>NC_066348.1:1817186-2154372 GCF_024516045.1 Bombus affinis
TATGTAATTTCTAACAGTAGCCATCAGTTCATCGATATTCCGAGAGAAATTCTCTTGTTTCATATTTGTCTGTCCATATACGTACGTTTTTCTGTTTTGCAAGATAAGTGACCGTTTTGAAGACCTGTTCGACTTATATCTTTAACTTTAAACAGTCAGAATGATTGTGATTATAAATTGCTATAGAAATGAAAAAAATGCAACAGAATGATTTTATTCTAACTTAATACTAAAAGAATATCGGAGGTTTATACAGAACACAAAAAAATTGCCTTACAATTTGCCCCAATTACTTAAAAATTTTTTTACAAATTTTCTTCTTTTTTTCTCATACTCTAGAAACATTATTTGAATGATTTGTGAGCTAATGTAACATATTGTGTCTTTACATAATATTCGTTTAAACCATGGTTGATTCACTGCAACAGAAGGCACTTCAATTAAAACCAGTGTAAACTTGTTATAATGAAAGCAGACGCAGAGTCATGTAATTCAACATTATAAACCCACAAATTATACATTACCAGGCATACATTCCTATAAGGTAATTTATAGCGAAGTATAAACTGTTGTTTAGATCCTACCACACGTATCCCAAATATATTTTATATTTTAAAAGTTTATTTTGTTGTGGTGTAAAATATGATGAAAAATAAACAATAATATATAAAAATGAGCGGTTCTAGAATTGGAAAGTTTTTTATTTTTCTTGTTGTTTATCAAATTGAGTATTCGCAACAATAGTTCCTCCAGATATGGTTATATTTTAATAAAACTATCATCACACGCATTACACGAAATTCATTGCAACGGCGATTGCAGCAGCAACAAAATGTTAACAATAAATTGTTATTAATATAACAATAAATGTTTATAATAAAATAACTATTAAGAATAAAAATCTACCGATAATGTTTGACCATCAAAGTTAATTTTTATCAAACTTAGCAAATTGTGTCGATCTATGTGTATATTGCTATCGAGCGCTATTCCCTGGGTTTACAATTATCCTCCTTTACGCACGGTTCCATCGAATTACATCAGTTTAAATTATTACCCTCGATATCCTTGTAAGCGAGGACATTCCTAAGCAAGTATGCTAATCGGCCAATTATCTTGTAAGAACGATTTTTCGTCTGTCGACTATCGATTTCCATTTTCCTTCTTGCAAGTTACTTGCCAAAATGACAGATATTGTTTGTATCATAATTTAGTCTTACGCTATTTTCTTTCAGGATAAGGGATAATATACAGTACATAATATATCTGCAATATAGGGGTTACTGTTAATCCTCTGTAGATAAATATATCTATCATTTATTAGGTATATGTACAAAATGATAAAACGTAGATTATTAATGAAATTTATTAACATGAGCAATGTTACAGAAATTAAAGAAACAAACTTAATATCTAAGAAATGAAATTATTATGATTAGAACACAATTCTATTTATTTTTAAATCAGTTTTCAGTTTCTTAATATAGTCCATGCCATTTAGGTTATCGGCAATATGTACCAGAAACAAAATTTTTCATTACGTGAATAAATTCCATCCTTCGATACCATGTTTCCACTAGATAACCATAAAAAGGAAAAGGAGTCAAGAATTCAGCACTGTTGAATGGAAGAAACAAGTTACATTTTTAAAATTGCGTTTCTATTTATCTTCTATTTGGCTTCAAATACTTGTTTCTTTCTTGGACCTTGTCACTTTTTTTGATTTATTAGAAAAATGAGATACGAAGAAAAGACTAATCACATTTAATAGAAGAAGTAGATGAATTAATTTCATAATAATATTTATAATATTTAATAATAAATAATAATAATATTTCATAATAACTCTCAGTGTCATGTTAATGAATCGATAAATAAAGAAACAATAATAAAACGTCTTGGAATCAATTCCATGCCTGTTTCACGCATTAACTCCTTATGAAAAACCGTTAACCTTGTTCCAGCGACAAGTACAAATACTCAGGGACAACTCATTTCTCGTACGACTTTGATGAATCATAATCATCGCGCGAATTTACCTGCAAATAGGCTAAAAAAATAGGTTACGTAAAATTGCTAATGTTTTGAAAGATCGTTGTATCGCGAAACGACTGATTTTATGAGATTTATAAGCGTGTAAAGTAGTTGTGTTTACCGTGCTTTCACGAAGCTGGCTTCTCTTTCGGTTAGAATTGTTTGGCTACGACTATTATCGTCTTGTCTGATAGATAAAAGAAAGAAAAAATGTTAATGGAAGTAACGCAATGAGCTATTAAGCCATAGATCGATGTCACTATTGGTATTTAATATTATTTTTGTTACCTAAATTAAAAAGAATTGAATTACAGTTAACTTAACGATAATTAATAACACAAATATTTAGTAAATCCCATATTTGTGTTTTTAAAACAATCTTCGATAATCAGGTTTTTCTTTTTATTACAATACTATAATAATATAACACATAATAATAAAACATTATTTTATAAATTGCTATATTCTTTGTATAACGCAATAATTAAAAAGCTACCAATATAGCAAATTGATTTTACTGCACACATATAAAAAGAATTATGTACCTATAGGTGAAACAATGAAGTGCGAATAAAATAGTGCATAAGGTATTGGTTAAAAACTTTAAAACTTTCTGTTCAAATACTGTTAGATTCACAGGAAATTTTGTCTCTTCCCTTCTTTAAACTAAATGCATTGATTTCATGCATATAAAAGTGTGAACCAACTTTAGAAGTGCAGCCTACAGATTTTCATCGGGTTAACATCGTGAACGCTGACGTCATACAATTAATCGGTTTTCAATTTTCACGCTGTTTCAAGCAAGAAGCTTGTGCACGCGCGCCCTGCTTTCGCAATTAATTTTTTTTGCGTCACGGTGCAGTGAGAACACGCCATTGATGTTGAAAAAACGGTCACAGGTAAACTTTCTTCTTCTCCTTTAAGTTTTCTCCTCCCTTCATCGAGGTCCATTCTCCGTTTATTTTTTCTTCATTCATCATCGACGTTTTTAATGAAATTTTATTTTTGTAAAAGATAGGTGCGAGATGAAGAGATATCGCTGTGGTGTTGTTAACGACGCATAGAGTTATTTGTTACATTTAAAACCATACAGGGTGTTAAAAAATAATATTGAACAGGGAATAGGTGTTTAATCAAATTTAAACAATTGATAAGCAGTCTTTAATGATAATTTTAGATTGTAAAACGCGAGTGTTTTCACAAACTCATTACTATAGGAATACTTGATATAAGTTGCGATAATTTGTAGCGATTCAATCGCCAATGATTTTCGCGAATGGTTAGTTCTGTTATTTCTCGAACAATGTTGGTCATTCTTCTCCTCAGGTCCTCGAGCGATCGGTTCAAGACCTGGCCTAATCGATTAACGTCACTGGGAGGCAATTCGACATCTTGAAGACTGGCTTGAACCGGCTTCACTTAAGAACAGCGTTAAGAACACAGATCACGCGATATTTCGTCCGTATACACGTGCAGTCAACAATCGTTTGCGACACTGTTTAATGAGGTAACCACGGAACCAGGAGAACATTCCTCCGAAGAATGGACCGTGACTTCGTGTTTATGATATTGATTACGCGACGCTAGTACGGCCTGGGTTTTATTTATACATATATATATATATATATATGTATAAATAAATGTATATATGTATATATATATATATATAATATATAAAATATGTATATATGTATGTATATATATGAAATCTGTTGAGATAGGATACATGATTTTCGTTGTAATTTATTCATGATATGGGTGTGACATGCTGAAGTTGTGCGACATAATCTGAAAAAGAATCGAATTCATAAGTTTGTTCTCATTTTTCTTTTCAACATTTTTCTTTCTTCCCCTTTCGAATTTAAAAAATAATTTATTGGGTACATTTCTTTTTAAATATTCGAATGCAACAAGAATTTTATCTTTGAGCATTTCTCTATTCGTATTCTTCACATGGTACACGAGAGATTGGAAATGTTTCCATAAATATCCCATCCATTGCTGTTACGTTTGTAAGTTTTCTCCCCTCTTGTATAATATCCTTAATTACTCTTTATTAATTTAAACTAAATTGAGTAATGTGAGTTTCTTCTGCATTTTCCTGAAAAAGAAAACGTAAGTATGGCGCTATAATACTTAGGAGAATATGTTTTTTTGATTGTTACAACAAATTTCTGTCGCATGACGAAATTTGTTTTGATCTGATGTTTCTATTTATATTAAAGCTAAATATTACATCAGCGTGGACGTAGTAATTTATGAAGTAATTCATATTGATTTGTTAAATTTTATATACCTATATCTTTATATATTTATATTTATAATTTGAAACATGATATTTACTGTTCGATGTGATAAAGAGTAAAAAGTAAGCATAATTTAATGATATTGATAATTTAATGAATACAACAAAACAGAGAATTTAATTGCCAACAAATGGTTTAGGATACTAGAACAAAATTTAAAGCAAGCTTTATCAATTACACAGTATTTTAACATTTTATGTAAAAATTAAAAATAGAATAATAGGAAGAAAACCAAATTTTAGTTCTACATTGAGTAATATGAAAGATATTTGTTCTTCAAATTTACCTTATTCCGAATTTTTAAAACATGTTGAATTAATTAATATCTTCATTAAGTATACACGTTCTTGCGCATATTTCTGCTTATATTAACGTTTATTCAATACATGGCTTCATAATGTTCGACTTCGAAAGTGACAGTATCTTGTTAGTAAGTTAATAAACCTAGCACAAAAGTACAAGTGTTCGCGTCACAAGTCACGAGACTATCTCCATCCACATGATGTTATCATACGTTAATACGAATCGTGAATAATTACATCAAGTTATCTTGCTTAAATTTATTTGCATTCTATGCTTGAGTAGCAAGCATGTGATATTTGCGTTAGAGTTACGCAGGCCCTGGTGCATATGTAAGTCAGTCGAATAAGTTGTTCACCGAGAACGCGTGGAAATGCCAGTGCTTTCTACGAGTCGGTTTTAAAAGATTTACAACCGACGAAAATTAGTGAATATATTCCATTTCTTGTCTACAATTAATTTATTTTTTACTTATTATCTAATTTTTTTTTTTTTTTTTTAGGAAAAAAAAAAGATTTCAAACCATTCTATCTTTTCAGAATAAAAGAATGGTCAATATTTTCATAACTTTTGTGATATATTTGCTGTTTCCAACATTCTAAAATGTTTCATATTTGTCTTGTTCGTTGTTCATATTTGTAGCATCGTATGTTTACTATTTGATATTTTGAAATCTAATTTAAAGTAAGACAGAAAACCATGCCCCGAATGCTTTTTTTTTTTTAACTTTGTTTATTAATTCCAGGTTTTTTACATATTTTTTTTACATGATTTTTTTTCCAGAATAAACGCTGAATTCTAATTGTAGGGTGGTACAGGCAAAAGTACCGATACGCGACGGTACGACGTAGCCATGCATTATTACATTCTTTTCTCTTTTTTTTTTTTAAGATTATTATTGTTAAATAAGATAAAATTAAGCCGCTGTTGCGCTGTGCTTATGTACGATATTTTAATTTATGTCCTGAAAGCCTGGACGCAAAAACAGGACAGTTCGCTAGCCTATTAGGGAGGGGCTGGGAGGGGATGGACTGGGAGGGGTGGGGAGGGGTGTTCTGTGGGATTAGTATAATATTTGTTTATCTATTTACATATTTACATATTTACATATTTACACTTTTATTCGGTGAGCGTTGCCGTTCTGTGGCTCTTTATCTTCTTGTTTTTTGTTGTGGATTCCGTATCCACCAATATTTTTTTGTGTTTTTTCTGTGTTTGTCTTCTGTATCCTTTTGGACCATGCCCCGAATGCAATATCGGCTCCTGAACATTTTTATGTGTCAGGCAAACTTTCAGAATCCCATCCGACCACACCACAGGTTCAGGTCTCCGCACATCCCTACTATTTTCATATTAACGCATATTATAATAATTTTATATTTCGAACTTTCAAATAATGAAACATCCGAATAGTGGAACATATAACAAATGGACAGTAGATGCTCGGATATTGAAAGTTCTATATTTATTTTCTTTAGTTTTATACTTACATATCTAATTAAATCATTTCTCACTCTGATCATCATGAAATTATTCAACAAACCCTGCGTGTTACTCAATCCTAAATCGTTACACAAAGGTTTATCAATTGCCACAAAAATCTCGGTATGTACATAGATTCTTCAACACGCATCACGACTCACGTCATGCCCGTTAGTTTTATGGCACAATATGCGATTTCCGTGTGTCGTACGTAATTCATAAGTACTACTGTTGAATTATCGAGAATAATTCGATACTGACGTCAGCAGCGCGTTTGCATTAAAAATTTCGAGGCTGCGTGATTCCTGGTTCGAACGATGTTGTTTAAACAATTGCTCGCCGTGAACGATAACGATAACGCGATCGACGCGACTGATTAACATCGTGTAAACTAATTATTCCTCGGAGAAATAAGGAAGCAGGTGTTGGCTGTGCTCGAAAATTGTGTTATTTTTGATATTATGATGAAACGATGACAGTTGCCTCGTACGCGTAGCATATCGTGTCAAACAATGGAAAACACGTTTGTTATTGAAAATATTTCCTCTATTTAGTCTGTTATACCAAGCGAATTTTTACGTACACATAATTATCAGGAGAAAATTGCGATGCACTGTCATTTCAAAATTTTTATTTGATAATTCTTACGATTGAAAGGAATTGATCATAAGATCATCAATTCTTAATTTTTAATTTGTTCTTTTAATAACTAAATACTAAGGTTCTTCTCCTTGTTTTATCAAACATCCCAAGTATCTTAGAAACCTATCTTTCACTCATGTAAAAGATATCGAATAATAACTGATCTCTATCGTGTTCAATTCGCACCACAATGTTATTACTCTATTTAACTTTTAATTTTTACTATATTCGCGTTCACTTTGTTACAATTGCGAAACAAAAGTTGCTTGCATCGCTAACTTCATTCACCTGACAGGATACAGAAGGAGACCAGTCATTGATAACGATTAAAACGTAACTATAGTATCATTAATAACATGATTATGTTGACGATTTCTTGGAATATTCCCGGATTGCAACGACGCGACATACCACTGTTGGTAATCATTCGCTCATAAAAATCGATGCAAAATGCGGGTATTTATTAAACATTAAGGATAATTGCGTCGTCTTTATCGCAAACGAGCATAAGCGATCGTCATTAGCTGTGTATCTGTGTCTGTTGCGTTATTCTAGAAATTTACATAAGTCAGTAACCTAGAGTTAGCGTGACGCAAGTGTTTTCCAAACATTTATAATTAAGTGTTCGAATACGCGGTCGAACTATTTATTATTATTATCATTGTTATTATTATATTCTAGCCCGCTCTGATACAGAGCATACACGTTACGAAAAAACAAATTTATTTACTTAATTTTGCTATTGCACGCCATTGATGTTATTCTATTATTTCTAGACAATTTCGTTGTAAATAGATTTATTTGTTTCTTTGTACATTTCCGTTGCATAACAAAATAAGATTCTTTTTCTGGATAAAATAGAGTGACCTCATTAGTGACCATCATTCTTCATACTCAAATGATATTTACGTTTGTTCATCAATTTAGACTTGTGCAATGATTATTTAGATCTTATAAATTATTAAATTATTATCAGTGCAATAGTAGATTAATTTTCTTCATGAACAATAAAATAACTCTCTTTCTTCCTCTCTCTCTCTCTCTCTCTCTCTCTCTCTCTCCACGATGATCATTTTACATATAAAGTAGAAATTCCATTATTTCAATAGAATAGCTGAATAGAATAGACATTTCTTATACAATATAAAGCAGATTTAACACATTAAGCATGTATTAACACATCTTTGTATGTCGTAGAAATAAATTTTAACTAATAGATAGTTCTGTAAAACGATGAGATTAATTGATTGAAATTTTAATGGAGCTGTTTATTTCGAAAGTGTTTATATGTGTATGTTCATTGAGTAATAGCAATATCAAGCGTAAATAAAAAATGGAAAATTAATTTGGGAAACAAATGTATTGGAAAATTCAAATAAATCGTTTGATATGCGGTTATAAAAAGCTTTCGAACCAATACAATCTCTCGAAAACTCAAACTGACCAAAGCCTAACAGAGCAGTGAAACTGACTACTCAAACAGAAACAGCAGCACCGTGAGATTTAACTGGCGTCGGCGAAATCACACGTGGGCGTGATTTGGCAGCCATCATCAGCGTCGGTTGCGTCGGATTAAACCGGCGCGGCGCTTCATCCAATTAGCAAGCAAGATACAATTTTTCCGCGCTCTCCTCTCAACTAATCTGTAACTCGTGGATTCATATCTGTCAAAAGCGACACGTGCTAGCTAAGATATCGTAGAATCGTCTGATTCCCCGTGTGCAAGATTTTTCTGGCGACCTTCAATCCTACACTCTCCGAAATGCGTGTATGCTACACAAATTGCTTATACACATGCATCTGTTTTTTTTACATCAAACTACCCCACTGTGTAACTAAATCATAATCACGGATACATCCAGACGTCAAGAGATGTTTCAAACCACCAACAAATCAGTCGAGGGTTGTCGAACGACGTTATTAGAAAGGTGAAATCTCTCAGGATAGCGCGTGATTGGATGCACGATTGGATCGACCCGACGCAACAAGCAAACTTTTAACCTTTGCAGGATATTTGAACGCATGGAATCTGCGCTGACGAGTATCACGTAGGTGAAAAAGTCACGAATGCCAAGAACATCGACGAGGAAGGCCCATTCATGTCTATACTATTCTTAAACTGAACCTGAAAAATATATTTCACACGAATGGTTGGGAGCAATGTCAGCTACGAGTAAATATATATACTAAAAATGTTGCGGTTGGATCGTGAAAAGAGGTAGATATCTATAAGTCAAAGCATAGATATGCAGAAATGTGTATATACATTTCAAGACTATTTTAGGGAGATCTGAATAAGAATACGATCTAATCGTTTGAAGGGGATTCTTAAAATATAGAGTTATTTTAGTGTAAGAGACTTCGTTTCTAATCCATTAAGAATAAAGGATGAAATAATGTGTATAAGTTGCATAAACGAAACATCATTGAAAAACATAAGAAAGTACTTCATATACAATATATATACACGAAGTCCTTTCCTAAGATAAGCACTTTACTAAAAGCAGTCCTAAATGTCAATTATGTAAAATAAAGCATTAAAATCGGCATTATAAATTATCGTTATACTTATTTATACCGTATCAATTCAATCTTTCTCACTTACATTCTACAAAGTGAACAGACCCACGTTGATCGAAAACGCCCACGATTTCCTTGGAATTGTTCATACATGCTAGATCCATGTAACTTTTGGCTTATGCATTTTTTTATCAACCAACGCGAGGATGCATACACACCAAGACTTTCGCTACATCCGATTACTCTAATATGATTCGTCATTCTTTGAATAATCCATGCATAAATCATAATAGGGTGGTCTCTCTTAAACAGTGTATAAATAAATCTGGTGTTTATTTTTAATATTTAAGTTTAACTGCTTGTATCATCCGGCTTCTTATATAGCCGGATATATTGTATTGTAACCAAATACAGATTTGTCTCATTTCCAAATATTATAACTTATAACAAATATTTTACTTTGAATATTTTTCCATATAATTTTTGCATATTATGCACATTTTGTATATTTTTACACGTTTAGATGTCCCATAAATGTATAATTATTGTTGGTAAACTGCAACTGGATGATCAATATTCTTTACTAGAGGAGTTCGTAGAGGAGAGAGATTAAACTTTATTTATATTGTAGTTTATATTATCGTATGTTTGTAACAATGTTTTCATCAAAACTGATGAGAATAAATTAAGAATCTTAAATTTAATAAAAATACACGTTTCTCGTAATACTAGTTTAGCAAATCGAAAAGAAAAACAAAAGTTGGGATCCGCGTTTTAGGCTGAATGGAAAATATCTCAAGATGTCAGTATTCGTAGTGGAAATAGTACAGTTAATATAAATATAATTTCAATCTTTGTAACGAGCACATGTGTACGAATGATACGTGCGAAAAGGGAGAATTTATTCTTTTCTTTGTCCTTTTAAATGCAGAAAACATGAAGACTATAGAAAATCGATATAGATAACCAATAATGTAACGCTGAACTGAGAATCTCTGTCGCGTCTAATCTGCAAAGGTGGCTCAACGTACGCTCGCTTATAAATGCAACACCGAGGGCGGTGACATTTTAACGTTAAAGATAAACCTACGTTTCTCTTCTTCTCCACACAATTTGAAAGGGTGTGTAAACACGTGACAAACGCCTTTCATTCTCTAGAGTTCTTGCATCCAGCTGTATTCGGAATCTGTCGGTATTCGGTTGTATACTTCTGCTTTATACAGCTAAACCTACGCAAAATTGGAAATTCAGAATGAGCAAAAAAATGATATTGTGAAACTCTAATAGCATAAAATATAATGTACTTTTAAATGAAATTTTAAAAATTTGTTTACGGAATGCGAAGATCAGTATTTCTACGCTATCTGCATGAACATTGGGCATTGGGCCTCTAGAATTCATCAGAGATAAGATTCGTTATCGTACTAACTGTTCATAATTTATTTATTAACATGTGCCCGTACACGCCGGCGCCACGAGCAGAGAATCGCTGCCCCTCTGTTGCTCGTCACAGCAAGCTTAAGCAGACACATGTATATACATACACATAGTTGCATTATTGTTAGTTGCGCAGATGGGGTTTTCTGCCTCGGCTTTCCTCTCTCCCCACTATTTCGCCGTCCGGCGATTGCCACGCTGCCCAACCCACACCGCAGTTATAAAAGGCCCCTGCGCGACCGTGGGTATCTTCAGTCAGACTTGAAACTTGACGTCGTGACGGTTTATTTTCTTCGCTAACTAACTTCAATCTTTGTACTAAATTCGTAACCGTCTGTTTTCGTCGAGCTTCGATATTTTATATTTCTGACCATTGTATCGCATCAAAGTTCGAGAATCAAGTGAAAGACAGTGCGAATACCGTTATACTTCGTCTGCCGTCCAATTTTCTCTGCGAAATGTAAGTTATACAGATTCTACACGTTACCATGCGTACGCTAATCCGCATTACAAGCGTCGCAGATTGCGTTGCAATTGTGTTAGAAAAACAGTGTGTATAGAAATCTGTGTGTAGGAAAGTTCGGACTGATGTTCGATGCGATGAAACACGAATATCGAATCAAAGTGTGATGCAGCGTTTATAATAAAGTTCTTTGGTCTTCGCTTTCTTTGTATTGGAAGATCGCACTCGACCATGCTTTCACCATGCCTTCCTTTTAAGAAAGCACGACAAGCAGCAAGATTTTCTTTTCACGTCGAACGTGTTCGTGATGTTCGTTTGCACAGAAAGTGGCAGAGTTTCGCTTTGAAAAGTAAGAATGTAATAAAAAGGGTGGTTTCACCGCGGTGAGGGGAGGCAGAAGCGATACATGCAAAGAAAGCGAAGAAAAGAACGTAGCGTGGGAATCAATACTCTGGACGTTGAGCTGCGTGACTAACTTCAGATTGCTTCTTCTGTCTAACGCCCAACAGTCGTGTATCGACGAAAGTTTTGACCGTTTCATGTTGGCGATCTAACTACTATTGCCATACAAACTTTCTCAAATGCTATAATAGCAAAGTTTCATCATCAAAATATCGGGATTTTGATATTTATAATTATCAAAAAGAAAAGAAAAACGTATTAGTTCTTTAACGATTTTCGATTATAACGTTGGTACTGTTCCGAGAGTTTGAAATGTTTGCGTTGCGTGTTTCGGTCGACGAACGGACACTCGGGTGAGTGGTTAATTTTGCGAAGAATTGTCGATGGACGATGAACGAGGTCATACCTCCATGTTACTTAGTTCGTTTGTTTGTGCAAAGGCTCGCTGGAAACCCGTTACACCAGTGACGGCGAATTCCAGAGGTGGAATTTTAATTTCTCAATCCTGTTAACGCTTCGTTACATTCCTGACCATTTCGTTCATACAATGTTTCTTCATACATTTCGTTGGTCGTTTTAAAAACGTAAAATGCGGTAATACAAGGAGGGCTAACTTTGCGTTTAACAGTATTGCTCTTATACCTTTAAAAAAAATTTATAGTAAAATTTTCCGGGTTATTACACGTCATATTTTTAAACTTAAATTACATTTGTCATAAATTCATCAATCTTTCTTATTTGATTAACTGAACATAGGGACAATTAAATTCGTGGTTCAAATTTATATATGTAGTTCAAAGTGACCTTTGCTCATTATTTCTCATAAAATCTGCTCTACCTGGAATTTCACGAAGATCATATCGTCCGGTTTCCTATCGTAAAATATTTTAAAACACAATTAAGTTTTCTGTTTTCACTTTAATAAATATTTGCAAAGGCTATAACTTACATTTTTCTTATATTAACTGCTCGTTGGAAGCCATGATGTTTGTAATATGATGTATATTTCTCTTACCAGGGAAACTTTTGATTCTTTATGCAGCTGTATCTTTGATTCCGTTACCGTATTTAGTGTTTGTTAATTGAAGAAGGAAACTGTATCTTTCTATCTCTTTGTGCACTGCTCGAATATTATGCAACCGAAGGGTCCTTGCAATGTTGCCACTTTGCGACAATTCAAACGTTGCAATTATATAAATTCAGTGTAGTTTCAATTATTCTCTTGTCACGCGATCAACGTGGACGTTTCATTTCACATAATTATTATCTGTATATAGCTATCCGTTCATCATCTGTTCTCGTGATTACGAAAGTTTGTTTGGTTAACTTATTCGTTGTTATCAAACCATTTTAATTCAATGATCTTTATACAATATAAAATATATTTAGATACATGTTAAAGGCTATTACATTAATATTTTTCCATTGATTAAACATGCGACATATGCAATCGATAAATAAAGCTTTTTTGCCGTGTTCTGTTTTCAAATAGAAAATCGTAAAATGAAGATATATCAATTAAATTTCGTGTATAAACATGTATTTCCGTTCTGTATATCGTAGTTGAAACGACCTGATTCCGCATTCGCTCCGTAGCCATGCATCCGCGTGGGAGTTTAGCCACAGTAGTCGACGAGGTCGATCGATATCTCGAATTCAGTCTCCCTCCCCTTGCATCCCGAGAGACTGTCACGACCTCGAGGGTTGTTGGCCTCGTTTCAACCCCTCGCCGGAACGCGAACGTATACATGTCTGGAGACAAGTGCTGTTCTAAATAAGACATCAATTGGACAATAGGAGATAATGGTTTTTCCTCAATTAATTATGAATAATTTTACAGGAGCTGATGAATATTCACAAAATTGATGTTATGTATAGATATATTTGATGTATAGATGTATGTATAGATGTATAATTGATGTTATTGATAGAGATAAAAAAAGGTACATTTGTAGGCATATAGTATTGATATAGTACATCTATATTGTAGTGATACAAAATTGTGTAGTCGTAAGATAAAGTCAATGAGAAAAGATTTGATCGAAGAATAATTATTTCAATAATTTTTAATAATTGTTTTAATTAACTATTTCTTGTAGAATTATCAGGAAATACGCAAAAGAAAATAATTTTGACGGCTTTGAAGCGTAGAAAGATCAAACTAAACGAGAGATTCGAGTCAACATTTAACAAAGAATTTTGTTCGCAAAAAATATTCAATAAGCAACTATACAACTATCGATTTGATGAATTTTATTTAAATAATGAGAGAATAAAATAAATTATTCTAAAGTAAATTAAATAAAGAATAAAATAAATAAAATAAAATAAAAATAAAGAAAGATTCCTTATATCGTTGCTCGACAAATTTTATCTTCGTTAGTTCGAGCGTTATTTCGAATGGAATCATCTTGAGTCACTATATACGCAATCACAGACGACGAGGGTGAAAAGCCCTTCACGGGTCACGCACTTAGGTTAGCCTTTTGCGCACTTGTGAAAGAAGTGGAGAACAGCAGCATACCACATAAAACATACATCCGCTTCCGCTTCTGACGTACATACATACTACTGGGTACGTGTTTCCTTTAAACAACGTAGGAGAAAGAATTATGAAGAATGAACGAAAGAACATTTTCGAAATGAAACAAATTAAACGTGAGAATCTGTAAAACGAGAAAAGCTTCTTTATTCTTTTTGTTGAAATGAATAATCATGAATATTATACACCAAAACATTATGCATAATATATAATATGTTAGAAAATTTAATTTAGTAGTTTGATATTTTAATTACATAAAATAGCACAAAGGGTCAAACAGAATTGGCTTCGTACTCGAGGACGCATTTGAGTTCGAACGTAGCCAACGACCTCAGACTACTTTGGTAGCCGCATAGTGTCCATACTGCCATTACTTGCACACCTCTTTCTTAAGGCTCTTCTATTTTGGTCTATCGATAGAATAAAAATACATGATCACATGGAATGGTGCCTCGGCTACATCTCGGGATACCTGGCTGCAGTTCGCAAGCCCTGTTTTCCTCTAACATAACTCTAAACTAATGGCCTGAAAGAGGTGAAAGCAAAAACTAATGTTAGAGTCTCGTCACGTGAAGAGAGTAAAAGGCGGCAAAGTGGTTGGATTTTCATTCACGGCGATGTTTTAACTCATTTCGTCAGCCTGCCACCGTGACTTTTCAAAGTTTCCTTATGTCAAATAGTCGAAAATTTATGGAAACCGCGTTGGGGTACGTTTACTCACGCACGTGAAGTTTCCAAATCAGTTTAGATATTTATATAAAGTTTTCCTAGAAATTTTAAGATAATCCTCTACATTTTTGTAAAGATACGCATACATATTAATATCTCTAGAACTGTATTTTATACGTACGTTTTTAAGAACTTCTTCCATTGTTGTAACGATTGAAATTTCGTAAATATTTGCAATTTACTTATAGTCAACATATAAAATGAATTTATGAAGAATTAAAAATCTCAAACGTAACATCCGTACCTAAAGAAATTCTATTTAATGCGTCATAATATTGTTATAACAAAATACGTCATAAATAATTCGATTACATACTACGTCATTATTTTATCGCGTAACCGTTCGGTTCACGAGTATATTCCCGACTACGTCATATTTACGTTTCATTGGAAATTTCAGCCACGACGGAGTTTTCTGCATGAAAGTGCTTTGATCCAACACCACGTATCGAAAATAGGACCTTCAATATTCGAATTTTAATGAAGAAATCATTTGTGTAAGCCACACGTACAAATTATATTTATTTACAGCATTTATCTAATATGTATTATGAAAAAACAATAATATCGGTGTTACTACTAATAGATATAACGTCCTTTTATTTAACAATTATTTTTGTTAATAGCAGAGTTAAACACATGTTTTTGACCGATACGCGTGAAAGCTTTTCATAATAAACTCAAACAGCACGCATATGCCACGTGGTATTTTGCACAATCGAATAAAGGTTCAATTTGTAATTGTGAAATAGGTATCATATAACGAAACAGATAATTAATTTTAAAATGACTTGTAATGACTTTCATTCACATGTAAATACGCGTTTCCCGCGTGTGGTAAAAGTATTCATGACTAAAACAGTGAAATAATCATGTAATAAAGTCAACGTTTTATTTCGAGCGAGTTTTGTGTCGGGCTTAAGAGTATTACCAAAGTAAAATATTTCAGAAATGATTATTTAAAAGGAAATCATCGGTTTTATTTCAATGGCATCAAATAAGTTACCAATTTTCTTACCTTGCTTTTCTTTTCTAAGAATAAATCAAGGCACTTGCGTGGCTGTTTGATAATGAAATCCACCACGCATTGTCAGTGTGTCAATGATAAAATCCTTGGCATTCCCTCATGACCTTGTATCCATACTGGGATCTTATTTTAGAATTATTGGCGTTATAAAGTCCTTCCTACATTGATTTTTTTATCGCATAATATAACGACTTTTAAAATGGTACATTCTGAAGCAAAGACAGAATGGCACAAAATATATCAGATTATTCTTTAAAGTATTTTAAATTTTATTTGCTCATTCTCCTGTATTTATACAGATTTTCTTTGCATTATTTTGGCTTCTATTGTACCACCAAAATTATTCTCACGCTGCTATTTATTCATATATGCATATACTTAATTTCTCTATAGTTATAAATTTTAGTTTTGTAAACCATCAACATATCCTATACCGTATGCGATACCTTCACTGCTCTATTGACAAAGAAATTGTTTCCGTGTAAAGAAGTATAGCTGTAAAACAAATTACATAATCTATTACGTCGTGGAATCTCGGATTGGTCAAAATAAAGGATTCAGACCATGTACTGCGATCGTTTGGCTTTCTTTTCTCACGGGGAAAGTAAAAGTGATTATTTCGTGCCAAGGTGAGAGATCGACGGTGAAACTTATCGTGGATGTCCTTCGCAATTCGCGTTCGTGTGTTCCACATACTATATTCGTTCGTCAACTTGAAGACCTTTCCTACCAACGGATTTCCAGCGAGCCTTGTTTATATATTGTGGAATTCTGTCGGGGATTCCTTTCTTTCACGTCCTTGATCACTCCCTTGAGTACATGCTAATTAATGTGGATTCTCTTTCTATTGCAGTTGTAACGCATCAAAATAACAACATGTCTGTAACCACATCCGTGCAACCAGCTACTGAGAGTCTTTCTCGCCACGGGTGAGTTGCTTTATGACTTTTTGTGCATCGTATTTTATGATAAACAGAATTGTGCAAAGTGTAGCAGAGACAAATATGTTTATATGCAGTTCATTTATTTAGACAGAACAATTGCCGATAAGTTTAAAAAAATAGGGAATACAAGGTTTTTGTATTTGTTCGTCTGGTTCCAAATCTTTTCTAATTTAAGTTATGCATCGCGATATCATATCCCATGGAAGCGGAAACCGATACATTTTTAAAACGACTACGTCTTTGTGGCTTCGTTTATTCGATCGATCCATTTTTTACCATTGCCAATTTTTTGGTGAGTCAGCCAAGCAAAGCAACCAATAATGCTTCTGATTTCCACCGAATGATACGTGCCTATACAATACATATGCAGTTTAAATATATTCACATAATTCTTCCCTTATAAATATTTTTAACATCGATCTGTTGTTTTTAAATGAAACTACATACCTTTATCAATGTTAATTTATTAGGTATATATATCACGGTGCACTCGAAAATATTTGTGAAATATAAATTTGAATAATAATCTATTTATTCAAGGTTGAATATAAAGACAGAACATAATTGAGGCATATGAATATGTTTTTGCTTATTAAAAGCTTTTTGTTTTATCATAGTGATTTGAAAATAAAAGAAAGAATTTATTCTTAACAAGTACCTCAGATATAATTATAGGGAATGCATAAGTTTATCAAGGCGAAAGCTCCTATGTGATAATATGATCGCTGTAGGAGGTATAGGATATTTACTATATCATAATGTAATTCACTATTAAAAAGAAAGTGAAATTTGTACAACTTCGAACAAGAAACATTTGTTGTGTCATAATTTGATGACAAATTCGAAAAATGTCATTCGTGCTATACAAAACCGACAAGGATGACAATACGATATACAACTTCGTTTTACGTTTTTCACATGTATCTTCATAACTTTTTATAAATATGAATTTAATACAAATTTGAATATTCTACTAAATATCACATGCAAAATTTATTTATATTCTTAATATCTCAAAAAAAGTAGCCAACATGTATTTAAACTGAACATGCTGTATTTACACATACATTACTGCGTTAAAAACAGCAGAATCTGTAAGAGAGGTTTATAGAATTATTATTGTTAGCGGTATGTTATCTCTCTCTCTCTCTCTCTCTCTCTCTCGTTTTTGCATAATGCAACGACGTGCCCACGACATCTGTACCTGTTACGCTACTGTACTAGGAAACCACGAAGGACAACTTTAGCAAAGGAAATTGTCGGATCACTCGTAATAGACGCTAGATTTCAACCGATACTATTGTTCTGCTGCGTTTTATTTTGAGGCTAGTAAAGTATTGCATAGTTTCGTACAAATCATTGTTGCAGTTTATTGTTTGTATGTCTAGAAGTAAAATATATTTTCTAACATTTAGCTTTCGTGCATGCCTTACAACAAGCTGCGGTAAACATAAAGAGTCATGTGTGCTATGCATTGTTTTGTTATTTTTGAACGATTTGAACAATCTTATGTCTGACTCTATAAAGATCTAATTCTTTTGTTCTCTATAACGGACTTTGCAAATTTAGTTATTTATCTTTCTGTTATATTGATCTTCTACCGTCGTGTCAATTTAATATCAAGGGATAGATTAGGTTCAGAAAATGAGAGACGTGGGAGGATTATATGCAACGATAGTTTGTAGAAGAAAATAAGGTACCAAATCGAAAACTTTGTTACCAATTATATCTGGAAGCCTTGACTGTGTTATCTGGACAAGAAGAAGATCAAAGTCAGTTCCCTATTGAAAAATATTTTATCGTGGAATTCCTATGAATGTTGATACAGATTATTTATATTAAGCAAGGAAAAATACTAGCAACTTATAAATATACCAAAAAATTAACGAATATTAAAAGTGTTTCAAAGTAGAATTTAAATGTTTAGGAAAAATTGATCGAACAGCGTGTCGATAAAATGAATGGTATTTTCTCTTCTCTTCTTTCTCTTCTATATTTTCCATTTTTCTAAATTTTTTAATTTATTTTCATGTCCAAATTGCTGATTCAAATGCATGCTGTAGGAATTTCGAAAGACCGTTATTGACGGATTATTCGAGTATACAGAGTATACAGGGAGAGAAACCTCGACCGACATTCGGATCCGGATCTGATTTGCTTGTGAGACACGACTACTTTTTCAAGCAGCAATTAAATTATTTGGGTCGTTTGTAAATTCTTTATGTTTTGAATCTCGCGTTGAAAATATGAATATTTTGGTGGGATTTCGATGGTAGATTAAATAATGCCAAACGAAATGTAGTTGGTAAACTGTTTTCCGAAGACGATGATGAATTTTCACGAAAAGAAATGATATCTGCGCGTAAATTTTTTCAAGAATTCTCTAACCAAGCACTCGGTTGCAACATCCTTATAAATTCAATTTAAAATTTCTTAAGGTTACCACTAACTATTTTAACTCATGACATTAAACGCTTTAACTTAACTTCGTGCATTGTTTTGTTCAGAAGTTCATAAGACTTGTATCCACATGGTATATACCATGAAGTATTTTACAGTGCGTTACTTAGTTTTGTCGCAATTAATTAATACTTGGCGCCAGCCGGAAATTCTCGAAATTGCTGCGCAAGAGAGAGAGAGAGAGAGAGGCAGACGTTTGATCCTTCAGTCTACACAGCCACGTTGATTCCCGTTTAATGAGTGAGCTGCATATAGAAGTTCGTTTCATATTTTTGTACACTGTTCGAAGGGCAGTCAATGATACGAAATGATTTTGTTTGTGTTGGCCTATCTGAATGCAATAGCCTCGAAAGAAGTGAACAGTACGGAGTTTACAGCGTAAGTCAATAGATTAATCTGATGTCTTAGATCGTCGCGCCAGTGTAAGGAAGATAAGAAAAAAGAAACTTACGGGAAACCCCCGTCAATACATTAACGTAATATTCAAGTTAATGAACATATTTCATGATTGGAATGGAATCAAATGATTACATTTCCATAATTGCTTTGTATGTAAATTAAAAAAAATTTGTTAGCCTAAGTACGTTTGAAATGTATACGTGATAAATTAAAATCTAATTTCGGTGGGAAAAATCTGAATCAGAACATTATAGCACAAAAATTGTTATTGCTAAACATAAATTAAGAAAGTAATAATTTCTAAATTATAGAACGTTTGTATCTCGTACATTTTTATCTTATATTCTTATCAATTCATCTTATTGATTATACTGGTTTATATTTACACGATTAGTGCCGTAAAATGACTACATATCTATTGTTTTAAGATTCGTATAAGTTGATAAAAAGATAAATGGTTCACGCATTTTATAAAGGACATAAGAAAAAAATAATATTTGATCTTAACA
The DNA here is from genome assembly GCF_024516045.1 of Bombus affinis. NCBI lineage: Eukaryota > Metazoa > Arthropoda > Insecta > Hymenoptera > Apidae > Bombus > Bombus affinis. The sequence goes on from NC_066348.1 coordinate 1,837,383, forward strand.
TACATTTCATCGTTTATATTTTACTGCATTTAAAAACGTATGAATATTTTTAGCATAAACTTTAGGTATACCAAAAACAATAATTTAAGTTTTTATTGCATAGTTACTCTTTTTATTAAATAATAACGGATATTTACACCATTTTCAAAATCAATTAAATTCATTTATTCTTGATCAACTATAATTTCATGTAAGTGACTTATACGTCACTTGACGCCAGAAATATGACCTATATTCAAACGAGTCATCCCAATATTGCAACCAATCTTTGCATAAAATGCAAACAACTGTTTTCTAGTTTTATCCAGTTCTCATCTTATTTTCTTCTCCTGGATTCCTTGAAAAATTCTGAAGTGTTAGAGCCCATATGAGTTCGTAGTAGAAAAGAAAAACAGTAGAGCTCGATTTACCGATTCTGAGATTTGCACGTCATTCTTTCTCATATGCGCATAAACTTACACGAACGCTTATTACGCGCTCGTCCACGTTACTATCACGTGAAAGGAACGTTTTTCTTCCTGATTTCCATGCTGCATATGTTAACATATATATATATGCATCCATACTTAGTGGATTATCCTTCTTCCTACTTCTTTTTTGTTCCACAAATTTTCTATTTTCTCGAATGTTCAGAATTATCACATGATCATGATTTAGGTAAACGAACACTCAAAACACGATAAGCAAGATGGAAGATTTCAGCTGATACTCTTGTTCAATTGTCTATTGATCGATATATGAATCAATTTTCGTTATCTATTAATTCTTTCTTTTTCTTTTATTAAATTGGATGATTAACTGTTTGAGTCCCAGGGGTCTTTGAAAAAACAGGATCGAAAAATCCCGAACAGCGCGATAGCGCTCGTCATATTTTTTATTTTTATGAAATACATCTATATTATTATATATGCGTACTATTTGAAGTTTTGTTCAATAAAAATTATTGAGAAGAAGTCGTCCATAACGTTCAAATGTACTGGGTCTTTTTGACACAAAATCTAAACAGCGCGATCGCGCTGCTTGCGACTCAAACGGTTAAAGGACACTGTTCACAGAATCCTGTGAACAAGTTTGTATTTTAATTGACAAAATGTTAAGTGTAAAATCTTGCGAAGAAAGATTGAATTAGCTTTTATTTGGTATCCTAGTTTATAATTAATTGCTATATTCATTGTAAGTAGTGGTCATATATTTCAATTGACAGCCAGAAAGGCAAACACTTATCTTTCGAATGAGGCTTATGTAAAGTATGCCGATTATCGATTGACGTGAGTAGTGAACATCCTAACGAATATCTTCAAGGACAGCCTTTCAGTTTAGTTGAATCATATTTGACAGTCTATTTTAGTTTAAAAAATCTAATTTACCTATGGTCGTTTGATAAATTGTGCCATGTTATAAATTCCGCATATTTTTCAATAGGAAGAATATGGTATTGAAAATGCTTTTAACAGAAAACATTTCCCTCTGCATATACTGTCTTTATTTTTCCTATTTAATAGAGCAAAAGTGGATTAAAATTCACAATTCGTGTTTATATACAGTAATCTTTAACAAAATGATTTAAATCTTTCTTTGAAATTCTTTCCTTCGTTACGTAAAGCCGTTTATTCATACCAGGATAAAAGAGTGATTATATAATTGTGATTATCTAACTTATTTCGTGCGGATTGTTTAAAAGTGTAATTAAAATATAAAAATGGTGGCGATGTGAAAGGAAATTAAATATTTGAAAAAAGCAATAAAAATCCGATCATTTTGATTTATAATAAGCTATATTTGATTTATAATAAGCTATATTTATAATAAATATAATATCTATAGTTTAGATTAAATGAAGTATATAAACATTAACAAGGAAACTGATGCATTCTATATTAAAAATCCGCATTTATTTTGTTTCTTCAGAAGCAATATCTCTTTATCCTGCCATAGTTCATGCGGGAGCGTCGACGATGGCCTCCAAGGATCTCATCCTCAGTATCAAGACACGATCCTTACTATTGAGGAACTTCGTGCTCAACTAAACTCCTGCTTCACGTGAGTTTCCATTCTGTTCTAAATTATAAATTTGTTGTTCAAAGTTGCATATGAAAACTAATTCTGCTACAATTATAATTAATAAATAAGAAATGAGAAATTTTCGTTAAAAAAAATTATTTTCTTGCTCTTCTTCGTACTTATTATTTTTTTCCTTATTTGCACGTTATAACAGAGTAATTAAAAAAAGTCATCAAACTCCATTAGGACAGATTGATGTAGAGATAATTTAGAAGTTTTTTCTATGAACTTTGAAAATGAACAGTCTAGAATTGGGAATATGAAATACAAATTAACTCGAAACTTTTTCATATCTACATTTGATGATAAATTTTCATTTACAATTTAAGAAGATTTCATTATAAAATTTAATAGATTAAATTATTCAGAAATAGATTTTAATAGTGAATACTTCTCCATGATCAAAACTTGAAGCATAAGGATGTTCTAAATTTTTAAAGAATAGGTATTTCCAAAATACATTAAAATAGAAAAATTTAAAGATATAAAGGGCAAACTGCTTTGTATCCAACTTAGATATATTAAAGTTTTAGAAGTCAAAATTTAATCCATAATTCATTAAAAGATACGCTAAAATTATAGGTTGCGTCAAGCGCACATGTCGACAATAGCAAGAAATTGATGTATGAAATTTGATAATTATTTATCTGTTACGTCAAAAGTAATATATACAGTCGTACTACACGTCTCCATGTTAAACGAGAGAAATTGATAAATGTTGTAGTTAGCTCAAGAGTAGAAGCTATCAGAAATAATGCACTTGACTGGGTCCTTCTTCGTATAATTTTTAATATAAGCTAGGAATTACACACTCTCGTTAGGCTATTGACTTCTGTAATCGTCTTAAAATCATTCTGTATGCGCTATTTCTGTCATTTCGCTTGACGATCAAGTATTGAGAGTGATTAAGACCGCGCTTTATATGTACATTAACATATGCTTGTATGTATTAGCGCGAACAGCAAGGATCCTGAGAACGATTTGTAATTGGCTAAGCAAAGTTGAACTCTTGTCTTGACGTCGAGTCGATAATAATAGGTCGGTAATAGAATCCGACATGATCCGGAGTCGCGATGATTAAATATGTTTTAGACGTTGGTCGCGTATTAGACGCATCAAATGCCATGGAGAAATCCGATTTAAACTCCGTAATTCTTGAAATCCATTGTTCCAATAGAATCTGATTATTACGTCACTGGTACTTTGGTGTGAATGATTCAAAATGGTTGATTTGGTTGAAAATGTTACTGCGACCTTGTAAAATTCTAGAAATTTTTCAATTTTATTGTCGTTTTTTTAAACTTTATTATTTTTAAAGATGTACCTGTCTTAAAAATTGAATATTCCTTAAAAAATATATATAAACTTTTTAAATGTCACGTATATTCAAAGCGTCGTGCATTTACTTTAAACGCATAATAAATATTAGGTTGTCCCAAAAGTTTCTTTCGTTTTATAAGGAAATAATAGATACACAACATTTTTTGTTTTATATTATTTTATTGAATTCTGTATGATCCATTTTGTTGCAATAGAACAAAAAATGTTGTGCATCTATTATTTCCTTATAAAACGAAAGAAACTTCTGGGCTATTTAATACCTAGTTTATATAAATTTAAAAATATATATGTAACTTACATATTGCTACACGTACGTACTCAAGAGCTCGCGCGATGCAGTGCACTGAGATTGAACTTAAGACATTTTCGTAACCTATTGGATTTACAATTACTTCCACCTTATGATTTTATAATTATAGAAATAAGATATCAAGAGACTATATTATCCAGTCGAGTTACTTTTTTCGATTAACGTAACATACATCTGATAGCAAAATAATAATTTTTAGTATTTTGATTAATAGAAAGAGGACAGGCAGATTATTTCTATCATATGATTTATTTTTCCACGTTATAGATACCAAAGAAATTGATTCTTCTTTCGTAAGTCTAAAACATCATAAACTCTTTCATTAAAGACGTTTTTTATTTATAGATGTGGGGTTTCGTGGAGCGAAGAACATGTCTCTCTGGACTGCAGCGAATGCGGTGGCTATTCCCTTCAGCGGCCGTGCCCACTTTGTGACGGACGTTGTCGCACCTCGTGGAAACGCGACCTTACTATGGTATATATCTATTTCTTCTCGTAACTATAATATGCCCTGTAAATGCCGTAAAATTAGGACTCATTAGCGTAGAAATAAGAAATGCAAATCTGCTTCCCTTAAAAAGATAAATAAACTTTTATTTTTAATCCGAGCACAATGAACTTAATAATGTTAGGCGTGTCTCGACGAAGAATTAAAATAGAAAAAAGCACAATATAGAATATTATAGAATAATAAAATCAATTTTTATGTTTTAATCAGATGTTCGATATTAGCTGTAAGACGACTAGTTGTACTCTTATCGATTTTGCGCATGACATCTATAATAGCCTCGTGTTACCATGAAGGTCATATTAACGACTGCCTTGTTCGTGATAAGTTCTAAAAGTTGGTTACGCGAAGCAGTCGATAAATGCTAAGCTTAAGCAATAAAGCTTTTTTAGCTCCTTTTTTAATCAATAAATGAAGATCAAGAAATTGCATATAAGAATATAACGAAGAATGAACATGATGTAAATAGCTACATAAATAAAGAATATACAAAATTTTATAATAAATATAAAATTTTAAGTACAAAAAATGAGTTTCTAAAGAAATAGATATTTTAAAAATAGAAGAACTATGATATTTTTTATCAGGAAGTATACAAGTTCTATAAATTATATTGTAACTTTCTATGAACAATTAGAACTAATGAAATTGCAATTGATATCGGTATATTAAAAATAGCGTAACTGTCTGTTGTAAAAAGAATTATATATGTATATATAGTTATAATTTATAACATATGGCTATAATTTATTATAATATATAGCTATATTTTCAAAAATACCATGCATGCAACGACGTAGCACATTTGTCTTTTTGAAACTAAGTAAAATGTTCATCTATTATAGATCATTATAGTATAATAAAATGAATGAATCAAGAATATAGAAAAATAAATTTTTTTATTTTACAGTCGCACGCCAGTGGTAAAGCAAGATGGATTGGTGAATGTGGATTAAGTTGCGGTCCTTCCATCGAGGAGCCATTGGTGCCTGCGTTGGAAAAACTGCGAGCTACGTCGTGAACGATGTTCAACAACAAATGCATAGAGAGACGTCGTCGTGTACCGTCAACCATGCACAAGACTTAATCCATCACCATCCATATAGCGTCACCCCACCACCATTGTGCGAGTCGGAAATGTGTGAATGTGGATTTTGGATGTATAAATGATACATTATGTTCCTGAGGAGCGAGAACGGAACGGACAACATCGAACAATGAATCCCGTTCTTCTTCCATGGCTTCATGTTTGATGATGCATTACCATGAACGGTCGATTAGCGAAGAATTTTCTGAGAGCTTAAGCGAAGGTCACCATCTTCATCGTCATCGGAAATTCAAGAGACATTTGGGTTTAAAAAGGCGAAGAACTACTGCGTGGAATTTTCGCTACTGACGATTGCTTCTTGATAGATCAAGAAATATGATACAATACCACGTTCGATCTCTTTGTATTACTAGAAGTTTTGAATCGCGTTTCATTGGGAATATATATTAGCCGCTGAAACTTTAATTGAATTAATAGTTAAAATGATTTCGCCTCTCAGAAATAATTGACCGACAAACTGATACAGCCTGTGTGCTTTTGGAAGAATTAATCAGGGCTGTAATCACATTTCGTTGATAGTGGTCGGTTAGCGGATATCCTCGTTAATTGATAAATATTGGTGCAACATTGTTTGAATTCAGTACATAAGTTTTTATATATCTTTCACTACAATGAAACGCTGCTATATTTTGACAAAAGTAGCGAGAAAATACTTATTCAAAATGGTAGTAGAGCGTGAATAAGTAGTTCCAAAATGCGCGCGCATGCGTGTTTATCACGATTTTACGGATCTACAATAAGTATTTTCACGCTTAGTTTGTGACGAAAAACTACAATTTAGACTTTTCTTTATTAGCTACTGTAAAATTGGTCTCGAAAACACACAACTTTCGAGATTTAAGTACCATTTTACGGGATTATAAAGCAAAATGAATTTCTGTTATTAGATCAATTTGTAAAAAGATAGTATCTTGGATCAGTGTAGTTTAAAAGATATGAAACGAGAAGATTAATATCTGAAAGAATGGCATATGTATTTATTATTAGATTTACGGAATCAAAATTAGGAGTTAAATTTTAATTGAAAGCTGGATAAACTATATCTTTTTCAAAAATAACATACATTATATTCAAATAATTGCTTGATAATTATGAGGAACTTGCAATATAACGCGCAAGAAGAGTTTATCTAAAATTTGAAGACGTATTAACTTCAGACAAAATTAAATAACCTAATCCATAACCTCACATCAATCTAACATCATAGACCTATACTATTAAATTATAAATGGAAGCTTTCTATTGTATACGATGGAAATACGTACAGAATGGTAAAAGATTGATTTCATAGAGATATAGAAACTTCTGTATATTATACTAAATATAATACGTCTTCATTTGCGATTGCACTCTTAAATGTTTGTGCTAAGTGCCAAGAAACACAAAAATTAACCTAAGAAGCAGAACTCCGAAAAATCAATCAGTATAGAAAGCTAGTAAACGCGAATTAAATTTCTTTTTATGAGTTAAAAATATACCACGTTTCCAATGGAAAAATTTTCAACTTTAAATAACCGTATGTACGACAATTTTATTGTAAAATACGATTTTAGATTTGTGAAGTTAAAAGTAGCTAAATAATACGTCACTCTCTACTATTTTCCACGTAATAATATGTTTCTACTCCGTTTTAGCTAAATAATGTATATGTAGCTTATATGAAAAAACGATCAAAAAGAAGCATTTATGTTGGTGCCAATAATTTTATTGAATTTATACCATTTCATTCATTTCTTAAACCGTTCACCGAAATGTTTTTAATATTAATATTAGTTTTCGTGAAATGATTGTATAATTTATGCACGATTCATTTCTGAACATATCTGTATATTTCTTGACAGTGTAATATTTCGTATGTGAGAACATGTTCATCAAGTCCATGCTCATTTATATTAAACTATAACTCATGAACATTTTCTGAAGTATTAGCCTAGCTGCAAGCTTTAGTTTAATGCTTTAGAAAAAACGTTTGGTAGCAATTTTTATTTAATCAATAAAATTCTTATTTATGACCAAAACATTAAAATTATTATTATGGGTTTAATAAACGATATTCGTCAAAAAAAGTTGGTGTTATTTATAAACACAAAATAACAATAAATAACACATATATACAACAAAATAATCATACATATGAAAAGTAAAATTTTATACACGCAAGGCACGCATAATTTACGCAGCAGAATAATTTTTTATAAAAATAATATAGTGAATAAAAAGGACTATACGAAGGTTTCTCTTTTATTGACAATTTTATGTACATTTTTATTATGCTGTGTAGCATATCCACTCATGTTGGATTATATCAAAGTACATTATTCTGTTTATGCGCTTTCTTATTTCAAGATTACTTATTTGTATATTTCATGAAATATATAGTACGATAAAAATAATACACTGCTGTAATAGCCAATGTAGAAATAGATTGATCATCAAAGAAGATACAAACCATACTATATATTGAATGCTGAAATAAGTACTGAAATAAGCACTCCAAACTAAAAACATGGACAAAATTATGCTATATCAGAAAAGAATGAATTTTACTATCAAATATCAAATACTGGGGAGTTTTGATCACAAACACATTAAGTCTAGTTGTTGCTCTTTAATTAAGACTGTTTCTATATTGACCTGTGAACTTTAAGTATATAGCCGCATTTAAAGTGGCATACTTTTGCTGTACAATTTTTAGAGAATATTAACTCATAAATTATCGTACAAAATATCTCCATTATATAGTTCTTAATATTACTGGGTACAATTTGCAAAACTGTTCGGTAGAAAAAGACATTCCGACTGAGAATTACACAAAGAGACAAATACTGAAAAGACTACATAAAGGTAAGGGCAACGTTGCTCTTTAAAAAATCTGTGCGTGAAATTATTTGCTGCCTAAATCACGCTAAAATATTTTACTATTTAGTTTACATAAACGCAGCACTGATTTGCTAAGAGATCGGTCAAACTCTTCTTTGAAATAATAAAGAGAATCTCAGCACCATTATCCTACAAGGACAACTAATCTTGCTTGCAACGCGTGCAAGTATTGACAAGAATTACACTTTGGTGTACGACATGGTTCACGTGCAGTAATAAATAAAGTTGCTGCATTGTAGTGATAGGATATTGGTAACTTCTTCTTGTCGATCGTTCCGTCCTGTACAAAAATTAAACAATTGTACGGACAATTTTACAATACATGACTATGAACAAATTTCATTAAAAGACTAGGACAGGCTAAAATTATATATTTACTTCGAACAGAATTCTAGTAGGAACGAATTGCAGGTGGAACCGTCGCACATTCTTGTTTATCTAGAGTACTATCTATAACTGGTCTGAACTCAATAGATACCTGAAAAATTTAGTTTAATTTAATAAGCTATTTAAAAAGAAAGTGAATATAATTTGAATATAATTTGATATTTACTTCGCCTGTTCGGGGGTTGATTTTTGTAAGTGTGTGTTTTCGCCAATGTTGATCCAGTGATTTGGGCTTCTGGTTTCCTATCGGTTTACTATAATCGTATTCATCGATTCTATCTTTAAAATCTTCACGTGCATGAGCCCCGCGACTTTCTTTCCTATTTTCCGCAGCTACTATTGTTTGCATAGCATTGATCATTAAGTTTTGTAATTCAAGAGACTCTACAAGATCAGAATTCCAGATCATAGATTTGTCCGACACCTTCAGATCGCTCAACTTGTTGTATAAAGCAGACATCTTCTGACAGCCTAGTAGAATTAAAAAATATTTTAGTTTTAAATCGCTATTTATAATATTTCTACAACAATTCTAAATTAAATTAAATTAATTTTCAATTGAATTTCTACCTTCTTGTAATGTTTCAGCTGTTCTGAACACGGCTGCATGGGTTTGCATAGTTTTCTGCATGCTTAATCTCAATTCTGCCGTAGAAATACTGCCATTTGCATTTCTAACCCAATCCAAATTTGCTACACTTTCTTCTCCAGCATTCTAAAACATATATTAATCACAATAATCGGATTTTGCATTATACTAATCGATAATCATTGCAAAAACATGTCACTAACAGGTTTCAGAGGACCAATAATTTCTCCTGGCTTATTTTCCGCTGCGATTGTTTTAGCACAAGCACGACCAAACACAACTAAATCTAATAATGAATTTGCACCAAGACGATTGGCACCATGAACAGATGCGCAAGCTGATTCTCCACAGGCATATAGTCCAGGCACAACTGTATCCTGGTCATTTTTTCTTGTTAGAACCTGACCTTTGTAGTTTGTAGGTATTCCTCCTATATAATTAAATTTTTAATAATATGAAATTGTTATCTAATAGGCTTACATTACTTTTAACATTTAATAATATATCTTTCTTTTAGGATCGAAATTTAAAAACAAAACTGGGGACATACCCATATTATAATGTACCGTAGGTATAACAGGAATAGGTTCTCTTGTTACATCAACTCCAGCAAATATCATTGCTGTTTCTGAAATACCAGGTAGCCTGGCTGCTAACTGTTCAGGAGGTAAATGATGGAGTTGCAAATAGATATGATCTTTCTCTGGACCAACACCTCTAAATAAAATTAAGTCATATTGATAAATAAACCATCGTTAATCTCATATAACTCTTTTATAAGCTATCAAAAAACTATGCAGTTAGTGTATCTAAATTTTTAGTGATGAAATAAAATAAATCAATATAAATAAATATAAATTTTATGTTTATAATAAACTTTGACTAAAGTCTAGTTTTTATCTGTTTTTATCATAAGAATTTTTAAGATTGCACGATTACTTAGTAGAGAAATTACCCAAATGTTTAATATAAACAGTAATAAATCGTATAATGATATTCAGTGCAGATAGTAAAAGAATTTTCCATTTATTTTGCCTCAAAGAAATCATGTATTTCCACTTTTGTATGATTTCAGAATAATCTATATATGTATGTATATATTTATACGACTTACCTGCCTTCCCGGATTTCTATAGTCATAGACCTAGATACAACGTCCCTAGAGGCTAAATCTTTCGCGACTGGTGCATAACGTTCCATAAACCTTTCACCTTCACTATTAACGAGATAGCCTCCTTCACCGCGACTGCCTTCTGTGATGAGGCAACCAGCTCCATATATTCCTAAAATCAGAAATAATGTTATAAATATATCATAAACGAATGTAGGAATTAAATCAATGTTTACACATTATTTTGTACCAGTAGGATGGAATTGCACAAATTCCAAGTCCTGATTTGGCAAATTAGCTCTAGATATCATTGCAGTGCCATCACCAGTGCATGTATGAGCAGATGTACAAGAAAAATATGCACGACCATAGCCTCCAGTTGCTAGTACTGTGTTTTTAGCATGAAAACGATGGAGTGTGCCATCCTCCAAACAAAGAGCAATCACACCTCTGCACTCTCCATCCTCCATTAGTAAATCCAGAGCAAAGTATTCGACAAAATAGTTGCACTCATAGCTTAATGATTGACCGTATAATGTATGAAGTAGAGAATGACCTGTTCTGTCTGCTACACAGCAACATCTGTGAGCTTGACCACCTTTCCCAAATTTCAGGGATTGTCCACCAAAAGCACGTTGATATATTTTACCTAAAATGAGAATGATTATTTCAGAAAAAATTGGATTTTCATACTACATATACATAATAAAGTCACCTTTTTGTGATTAATATTTCTGATTATTCTATAAATTTATAGAATATTTTATCTATAAATTTATCTTTTATCATTATAAATATCACTCTGAAGTTGAAACTATACAACAAATAAGCATATTCACATTACTAGTAAGAGTACAACAATACCTAGGTATTAGCTGGAAATGACATAATGAGGTCATAAATTGAGACATTTAAGGGGAGATAAGGAGCTCGAATTGTGGGTGACCCTTGTTCAGGGCTGTATAATAACAACTCAGAATTATTTCTTCCTTTCAAGTAGGTATGTTGGCGGTAGAGAATTCTCTGGCAACACTGGCCACAGGATGCATACAGCCCTGAGTGCGGCTAGATCAATCGATATCACCGTTTAATGTTTTACGTTTTAATTTACGACCTCACTATATCGCTTCTAACTATGATACATGGCAACCGTAAAATGTGATTTGTTATTTTTAAACGTCAATTATAAATTCTTATCAATACTGTTTTTGATAGTTATAAATTTTGGTAGTAACAATACCTACGTCTTTAGAATAACAGGTTCGTGAGTAAAAAATGCTTAGGTATTATTATAAACATTGAAAAATTACGAATTATATGGATTTCAACTATGGATAAATCTATAAGCCAGAAGCAAAATTATGGATCTGCTGAAAAGAATAGCAAAGACGAAGAGTATAAAACAGATAATCAGATTGAAAAAATAAAAGAATCTGAATCAAATTATAGACTGAAGTCAAATAAGTAATTTGTACACTTTTAGATATTTTTATGACTGATTTGTTATAAATTGATTAATTGATTATCATTATATAAACAATTACTGTCTATATTTAATATTTGTATAGTTCAAATCAAAGAACCCATTCTCGTTCTCGTTCACCATGTAAGAATTCTAAACAATGGATAAGTTCAAATGCTTTCATAAATTTTGTTCAGGACTTCAGACAAGTAATTAAGCATATAAAGAACCTATTCTTGCTTATCAATAAAAAAAATTACATTTACAGAATCTTACTGGTGTCAGAAGTACAAAAATATTCCAGATAGCTGGTGAAAGATGGAAAAAAATGCCTTTTGAAGAAAAACAACCATATATAAAGGCAGCTATGAATATTAAAAATGAAAAGCAAAATCAACGAAAGATTGAAAACATAAATAACGTCGTTAATACAAATACAGAACAACCAAAGAATGAAGATACACAAAAACAAGAAAAAACTGGCAAAAGAGAAAGAAAGAAAAGGGTTAATACTTCATTTGCTTAAATTAATTAAAACCTTTTATCTCTTACACAGTATGTATTATAGTATAGGTCTTTAATTATAGGAAGCAAAAAAATCTATTAAGAATAAAAGTAATACTGAATCAGATGATGAATCAATCTCTTCTGGTACAACAGCCACAAATACAAGTGAAGATATGTCGGATATGAGTTCATAAATACAATACAATCAGTTATATAAATGTGATGGTATTTATAACCAATTGATATTTTGATAACTTTTCTCATTGTGTAACTTATTATTAATAAGAGTCAAACTTTTCATATATAGTAAAATTTTTCATTTGTATTAAAATATATTTATGATCCACGCAAAATTTAAAATGATACATTTACTTTTTATATAAAACACGCAACGTTGCCTATATTTTATAAACAATATTACCATCTGAAGTTCGACTGAAAGGCATGCCACAATTCTCCAATTCAATGACTGCCTTTGGTGCTTCACGTGTCATATAATGAATAGCATCCTGATCACCCAACCAGTCAGATCCCTTAACTGTGTCATACATGTGCCACTGCCAGTTATCTTCCTCCATATTACCCAACGCAGCATTGATACCTCCTTGAGCAGCAACAGTATGTGACCTTGTAGGAAATAGTTTAGTAACGACCGCTGTTTTGAATCCTTCAGCGACTAAGCCATAAGCTGCACGCAATCCTGCTCCACCAGCACCCACAACAACAGCATCATAAGTATGATCTATTAATGGATAATGCTTAGAAACATTGTCTGAGATTTTTGCAGCTTTGCCATCTGGTGTATAATGAAGTTTGCGATTTGTAATAACCGGTAATCCAAATTTGTTCTGAAATAACATGAAAGCATGATAAAAAGATTGGTTAGGACAAATAGATATCACATGTGATAATTATACAAAATCATGACTGAATCTTATACCTATAGTGTCTGCACATAGCAAGTGTGCGTATGCATAGACTTATACATATATATAGCATAATCACATTGCAGTAATATTCTATTTATAAAACACAAAACAGTTTTAGAAACTGAATTGAAAAAAGTAAGGTGACACTGTTTAAATCATTACAAAACGCAATTCGCTTTAATAAATGATTTGGCCGTACTTTAATACGTAACATGTCACTCGTGATATACTGATTTTTAGTGACATTGCAACATGAACGATATCTGACCGAAGATTTAATCTCGAGTAATATTTTTCGTAATAAAACTACATTTTGACAAATTTTTTTAGAGATACATAAAAATAAACCTAATTTACAATAATCTTTAAAAATTTGTTGTGATAACAATAGTTTGCTAGTATTGTGATAGAAATATAATAATAATATGTAAAATTATGTAATTAATTAAGACGCGTGATTGTCCTGTATCATAAACAAGGTTAATTGCGTTTCGTGCAATTTTATCGAAATGTACTAAAATATTATTAATGGGCTATTATTTATTGAATGTATCATATAAATGATTAAAAAGTTGTTATATACCGAAAAGTAATTATCCTTATCGAATTGAAAATGTTTTCATAATGAGGCCATAGAATAGAGCTATGTATTACCCGATGAACATCATTTACCATATGGAGGCTAAGAGAAATGATATGATATACTAGGTATACTGCACTTAAATTTCAATTTTATACACTTTCAATCATTCTAAAGTCATGTTGAAAAAAATGGCTAGTGGTTATAAAATTGAATATTTAATACGAAACAAATTAATAGGATGAAAACCAAATAATTATCTAAAACAGATTTATTACGCTTTTATTTGTGATTAATATAGTATGATGAATATAAAAAAAGAAATTCGAAGATAATAAAGTTAATGAATTAACATATGAAATGATATTTAAAGAGTGTAATTTCGCGCTAATGTCAGTTTCCCGTGCCGGTAGTTTATCCGCAATTATAATTAAACTTCTAAAGTAAGATACGGCAATTGTTTTCATTGTCACGTATTTAAGGTCGGTATCAAAGTGAAGAATAGACAAAAAAATATTTGTTTAGTGAAGATAACGGAAATTAGAATCATTGTTATCTACTTTGCAGTGAAAATCATGATTATTGTGTAGGCCGGCTATTGTGGGGTGGCGCGTACGAAATGAAAGAAGTGCGATAAGAAAAGACGTTAGAATCGTCTGCTAAACGTCCTCCTGTCTAGCTTGAATTTATTTAAATCACTATTATTTTAATCAGCGTGTTTCCAGTATTTATTTATTCATTCATGGCTTTTAGACAGTTTAAAAAGACTAATGTTTATAACGAAAAATATTTTGCGAGAGAATCGATACAGGTATTCGTTAAGACATGTTAGTAAACTTACGTAATTGATCAACGCCAAGTATTATATAGCAGGTACATCATTGTTAGATTAAAAATTATATAACTTAACGAAAATCGGCTTACCAACGTCGTTGTGGGAGGGTTTCTCGCCAGTAAAGACGAAAGCTTCAAAAGACTGCTCATCTCGGTATAATGTCACTTGTTCAGGTGAAAATGTTATTATTAACAATGACACGCGCACCTCTTTATTGAATGCGCGATTTGGCTTCACCGTGCAAATGCTAATATTTGTTAACTTCACTCCCGCACTTCTCGCACGGCGACGTGAAGTGTACAAGTCGGTTGAGTACCGACTACTGGCGGAAGCTTCCTGACGAATATCAGTGCTGCCAATCCTATCGTCACGAGATAACCTCATTTGTAAGGTACGCGTTCATTTTTTGCTTCAATCTCATTGTTTTTCATTCATACAATTTATCTGTTTTTAGCATTTTTAACGTATAATTGTTTTAATATTAATTCTTTGTCCCTCGAAATTTCAAAGTTAACGTCACAAATAATAGTTAACCGTAGGCGGGAAAATTAAACGATACCGCGAAAGAAATCAAGCGGTTCTCATTTCACTTTACATACGATGGGGTGTTAACGGTATTTTGAATTATGTAGCAATACGAGTGCGTGGGTTCTAAAGGGAAAGTAACTCGATATAATCTGTGTAATGTACATCATTTACCTGTGCTCTAAGGAATGAATATTAAACTAAAAAGTCTAAATAATTCAAACTCTATCGATAAATCACTACAAGTAGGCATCGATATAAATTAAAAATGCTAGTGAAAGTTACAGAACTTTGACAATAGAGAGGTAAATCTATTCATATTTGTATATAGTCATTATTTTTTCAATTTAAATTTAGCCATTCATTACTTGGTGAAATATCGATCATACCAAATTGGTTTCAAAATATGCACATGTACTACGATGTTTCAGAAAAGTTCAGAATCTATAATTGTTTGTGTTTCGAATTCCACAGCCATTGATTTCGTAAAAATTCTCACGCTTTATGAGGTTGTTAACACAGCTGCTAACGGTGCCTATGCCTAACCGAGCTTTATTTCCTGTAGTACAGGGAGAAAGAAAAAAAAATGAGAAAGATTTGTCGTACTCCGGGGTTAGCGGTACGGCGCATGTTTCGTTTCCCTATTGGTTGATTCTTTGTAGGCTCGTCTCTATATACATAGGTAAATCTTATATCGTATGGTGGGGTGTCACATGGTGTCACACATACAGGCACCTTAGTCAGATGTTACCAATACAATAGCTGATCAAGTGTTGGTAGGTGTAGGAATGTAGAGGTATGGTTTACGAAACAAATTAGCTTGCACTGACTCATATATAGCTAGTGTAAGTATTCATTGTTCATGTTTAAATGTATATGAGTTCTACAGATATGATCTATTCGTTAAATTTTTAAAGTTTTCAATAGAAAACGTTATTATATAAATATGTTAAACATATAAAATGTTGTGTGTACGTGTAATAAAAAATGAATACTTTCTTTTATATTATTTTATTTTATTATTACATCTTATATTCGATACAATCAAACAATAAAATCATTTGATGTTTTCGACTAAATTTTTGCATGCAGATAAGCTTTGTCCTTCGTTGTTCCTGATCAGTTATATTCTGGTTTTTCTAATTGTTCCGAACATTTTATCTTATATTTATTTATGGAAAAATAAGAATTTTAAACAACATACACTTTAGATTCATTGAACATTGTTTTCTAAATTCAGAGTCATTTTTATCGAACACAGCTTTTTATTTTGTAAATAGTTAAGAAATAAAACTTAATACTAATAATTACTTCCAGAACAATTCCGAAAAATATAATTTAAGGAGATGTACTTTGAATATTAAATTCTGAATGAAAAATAAAATAGATCGATGTAAATAGCTATCTTTTACTCTGTTATTTACTTATCAAATAATCATCATCCGATTTCACGAATATCGATGTGAAATAATTTCTCTATGCCGAAAATATTCGAGGGCAACGGTAGCTAATTTTTAATCGTGTTACAATGTCCGATAGTGGTCGTAAACAGTGCGAAAAATGGCTTTCACTCTGACAGGAGAACGAGATTCCTCGTCATTAAGTGATACGTTTCGTTAATTGACTCTGCAAAATAAGGTGACAGACAGGTCCGTGCTTCCGGTTGGAATTAATTACAGCAATCGATTCGACACAGTGAACGGAAATTGTATAAAATATTATACAAAAGCCACATTCAAACAACAAAATCTGCAGGTTCGTTGTTTTAGTGATTTCAAGATAGAAACATGGCTCATGTCAATAAAAAGAATGTTGATAATATTAGTAATATTGTTAGCCATGTTAATTTAGAAAAAAAGAAAAAAATCCGGCGAAAAAGGAGAAAGGGAAGAATCGTAATGGGATTTAATGATCGTATTAATATACTCGAATCGATGGAGGAACATGTCGGGCTTCTGTTTCGTCCAATGTCGTGTCGATAACAGGACGATAAGAAATGCTGATCTGTAAAGGTGTAAATATTTCTGATATTTCAACTGATAAAAAGAATACACAATTCTCCTATTATGCAATCTCGCAAGTTTAAATATAATTGGCGATAAAGTTTCAAAATTCGGTTCAAATGCGGCTACACTTTTATATTTGATTTTAGATTTAGAAATAAAATTTCGAACATTTATTATTTAATTTTATTTAATCATGATCGAAAAATCATTTAATAAAAATCATTGCGCCTCCGCTATAATATAATAATAAGAATATAATATTAATAATAAATCAATAATATGAAGTAAAAATGTTGATTATAAAAAGCTAAAGTTATCAATAAACAAAATAATTCTGTCGGAAAAAGTATACCATCGAAGAGCTTACACGCATTGATGTGCCGTGAAATAAGTGATAAGGTTAAATAGGAAATTCCGATAACTTACCGATCCATCTGGTCGGGACCATGTAAGCGTGTGTTTGCGCCAATGCTCAGCATATGATCGTTTCTTCTGACCTTCAAGCGGTTTCGAGTAGTCGTATTCATCGATTCGTTCCTGCAAATATAATTTTCGTTCGATTTCGTCGTGAATATTAGCCAGCTGTAAATCGAATTAGATATTAGATTAAACAAAGATATAAATACTTTGAAATCATCCCGAGCATGAGACCCTCGAGACTCTTTCCTGTTTTCGGCAGCGTAAACGATGTGCATACAAACTAACATCATGTTCTGTAATTCTATGGCTTCTACCAGCTCTGTGTTCCAGATTAAAGATTGGTCTTGAACCTAAAACAATTCGAACATGTTATAAGTTTCAATTCTTTCTAATTCTTGACACGTATTAATTATCAGAAAATTTCTTTTATTCCTGATATATATTAATTTATGTCCAGTAAATTTTGTTCTTTAATCTATTCCAAAAATAAAGTTCAATTTATAATCTTGAGGATCAAAAATTGATCCCATTTATCGTTGAAAACACTCAGCCATTAACAATTAACCATTGCTACGTTCGTAATGCATAATGCCTTATCTATCGTTATTTTATATTTTCGGTATAATGTCTTAAGAAATTATTTACGAGACTGTGTTTACATAACTCTATGTAGCAGATCGGCGAGTCTGCCTCGCACTATTTGTATATAGCTTAATATTTTTTTCTTTCTTCTGTTCATGTCGACATCGTCTGATGAGAAAAACTTGAGACAGTATATCATATGACAGATAAAACAGATTAAATGTCGAGAAGCTGAAGACCTTATAACTCAATGTTACATAAATGCAACATTTCGATCAATTCACCTACACATATATCCGGCAAGTCGCAGGTAAAGAGTCGCGTCATCTCACGACATCCCCGTTGTAATACATCGCAGGTTCTGAACACCGAGCAATACTTGTGCATAGTTTGCTGCATCTCTTCTCGCAGCTCGGCGATAGGAATACAACCTTTTGCATAACGAGTCGCGTCGAAGCGGCAAATAGACTCCTCGCCAACAATCTGTACATATACGTAAGTATGTAATTGAGTATAGTTATAAGAGAAAAAATAACAATAGGATGTTAATAATAGCCAGTATTTTGTTTCATTATTTGATTCGAAGCTTCAACTGCGTTTGAGTTTTATTATTGAAAGATGAGTGAGAGATTATGAATAAAAATTGGTTAAACCTGTCAGCATAAATGATTTTAATATAAACGTATATCGTTCGTATTTCAAACTTTTCAGTGACAACATTGAACTTTAATTTTTAATTCAGATAGAGAATTATTATGTACGTAAAGACGTCACATACACGTAAATGAGAATAGCTGTGTATAATTAACAGAGGAAAAATCACAATAGGATATTAATAATAGACAGCATCTTACGTTCAATTGTTCAACTTGAATCCTCGATTCGAGTTTCACTATCCAGAGTTGAATGTATTTATTGCAGGATGATGAATGAGAGGTTATGAATGAAAGTTAATTGAATTAAAATATCCTAATGTGTTCTTTGTATATTTAATATACAACTTGAAAGGCACAGTCGAATAATTTGAGATATTTCTGATCAGAGTAAATAATTTTGCTTATTTAATAGAATGAAATAAAAATATATACAAAATTAAAAAAATAAAAAAAAAATATTGTAAAATTAAATGAAAGAAATTCTATATGAGCCAAATATTTTGATATTTTAAATGTTATTGCTATTTCACACACACACAGACACGCACACACACACACACACACACACAAATTTGACATTAATATTTTGCCGTTAAAACATAATATACTTCTAATAATATACTTCTAATAATATACTTCTAATATAATATACTAGTAATATACTTCTAAAATAATTCTAATTGGACATTGAATTTCATTGCAAAATAAAATAAGATTACAAAAAAGAGCAGGTTTAATTTATTTTTTACCTTTAAAAGTAATAAATTATAATTGGGGTATTATAATTTTTAGTACTTTATGTTTAAAAATTAATAATAATTATTATTATACATAAACCAACCATCTGTGAAATATTTATGTTATTAGTGTTTCACTTTTGTCTGAGATAACAGATCTTAAAATCGAAGCATTTACGTATTTAACTAAGTTTATCGATGAGTGTTTCATATACAGAGTAGATGTATTATAATACAGATAGCCATAGAATATTGTACAATGTAAGTATCTTACGGATGGTAAGTCCTCGTGACGTTCTCCAGGCCTGGTCATGCAGTCGATCTGATCGGAGATTGCCTTGCCAAAAACGACTAACTCCAGAAGGCTATTGGCGCCTAACCGATTAGCCCCATGGACAGACACGCACGCGGTTTCACCTGCTGCCCAGAGTCCTTCGATCACGCTATCTTCCTCGTTTTCTCGTGTCAGAACCTTGGGCAGAGTTACCAACCAGTGATTCATGCTTCGTGCGTAGTTAGTTTAGCGAAGGGCGTTCTAACTACTCACCTGTGCTCGCCAGTTCGTGGGTATGCCGCCCATATTGTAGTGCACTGTGGGAATGATAGGTATCGGTTCTTTTTCTACATCCACGCCGCTGAAGACCCAGGCTAAGTGCGAAATCCCTGGTAGTCGCGTGCGTATTGTTTCTGTTGGCAAGTGATGTAGTTGCAAAAATACATGGTCTTTCTTCGGACCTACACCTCTGGAATGGAATAAATTTCATGGAAATCACAAGGATATAGTAGTTTCGTGCTAATAGAAGGAGATGATCTTTATGTGTTTACTTTTGCGAGTTAGGTTCGTTTGGATAAATTAGGAGTAACTTTCATAGGATCGTTATTAAAGTACAAATGTGGAAAGTATAAATTGTATATATTGATATAAGTTATTTATATATTTATATAATATTATATAACCTATATCAAAGATATAATTATACAAATAAATAAAATAAATAAATAAATATATGGATATAGACTTGTAAATTATGTAAATTATGTATACGTATGTTTCTTAAGATATTTAGATATACGAATATCATTGAATTTCTTACAAATCATCTTACATAATAAATATAAGAAGTGTTACAATTTCTTATCGAGAAAACTTGAGGTTATCTCAGAGATTACAAGTTTATTTCGGACTTATGATGTAATAAAACTTTTCCATCTTTTTCCATCTATGACTTGAAAATTATTTCATGTGCTAATATATCAATATTATATAAATAGATAATTTAATATGTCTACAGTAGTAAGTCTTCTTTCTCGTTCAATAGTTTTATCAAAGGTCAATATAGAAATCTCTTTTAAATTCTGATAAATGAGAGAGAAGATATAAGAAAATAGACCTAACGGGATTGGATAAAAACAAATCTGTGTTCATGAAGTAACGGCGCCGGAGAGCACCGAAGAGTATGGTATGTCTCGTTATACAGTAGAACTCCATTTATCTTGACCAGCTTACCAAAAGTATATTTATGAAGAATTAAGTTCATTTTAATATTCCAAAAGTTAAAACCTAAGATATTAAGCGATAAAATCGGGGATGTATTTCACATTTTAATTGAATTTGACAGTGCGTATTTCTATTAAATGTATCGTAATTATTGCATATTAAATTATTTTCTTTTATTCGTACAGTCTTGAGACTTTCCACTTGTGGTATGTATTACTTTAAACACTTAAACATTTAAACATAAACGGGGTTCTCTGATTTTCCCTACTACCAATGAATTCCAAGTAATAGGAGTTCACGTCCAGATAAAAGTTTAATTTCTAAGTTTAATTATAAGTTAATGTGTAATAAGTAAAATTCAAATAAATGAAGTTTTATTGTCGAGTATGTGTTAAACATATTCATAGAATTTCTTATATGCTTCACCTTCCTTCGAATATTTCCATTGTTATTGCTCTAGATACGATATCGCGAGACGCGAGGTCTTTCGCGTTTGGCGCGTATCGTTCCATGAAGAATTCTCCTTCGGAATTGAGTAGTTTCCCGCCTTCTCCACGGCTACCTTCTGTTATCAAAATGCCGCTGCCGTATATTCCTGGCGGAAAAATCGACTGGTTAAACGGGGAAAGCTTTTGCCCTCGCGGACTCTATTTTCCTTTTTGCTACGCAAATACCGGTTGGATGAAACTGGATGAACTCCATATCTTCAAGGGGCAATCCTGCTCTGGAGGCCATCGCCATACCATCTCCGGTGCATACATGTGCCGCGGTGCAGGACAGGTAACATCTTCCTGCTCCTCCTGTAGCTAATACCTGGAAAAGGTGTCAGCTTGTTTATCGGCTCGATATTTAATGCTCATGTTTAATGACCCGTCGCGCCGTTCCCTGATTTCATGGGATAACATGGTAACATAATGCTAAAGATATCGTGTCTGAAATTTTTCAAAAGCGAAAACCACGATGAAATGTGGCATGCATGGAACTTATACATATATTTAGTAAACAATTTGCAAAGTGTTTTCTTTCTTCGTTCCTTTTACTTATTTTATCAAAAAATATAATTTCAATGCATACGATGTTATAAAATTAAAAGAACCGCTTTTAATTTTATACCATCATGCAGCAAATATTTTAACTCTATTAATGAAAGATCAATGTTTACTGTATGATGAGCCCTGAAGCGATGCAAAAGTCCGGTTTCTAGTTCCCATGCTAAAACTCCCTTGCAGCATCGTCCGAACATAAGAAGATCGAGGGCAAAGTACTCGACGTAATAATGGACGTCGTAACGGAGGCTCTGCCCATATAAAGTGTGTAGTATTGCGTGACCGGTTCTATCCGCGGCGGCACAAGTTCTGTGAGCTTGACCACCTTTTCCAAATTTTAACGATTGTCCACCAAATGCACGTTGATAGATTTTTCCATCGTCCGTACGGCTAAAGGGACAACCTAAAATACGTAAATTTTGATACTGCTAATAGTTTAAAAATAAGACTTTGAAATTTCATATAATTGATTAATTTTAATTCATTTTATTCATTTGATTAATTTTAATTTAATAAATTGATAAATTTAATTCTCAAATATGAGAGACTTTCAAATATGATTCACTTATATTAACTTTTTTTATTTTATTCTTTATTTATCTTATTTCATCAAAGAAGCTATATTTGGTACTTAAAAAATTACCATAATTTTCGAGTTCATAAACTGCTCGAGGTGCTTCTCTTGTTAGGAAATGTATCGCATCCTGATCTCCTAGCCAGTCAGATCCTTTAACGGTATCATACATATGGTAAAGCCAATTATCCTCCTTCTCATCAATAGCAGCATTTACTCCACCTTGAGCGGCGACAGTGTGAGATCTTGTAGGAAATAATTTTGTGATCACTGCCACGCGGTAACCCTTACTCCCTGTTCAACAAAAGCACGAAAACAAGATCGTTGAGAATTGATAACTAAAGAATAATAAATTTTCTAACTTTATATGGTAGATTAATGGCATATAATAAACATAATAAATAATAAATTCAGTAAACTAATATGTACAATGTTTAACACGTTCAAACTGGTGTGATCCACTGGTAGGCTGTAACTTGCACCTCTCTTTGGCGGTGTGGATCACCGGTGGGTCACATCATATTTTTATCATCGCGCGACATGACCCGCCGGTGATTCACGCCATTTACGTTTCCAATTTTAATTTATGAAAATGTTATTTAACGCGAACTGGAATAAAATATAAATGTTATTGGAGAAGGTGCGTACGAAAAAGTATGTTGGCTTGAATATGTTACTTTACTGTAGATTATGAGATGGATAATATATTATTTTAATTTAATTCTCGAGTTATATGGAACGTGTTTGTAATTAAATTACCTAAGCCAAAAGCCGCTCTCAACCCTGCACCACCCGCGCCCACGATCACAACATCGTAACAGTGATCTATTAGGGGATAATCCTGCAAGCAATATTTGAAACATTAAAATGTCAATTATTCGTGGACATTCATTTTGAAAAGAACAAATAACAAATTTTATTAGAAAATCTTTACGTTACTACTTTCCGTTCCACATTTGGCTTTTTCACCTGGACTGACATTTACGTGAAAATATCTATTAGTTTTTCTGTTCAAGTATTGAGAGTGTGAACCAAACCTCTACAAAAAACCGAAACATAAAAATCAAGGCACTTTAAAAAATTAATTTTCTAATAATTGTTACTGCTTACAAAAAATCGTGGCAAACAGTTCACAGATCGTAACATTATTTCTTGAAGTTTGTGTGCAGCATGAAGTATACATGAAGTATAATTACACATAAATAAGCTGCTATGTTTGTTCGTCATTTGATAAAAGAAGCAAAATATTTAATCATGACTATTTTCAGAATGTAAAACTCAGATAGGTACAGTACTAGATCTTGTACAAGCATAACTTTATTGCACTTGCAAAAATACAATTCAAAACATAGATAATTTGTTATATTATTATTAGGGCAATGTACATTTAGTTCGGTATGGATTTCTCTGTTAATCGGTTCATGACTTTATATTTAGGTTCGTATATTTTGGTAGATTTTTTTTTAAATGTTCTCTGTCCTGTTTCAATGCTCTTTAAATACGGATGATAACGACGAATCACTCTTAATAGGATATTGGCGCTATTTCGGCAGATGTGTAACAACTACTCTCGTTTTTTTCATTTTTCTTTTCTATGAAGAAAGTTTTTCGACTTATTAAAGTTAAGTTTTTAGACTTATTAAAAGTGCTGCCCGTGCGTTTCGCTACCCACCCGTAATTTATTAATCTTAGTAACGATTAATCGTTGTTATTTGAGCGCGAAATTGTACCAGCAATTGAACTATTACTAATAAATACTCTTAAACTTACGCTACAATTATTTCGTTACACACACATATATAAAATACATTATTTGAATAAATGTATGATTTATTTTTATCCGCCTTGATTCGTTGTGGCCACTCTTATATAAAAAGTTCATAAAAAAATTACTAGGAGGTAAATGCAGGGAGAAGGTGGAAGAAGGCGGTTTTCAATATATCGCTTACTTACAAACGTAAAGTTGAGGAGTAAAAAGCAAAAACAATTAATGAGTATCAAACAATGAACAAGATAACCCAAAGTACAAAGAACAAAGTACATAATTGTTATACTATGAAATTACAATTTTCGACCTGTCATGTACTTGCAGTTCAACAAAAAAAAAATGCAAAGTTTCCTTTTAATAATGCGTATAAATGCTCGTCCATTTTTTGATGCAAGACAATAAAAATTATAATTTCACATATTTGTTCCAAAGAATATAATCTGCGATGAAGCAATTGTATTATAATATAATAATTGTATTATAATAACTTTCATTTTATATTCTTATTTGATTTTCATACATATACGCGCGAATGTTTGAAATAGAACAAGTTTGAGTTTTACAATCGCAGCACGTTAAATCCATATTAATTGACCTTTTAAAATCTAATTCTCGTGTTAACTAAGATAATAATGGCGAGTCGTTTAAATTGATATTACTCGATGACAGAGATGCAATTACTACCCAACAATTCTGCAATTATTTATATTCGGATCTATTTCCTGCAACTTATTTTCGTTTTTCTTGTGTGTTCATTAATACTTGAAAATTTAACATTTCTAGACTTTTTCTGTAAATTTCACAATGACCGAAAACCAGTAACTAGAGCACATAAATATATAGGTCTAACTCTAAACTGCAAGAATAAAAAATCTTTTCTCTAATGGTTTCACGAATATTTAAGATAGTTCTTTTTTCAATTCCTTTGTGCCGATACTTTATCCTTCGTGCTTCGAGTACCTGCTTATTACGATTGTTTATATATATGTTTGAATCGGTTTTTCATCTGTAATTTTAAACTACAGTTTCTTATAGACTATAGTCCCTTTTGTTTAAAAAGCTTTTGCAATCGATTCGAGGCTAGAACAATTTACTCAGAGTCGATTCTTTGTGTTTCAAAGTTGTTTTTATCGGTCGATCAGCCGAGTGCTTCAAAGCACGAGCCTCTTGATACCGCATTCGCAACAAAACTTGGCAGTTTCCGGGAATTTGAAACCACATCGGTGACAATATTTGGACATCTTGCATTTGGTCATGTTCGTGACTCCATCGCTGTCTTGACGATTGTTCCTCAACAAATCCTCATCGAAGCATCCGACCACATCGTTAGTGCTGCGTCCATGATGCGAATATTTGCGATTTAAACTAGGAGGAAGAAATTGAATGGGGTTTTAGGCATGCAGGAGATTATATGGTACCGGCGAAAATTACGGCAAATTACACACATAATCCAAAATATACTCTAGAATATAATCTATCGTTCGTGTAAAAATTGGCTTGGAAAATATTTAGAGTTTTGAAATGTATTATTGTAATGCAGAGCAATCTTTATAGAAGCGGATAATTGTTAAGTAAAAAATATGCATACCTATAACATAAACCGATTTGAGTAATAACATCGATTGAAATATGAGTATGAACGAAGAACTAGGGGCCAAATATTTTAAATATCTCTAAAGAGACGCGGAATATATGTATACAAAATTGTACCGTATAGGACATACATATACGTGCGCGCGCGCGTGTGTGTGTGTCGTGTAATAGAATAATACGATAAGAATTTTCTCTAATATTTTATACATACTATATCACTAAACAATCGCATATTAACCTGCTATAAGCGGAATCGGCGCTCATTTTATTGTAATCTTGTCTTTTGTAGCTCTCGGGCGAAGATAGTTCCTCATCGCTAATCTGTCCATTGCGTTGTCTGCCGTGAACAGGGCTAGATACGGATAAGGAATCACTTTTCATGAAGGATTTCAAGGAGGGGAAGGAACTATTTTCATTCTCGAACGAGGTCATCAATTCGTCGAACACAGAATTCGATCGTTTGATGTCCACATCCGAAGATATTATAGAGCTAAGGCTCAAATTACTTCTTGAAAGGTTCGTATAATTATTATTCCTGCTATTTAGACTGTTATTTGACGACTTGTAGGTATCGCTATTTTTATGAAACGATCTTTTTTCATGAGAATTATTCCAATTTTTTCGATCCGGGGTAGTTTTAGATGCGGAGGAGGACCGAACGGAAACGGAGCGATTAACGTTAGGCCGAATAACTTTTGTCGAGACTTTGTCAAGAATTTTATGAACTTTTTCCGAGTTACCAACAAAACTTCTATTACCACAATTTGTAGCGTCGATTACTTCACCGCCTAAAGCTTTCGATTTATCGATAATTATTCGTCTACCTAACTCTCTAACGGGAGATTTCTTTTCTAGCTTCGTTTTACAAATCGAATCTTTGAATTCTTTGCTCTCTTTGAGATCTTTGAGAAAAGGTTCTTGCGATAACGAGTTAGTCTCGGTGGAATCGCTCGAGAAATCTGCCGCGAGATCGTCGAATTCCGATGGAGGAGCTATCAAGGACGATCGTTTTTCAGGACTCGAAAGAGACGGCTGGCAAGGATATTTGACAAAAGCTGAGGAATGAGAAAGAGGAAAAGAGGAATCTTGGTTTTGTTCGATCGGCGGACTGTCCGTCACAGATTGTTCGCTGGTGTCCGACAGCAAGTCATTCATCTGCTGCTCTGCTAGTAAGAAAGGATCGTAATCCCTGCCGCTGAAAGCATAATTAGCGGTTCAATGTCATCCCTATTTCACTAGAAAACGTTTCTTTCGGGAACATATCGTTTTTTTAATTATTAAAAGTTTTGTGATTGATGCATTGATTATCCAAATTAAAATATTAATATAATTTCGCAGGAAAATTTATGATACAGAAAATAATGAAATTTACATATAGAGCTTACATAAAACTATGTATCAAGATTTCAAAAAGTTATCCGTCGATTTTCGTAAATAGATGTCTTCGTAAGTAATTAAAAAATGTGTAAATAAATAAAATTAAAATTTTGGGAAATCATAATCTATAGTCTACCTATAGTCAATAATAGATTTAAATTCAATTTGTATATCAATAATATTAAGTAAAATATTATATAACATAAATTTATTTATAATGTTCGTATCGAAGCATATAATAGAACTACAACCATTCTTTTTAATATATATTAAGGAATTTTAAGATTATTTTTTGTGATGTATTTTATAGAACTCTACCAATACATAAGATTAAAATGTTCAAGAAAACATTTACTGTACAAAAGATCTCAAAAAAGAAAGACATCTTGCGTAGTAGAATCAATGCAGTGAGTAATATAAAAACTTATTTCATAGAGGATATCGCGTATACGTACGTAAATATATACACGGAATAAATTGAAAATAGCTGCTTCAAATGTAATAAATGCGCCATGATAACATTTAAAACGAAGATACTAGCAGTAAACGGAAATTCATCGAAAAATCTGTCATCTCTTTCCCATGCTTACATTAATCTGGATTGTATCGAATTTTTCAGATTTCCTATTTTAGAAAGCAATCAACGAATGCCAAGGTCAATAATGCGCCTGTGGAACGATAACGATATGTACACAAAACATCAGAAAAGCATTTCAGCCTGGGATAAACATGCAAAGCATGTTCTTTAACCAATTTTCAAAGTAAATCTTCGTATAATGTGATAGTTAAACTCGTGTGGAGTCGCACATGCGATACAACATACATTAAAGAACGTGCCAAAATTAAATTTGCGGTTCGAACAATTAACTATATCATAATAAGAATTGGCTTAAAGCTATCGTTTCGATAAAATGAGCTAACTTGATGACAATTCTGCGAGAAGTGAGAAATTTGTCTTGACAATGTTTGTTTATCCTGCTTGGACTTACGTTCTACCGCTAAGTACGAGATTAAAATCCGGTCTCCTGCGCACATAATTGCTCCATACGGGACGTAATGGCAGTTTTATATTCCTATAATATTGTACGTGTATTACGAAACCTAAATACAGTATAAAATTGATGTTTTCATTTCGTAACGGTGAATGAAAATTGATATTTTCAATTTGTAATAAATTACGTTACAAATGACAACATCGATAGCATATTATTAAATTGTTTATCTACGAAATATAGATTTAGGTAACATTTCCAATTCAACTTAATATTTATTTTAAAGTAAATTTATAAAACTACCTTAATAGGAGCGAAATTGATTACTGTCGTCGTATTATAAAGATTTGTTCTACAAAGAACTAATAAATATCCTGAAAAATAATCTAACATGCCTATTCCTACCTGTGACATATCAAGGAAGAGTTACTGGGAACAGATGGGAGAATGCGAAATTTTGGGTTTCTCTTAAGAAACCTGCTCGCCTCCTGATGCGGTGGATCGAGATTGATCAATCTATTCTTCGAAGCTTTCGACGCCTTCTGCCAATACGTTTGATTATCGATTTTCTCCTTTTCGTTGCAGTTCTTTTTCATTATCATATGGCTTTTAATCTCCGGCAATATTCTAAATCTGATACTTTTATTTCTTGTACCAATTTCCTCAATCGTTTCCACTTCAACAGATTCGACTTGCTTCACATCCGTGAGATCTACCGCATCGGCGGATGATGCTAAACTATCACTGCTTTCATTCAAAATACTCATATTTTCTACCTCGATCGTTTTCGATCGATGTGGTTTCAAGGCTGTCGATCGATTTATTAACGAATCATGCAATCGAACTCGTTGACTTAATCTAAAGCAAGATTCTGACAAAACTATCGATCGTAAACTGCGGGAATTCTGCTTGGTTCTATCGTTTTCGTCAGAGACAGATTTGAAATTATTTATATTGTCTTGTACACGACGTTCGATGCTATTATCACTATCGCAATCGAAATCTTTGACCGAGCAATTTTTGTAGATTTCTTGCACTTCTTCGCTTATGACATCTTTTTTCACGGCAGATTTCTCGAATATATTTAATGTATTCTTTGAATTATTATTATCTTCAATAACAGTATATTCTCTCTTATAACAACAATCATCTTTTTTCAGATTTGCACCGAAATGACTCGTTAAAGATTCAGTTAGATTGCAATTATAATTACTTTCGCTAAATTTTATTCTACTTTGTGCTTCCGAAGACTCTTCCATAAGATTATCTGCTAGAACATTCTTATTTAACGATGTATCGCAAACTTGACTCTCAGAATGTAAGGAGTTTTCATTAATATTAACAGATGCTTCGCCAACATTCTTCTCACATTTGAAATTTAGAGAAACTTCCGCCGGACAGTTACAAATATTTATTTGATTCGCAATTTCTTTTTTGTGCACTTTTGGAGATTCTATTTGCTCTTCTTTCTGCACTGGCGATGTAACGTTCAAGAAGCTTTCTCCTTTCTTTTTTAACAAGGAACACGTATCTCTTGACAAAACTTTTCTCTCTCTTTGTGCTATCGGAGACGAAATTGTTGAGGAACCTTCTATGTTTTTATTACATTCGTTATGTCTATTGTTAGAGGGACTAACTGCAAAATTAATCTTTTCCGATTTACCAATCTTACCACGAGACGAATGCCTTGAGTTTAAAGAATTTGAATGTCTGCTTTCAACCCGATATAACATCTCAGATCCTGTTTGCGTGTCAATTTCCACTTTCCATTCAGAATTTTCTGGTAGTAGGCATAATTCTTTCTTAAAATTTTCGTAATCTTCGCATTTGAATTCCGAATAATTTTCAATGTTCATAAATGGTGTGCTTGATCTAGTTGGTTGTAACATAACGTCTGTATCAAATGGATTAGTTTCCATTTCTATCCAATTTGTTTCAGAATTATGAAACGCATCGTTATTAATATTCTCATTTCTTGTAGAATATTCACATTGACTTCGTATCGATTGAATTGAATTTTTTGTATCAATATCAAGTTCATCATTATCATTGTCGGCAGTCTTAATATATTTTCGTTTACTCCATTCATTATTTGGTTGATCATTATGTAAAATTAATTGAGTTACCTCTTGATTTGCTTCCTGTATATTACTATTAGCAATTTTTTTATTTTTTTCAGGTTCACTTATCTTGCAGATGTCTGCAAATTGTCCATAGGAAATTGAAGATAGCAAATTTTCTTCAAATAAAGGCAATATGTTTTCTTTTATATTTCCTTCTATCGCACCAACGCTTTCATTTGCATGTATAGTTTGTAAATTTTTGCAATCTAGTAGTCCTGTTCCTTTTATTATAGGTACATTGGCATTCAATGCATGAATATCGCTATTTTCACACAAATTTGTTTGTGAATGCATAACTTTGAAATTACTACAAGAAATCTCTGCATTATCTTCAAAATTACCTTGTGCAAAAGAATCAGCAGAAGTGGTCGGTTTTAGTTGTTTCTTCTCTAAAATTCTATCCCTCGATGATTTAAAACTTTCAGAAGGCGATATTGCGTCTGAGGTTTCGAAATAAAAATTATCTTCTTGAGATCGCATTTTATTCATCATTCCTTCCTCTTTTATTACGGAATGCTTTGATACATTTGTTTTAAGAGTTCCCAGTTTTAAATTCCGACAAGAATTTCTAGAATCGCTTGTTGTATTCGCTTCTTCGACAACGGAATTAATCGAAGAAGTATAAATGTGATTCATTCTATCCCAATCTCCTAAACAGAATTCCACACGAGGACTATGTCTTACTGGTTTCCATTTTTTACTTCTCGTAATATGCATGTCGTCAGTTTTATCACTCATTAGCGAATCTTTAAACGAATACGTTTGATTCGATGTTGTTGACGCAGTCGACCGATTCATGTTTTCCACATTCACACTTAACGCAAATTCGACATTTTCCATTTGCTTTTCGTTCAAAGATAAATCTTCAATGCTTTCTTTAAGATCTTTCGCTTGATTTGTTTCCACAAGCTGTTTCCATGTTATCAACTCATTTTCTCTATATATGATGCATGACTTCACAGTGACACCCATAATGTCGTCGTTAATCGAAATATCGTTTAATGTTGGATTGCCTTGACTTCTAGCTGAAACGATGTTCGCTTTCAATGATCTAGCAGAATTTAATGGTTGATGCCTCTCGTCTTGTTTAGTTTTCTGGCTCGTGGTTTTATCTTGTCTCACTATTCCTTGTGTCTTTTTCAATTGTTTGCTGTACGGTCTTGGCAAGGGGACGCTGTTGCACTCTTCGAAACTTTCTTTCTTATGTTTTAAGGGCGGAACAGGGAGGTGAGAGGTTCTTTTAACAGGGGGAGCAGGTCGAAAGGTAACCGGTCCGGCCTCGTCTTCCAGTGGTCTGAGGATGAGGAAACAGGATCAAGGATGTGTGCCTGACATCAGGAGAAGGTCATCAGGCTTTATCAATATCTGATGCATGCTGTCGCTTAAATATTTCTGATTAAAAACAACCTTGTCCCTTTTCCTTCTCCTCATGCACGCTACTAACATGTACTTAAATTAAGCTCCACGTATATATTTCCTAAGACGCACATTGATTGTGGTTATGTATATTCAAAGGCAGCATACCTATTTATACGGTCTATCAATCGTGACTTCATCGGAACCGTAGGGCTGGAGGACTCTCTCGTTTGACTAGGACGTCTGCTGTAATTGTAAAAGTAATTTAGTCAAATTAGAGTATATGTATGTATAGATATTGTTTGAAAAGTTCGTTTCATTAAAAAAGTGAAGTTTTGATTTTTGAAAGATGTCATTGAATTTATAAGATGAAAGATAGTTAAAGCGTAGATTTTATCACCGAATTTATATGTACTCCAGTCACACGAACCGATTTATGATAGGGTAACTTCATTTATGATAGGCTCGAGACTCAAATAAATGAATTTCAGCTGTATGCCAAAAAGTATTCGCTTTTTCCTGAAAAAAGTCAAACAACTTACACGACAGTCGATTTCTGTTTAACGGGGGTGTCTTTGGTCTTGTTGCAACTCGGTGCTGATGCGCTCTCTTTGGCTTTATTATTAGCTGCCAGTGTCGGCAACGTTTTGTTGCCGGAACTCAGGGTGATCGTTGAGCCTGTGGAATACTTCTCGCGGGTTGCTTGTCGACGACTCTTCAATACTGGAGCTCGATATTTCATCCTTGCTTCAAGACGTTCCTTGGCGATGTTCGTTGCAGGGCTGACCGGCGCTCGTGTAATTCTTTCCTTGCACCAGGCCACGTGTCTGTCGTATGCCTTGACACCAAAATGCCGGTTACAGGTCGGACACATGCCCTGTTCGTTAGCGCGTGTTGGTGCATTTGATATAATCGTTGTGCCACACTGTTTCTGCATCGTAGAATCTGCCTAAAAATATATTGCAGCACTGTATAAAATCCTACGATATGCAAATAGAGTTTATATATTCAAATTTATAGCTTATATATCTTATATAATAATTATTACTACACAGCAATAGATACGAATTATATTACGATTTAACAACAAAGCAGCAAAGCAGATATAAGCAAACTATAATTTTATAAAGCACTTCGCGAAGAGAATTCATTGCATGCACGAACGCACTTGTGTCATTCGTGATGCATCTGGGTTAATTCTACCTGCAATTCTCACCTCCCCCTGCCTGCCTCGCTAGTTACCTTCTCATTTCAATTCAACCGTGCAATCTTATATTACTCAATTATTCCGTTTACATATTATGTATAAATTTATCTCTTGAATCGAAATCATAAATATACAAAATTATTTGTAACAATTGTGCCAATTATTTTTACTCATAGTTCCGTTTCATCAGGTTAATTATGAAATAATTATTCGATAATTTAGTAATTATTTCCTTTTAAAAACACAAGTAACAATTTTTCTTAAACATATGATACGTTTTACATAATACATAAAGGTATGTATTTCAAGCTAATTTACTTATCTGATTTTAAAATTAAAATTAAAGCCTCTGACTTTTATTAATCTTGAGATTGAATATACACTTGTAAAATTTGATTGGTTTACGTTAATATATCAGAGGATTCAAAACTTACGATCTCGTTGCGTGCTGCGCGGATAGCCCGCAGAAAATCATCATGCGTTTGTTTCCAAGTGGATTTAGGATTGGAGAATTTATCATCCAGTGAACGACGTTTCTTCTCTTGCTTGGGCAGAAACTCTGCCAACTCGGTGCCCTGGATCCTCTGTTTCGCCGAGTCGAAGGGCTTCCTTTTCTTGTTCGCGGATCGCTCGCAAATCTTCGAGTGCTTGTCCAACGACTGCGGCATAAAGGTCCGTGCGCAGATCGCGCACGGCAGAAGGATGGGCGGCACATCTGTGTCCATTTACCAAGAATTAATGAGCTGCTGCGATCCTCCTGTTCGACAGGCACACGAGATGCGTCCGTATATCGAGCAGAATGAATCAGAACGATCGAAACGCGTCAACCAGCATTAGTGAGCCGATATCAATGTATCTTCAACAGTTCAGCCTCATAATATTCTCATCTCTTTCAATCGAAGAATCCATGATTTCTGACTCAGACTGCGATAAATGGAAGTCATTCGAACGTGCACACATGAACGCGTCGAGAGATTAGTAATCTTAGTATTAATCGTTAAGTTAGAGCTTAAGTGAAGTCACTGAAATCTTACAAATTACAATGTTAATTTTACCTTTAACGATTAAAGCTTTTTAAAAGATTTATTTATATTTACAAGCTTCAAATAAAGATTTATTTGAAAATCAGCAGCGTCGTACCACAATTAATTTTAACTCAGTTAATATCACTCTGTATCAAAGGTCAATTCGCCAAACTATTCGCTTCTCATAACTGATAATGTCCAAACTAATCACTTAAATACCCAGGGTCGCGATGAAACTATTAAGGCAAAAAACAGAAACACGTAGAGATCAAGCGCATGTAAAAGTATCGATTCGATATCGAGCAAGATCGAATTCTATGAATCGATAGGTAATTGACGATCGAACAGATCGATCGTTTGCAGTGCACGCGTAGATAGCAGCCACCTGTGTGGTTCTTCTTTTGAACGACGTCCACGACAACAAAGATGAGGTGGAGGTGGATGAGGACGAGGTGTCGCCCTCGCAAGAACTACTCGCCCACGAACGATCAAGCTTCCTTTTTTGGTGTACCGAGTTACCGTTTGAGCATTATGAGTCTTGTGTTGCGCTATGGACGAGAGCTGCAGCATGCTGCTCTCAGCGCGGCGATTCCTTCCTTCCCCGCTTTTTCGATGACTTCCATGACCACGTTGAATACCATCCAACGTTTGCCTTTCCGAAGTGTCACCTTCACGGACGAATTCATAATCCTGCCGACGCGTTATTCATCGATGATTAACGACAGATGGTTTTCATTCTCCTTATGCGGATTACTGCGATTTTTTTTACGTTGTACACCGATGATAAATAGATTTATGAGCGTATTTTTTTGAACCTGAGTTTCAAGAGCCTGCTACCGAAAAGATTTAAAAGGGCAATTTTATTTGCAATCATCGTCGATAAATCTAATAAAGTATCATCTCGCGTGTTTATTGCATCAGGAAATATATTTCTATTATTTGATTTTAAAATTACTAAGAATTCCAGATATTCACATTGTTACTTCAAAAAGAAATTATGTCATCTTTCACTTGCAGATCACGTAACTAACCGTAAGACGTAAAGTAACGTGCGAGCCATAAAATACAAGATAACAATATTGGCATTCTCTTTCATTACCAACTGAGGAGATCCAATGAATTCCGCGTTATTTATAACGCTATTTTCAGGAACGTTCGATCCTATCGTTTGTGATATAAGCATCAAGAGACAAGGATTATAATAAATTGCAAAAAACAAAAGAGATTACATAAACATGAAGAAATTAATATTAACTTCAATGTATTCTAACTGGAATATCCTTTGTTTAACTAAACTATAAAAAAACCTTTGATTGCAACGTTCACCACATGAAATATGAACAAAGAAAAGAAAAAATATTAACGACGAATCAATAAAAACGTAATTTAAAGTTAACAGAATCAAATTTGACTGTTAAGTTGTTAACTAGAAATGACACAATGGTTAGACCAGAGTAATCAAAGGTGAACGAAAAGCACTCACAAAAATTTTAGAGAATCTCCACTTTTCATCACATAAATCTCACCTGATTCACAGGATTGTTCGACTTGCACTATTTCTTTTAAGTTGATAAGTTGCTCTATCGTCGAACAGTGATCATAGGGCGGCCCTTGGTCCGCCCCTGCGATAGCTCCTCTCGAAACACAGCACAACATTGAAGAGCATGGAGACGCACCGACTGAGTCTTTCCATCGGCACGAGGCTGTTCTTGTACGCAACGTGTATCCGTGATCTCGTTCTCTTCTCTTGTTAAATGGAGTTTATTTTAGGTGTCACTGCGAGAGAGTCAGGAACGTTTGCTGCTTCCTTTTAATAGCGATAGGATTGATACTCTCACTCTCACTTTACTCTCTCATTCTCACTCTATTAAGAAAATTAGTCGAGGTCAATTTCTAGATAACTTCTAGTTCTAAATTTTTTAATGTAGTAGGAGATAAGGACATATATGTACATATGTATACATCGTGTTCACTTATTTTTTCTTGAATTCAAATGTAATATTAAAAAATGCAAATATAATGCCTCCATATGTGGAAATTACCTTTTTTAAGCCTTTTAAAATATTTTCTAATATTATCTTAAGTATATTTTGAGCAAGTAAAAATATTAAAAAGAATTTAAAATAATTTAAAACAAGTAATTCTAGAGGACAATCTTTTTTGGACTTAATAAATTTGTCTCTGAAAAGTTAAATAATTTTATGAAGTATCAAATACGACGCTTCGAATAAACTGTAAATGTGATTTTAAATACACGATGCCTCCTTGTCACCTAAGCCGTCACAACAGATTGTTTTGAAACATATAACGAACATCTATTCATTATGTAAGACGAATTATGTGGACTTTTTTTCCATTAAAAACCTACGAATAAGTTATGTACATATATATATTTTTTTCTTTTTTATACTTAATCCCACTTTATTATATGAGAGCATTGATGCTCTTTTAAGAATAAAATTCAAAGAGTAACAATGTAATTGGCATTAGATTGCCGACGAAATTTAAAAAAGTTTCGAATGTGAAATGGCTTTCATATTGTCGATAAAAGTTCAACAACGTGTGAAATCACTGTCTAGAGTTTACTTGCAAAAAAGTATCCGTTATACACAAGTTCATGTTCTTAATTCTATTACGAGTTTCAATTCCGGTAAATATTGTGACCATGCAACATGGATCACTCTTAAATATAATGATTTAATATATCGATGTCACACATGTATACACGTAGATTTAATCAATACTGTTAGGAATACATTAAAGACACATACAAGTCCATATATGTATACATTGGAATGAGTATTGATGTAAGAAACATTTCAATAATTGAATAACTTGAACAATTTATGTACGTTCAAACAATTAATTGTATATGTATCTGATTCGAAGAATAATAACAATGATAATCATTACTTATCCAACAAATGCAAATTATTTTTATAATAATGACAAATGCAACTAAAAGCATTTCGAAGGTTAAAGCAAAATTTTCTTTCGATAGAAACAGCAATAGAATTATTTTCAAAATTTCAAATAAATTTTCAAATAAGATTTCAAATAACCCAAAAATTAAAAATTCAAATTTTCATGTAAATTATTAAACGAAACCCAATGAATTAAACAATTTGCCACAATTTTAACGAAAATAACTAGCAGATATATGCAGTAATAAACATTATAGCAGTATTTAATGTTTATCATTTGTGACATAAATATCACATACGTTACGTTCGATCGCAATTGTATCAAGATTGTATATCGATTATTTATTCGCCAGGCATCAATCCGATTTTGTGTAAAATTCAAAATATGACCTCACCTTTTGCCACTTATTCAATTTTTCATTCGAAAGGAATCGATCTATTCGATCAAAGATCAGAGATCAATCTTTTCTTTTCCGTTTATACATATGTACATCCGAATACCTTCGCGTTCGCGTGGTTCTCGTATACATATATTATTAGAAAACGGCTCCGGCTACGAAACTGGAACCGGACGGAAGTATAACACGAAGAAAAACTCACGCGGCAATCGCTGGGATCTCTCGACGCGTTATTTGTATCAGGCGAATTGCCATGACTTCGTAAATACTAACAGAGACTGTTTGACATATGCAAACTTACCCTCAACCTCCGCCATGTTAGTTGTTAGGGGAAACAATGATTGCCATGGTAACCGATGACAGGTTCTCTGACAGTTGGAGAGTTCCGAGGTTTGATGAAGTTATTATTGGATTGCATATAACATTGCTCCCCGTTTCATCTGATTATTGATTTATCCGCTATCTAAATTTTATATACTACATTCTATAAGATTATGAATAAAAACTTTTTGTTTGTTTGATTTATTTTTGTAGAAATTTTATCGAGTTCTTTTATTCAGTTAATTTAATTTATTCAGTGTTCAAGTCTTAACAATATTTTTCTTATTATTATTATATATACGACTATTTTTTACTTTAAGAAATTCCTTTATAACGCTATTTATCGAGATATTTAATTAATTTGTACCTATGCCCTATGTCTATAAAGTATGAGTTATGCACAAGGATTGTAACAATTATGTCATAACCAAAATTTAAAAAGTTACAGTATAAGAATTGATAAAAATAAAAAAAAAGAATTCTGTTATCGATAATGGCTGCCAGTAAAGAATTTTGATTATTTATAATGGTTTTCGTAATCAAAACATTTAAAAGTATGGTTATTTGTAACCAAAACACTATTTAATGTACCGAATAATTGGTTAATGTACCAATGTAACCGAAATATTTTTTAAAAAATTTCTTTAAGATTTAGTTTGTTCATTATATTACATTTAAGCAAATATTGTGTTGTCAATGACTTTTTATACAAAACTTAGAAATATCTGTTACTTTTGGTTCTAGTTATACTTGCTATTGTTCTGTAGTTCTGTATAAACTTATATAAATGATCATATTATTCATATTTATTTATGTATTAAAGAGAAAATAATTTTTTCCATTTGATTACTATTTAATATTTTATATTAATATAAAAAATGGCTTGCTATTTGTAAAATTGAGGATCGTCATAATCATTATTTTAGCTAATTCATGATTTACAGACAATCAGTATATGTCACAAGTTACATTTGCTTTCGAAAAGTTTAAAAAAAGTAACAGAATTAATACTATTATTTTACAAAGAAATTAATATAAAAGGAATCAACCTAAAATGTTAAGGTTTATAAAGAAAGATATTTTTATTTATTTTCAGGTATTTTATTTTCAAAATAAATTATATATATATGTATAAGAGCATATTATGTAAAGTATGTGTTACCGTACACAGGTTATATAAGGTTATATAACCTAATTCTAATAAATTATTTTCCATTTGCAATTTTATTGATAAAGATTTTAGTTATGTGTACGTTTTGGAACATGTATATTAATATAACACAATTAAAGATAATGTCCAAAATTTTGGTTCCAAATAGATACAAATATATATATGTAGAGGCATTGATACCTATGAAGATTTACGGGATTACACGATTAGAATCTAGCGAGAATTGTGAAATTGCTTCAAATTGTTCCTTCTATTGTATGTATATGGATATTGCAGGTGGGAAGATCTAGTACGAGGACTTTTTCTGTAAATAGAATGTTGTTTTCAGAAGAAAAATATCTAGAAATCAAGGAAGATAACGGAGTAAGAATACATTACATCTGCAAAGCTAGTACCAATAAATTTCCTATTTCCCACAGATATTAATTTTAGATCTACAATAAAAAATATATTATTAACTATTAACA
This sequence comes from Bombus affinis, assembly GCF_024516045.1. Classification (NCBI taxonomy): domain Eukaryota; kingdom Metazoa; phylum Arthropoda; class Insecta; order Hymenoptera; family Apidae; genus Bombus; species Bombus affinis. Next base: position 1,876,757 of record NC_066348.1, read on the forward strand.
TATTAATTTAATTATCATTTTCTAACTATCAATAATATTATAAATATACTACTAAACTATTTTTTCTTTCTTTTTTTTTTGCAATTAGGTAAAGACATTGATATTAAATCATCCAGAATCTCGTAATTCTTTATCTTTGAAAATGTTAAAGTCTTTATTAATGAACATAAAAAAGGATGAAGATAGTAAAGATCTTCGATCCATAGTTATTAAATCTGGATTGGAAAGAGTATTTTCTGCTGGACACAACTTAAAAGAACTGGTTTGTAGATGGATCATGAAATACTACTAGTAGAAGTCTTTTTAATGTAAGAATTTACATTCATTGTAGAGAAATGATTGGCTTGCATTGTTTAGACTGGTAACAATGAGAAACTTCACAAGGAAATCTTTGAAACATGCTCAGAGTTGATGCGAACAATTACTCAAAGTCCTGTTCCTATAATTGTTGCTGTAGATGGTATAGCAACTGCAGCTGGCTGTCAATTGGTTACTGCATGTGATATTGCTATTTGTACTGAACAAAGTTCATTTGCTACACCAGGGTATATACATTCTGTATACTAGATATAAATTTAAATATAAATACAAATTTACTTTTACGTATAAATGTGCTATACATATTCTTAATTAATTCTTACAGTTTAAATAATACTTATTTACCACTAAATTTTAGAGCCAACCTTGGAATATTTTGTTCTACACCAGGTATTCCCTTAGTTCGAAATGTACCCAAGAAGATAGCAATGTACATGCTATTTACAGGTTTTAGCATTAGTGGCAAAGAAGCATACGAAGCAGGACTTGTGAGTAAAGTTGTACAAAATGATAAATTTGGTAAGTTGAAATTTCATTTAACAAAATAATTAATTGAAATGCTACTAACTCTAGAATATTTTATCTTGTTTCCTATTTAGAAGAAGAAATTGAAAAGATTACTACATCTATAAATATGAAAAGCCGTTCTATTATTCATGTTGGAAAAACATTTTTGTATGAACAATTGGATCTTGATATGTCAACCGCATATTTCTTAGGAACTGAAAAGATGATTAATAGTTTAAAAATGAAAGATGCTCAAGAAGGTATCAAAAGTTTCATTGAGAAACGAAAACCTATTTGGAGTCATGATTATGAGAAAAATTAATATGGACTGGTGTATATATATGAAATATCTAATATAAATTCCTAGTAATGGAAAAATTTTTATTATTTTTGTAGAAAATGTTATAAATATGATTACTTCTATTGTATTTCTATATTAAACCATCTGACATAATAAAATTTATTATGTTCTTTGCTAGTTTTTCACAGTTAATTATTAAAATTATGTTAACGTAATTGATTTAACTTTCGCCCATCGAAGAATTGATTCTCCTTGTTGGAACTATTCAAAAGTGTCGTTTTTATAGCGATAAGATGAAGAACGAAACAAAAAGAATTTTTAACCTTACATGACAGTAAAATTCACTTACAATGTATCATCAATTTATGTTCAAATTTAAAACAAATTTCATGCAAAAATTCATATAAAAAGTACGTGAATATAATTATTGAAATATATTTAAACAGATTTTTATATGCTATAAAATATTTCTGCTTTTAAAATTGCACTAGAAATTTTTGATAGATAGAAAACCAAACTTATTTTATTGAAATACGAATGAACCTTTTATGAAAGAGATTTGTTTTTAACATTTTACAAATCTATGTCAGAAAATGAAATATTTAATTTTCTTTCATTTTCGTTATCAATTGCATAAGTCTTCTTCTTTTTAAGATTAAAAGTTTACATAATAACAATATAAACTATACAAAATAAATCTAGAAATTGTAAAGATTATAGTGATCTCTCTATTTCAGTAATACACATGTAGATTACATATCACAGAATAAAAGTGTGTATTTTAAATACGAGAGGTCTTTGTAAAGATAAGAAAGTCGTGGTGGTCGGCGACGTCATCAATCTCGAAGAATGCTGATATCTCGACTACTCGTTACAAAAATGCTTTTTTTCTGTGTTCATTTCCCATTTTGTCTCTCGTTAAATCTGTCTCTCCCCACTTGTTAGCGAGACACGTTCATAAATCGAAACCAATATTATTATATGAAGTTAGTACGACGTTGGGTCCTAACAAAGTTAGAGTGTCGAATGTTTTGTTTGCAAAATAATAGAAAGTGCGTTCGTTTTCATTGTACATACGTCTTTTCTTTTCTTTTCTTCTCTCTTCTTTTTAGAAAAACCTTCTAATTAGTCGATGATTGTTTTGAGAAATTCTCGTCGAAGCTGTATGAAGTTTGAAACATTGAAACAAGTTCGAGAGTTCCTGTGGGTCAAGGAATTTCAACATTTGAAAATCAAGATCTGTGAAGAAAGTGCAACAACGAGAAGTGTTAAAAGGAGGTTAGCGGATTTGCTTTTCGAAATTTGCAAAGGTTCGTTTTTTTTATATACTTAGTATTATTTTTTAGTGGTGTTGCGATAATTATCCTCAGAAAAGATTAATAACGTCATTTGTGATTAAGAATTAAAAATAGTACTGAATATTATAAATGATTTTTTTACATTCTTTCTTTTATTGTAGATTGCGAGAGAATGGCCGCTATTCCGCAGGGTGCATTTGCAGCGTGCAAAGTCCGCCGCAATTTAGAACGCAATGCTATGATAACACCACCAATAGAGGAGAGGGAAAAAGCGGGTAAAGAAAACACATTCAATATGAGACCCCCTTCGGAAGATACATATCAAATCCATGAAGTATCAATTATATATTCTATTTTAGGTTGTTATTAAAATAACGAATTAAATAATGAATTTAGAATGTTATTAGAATAGTATTTTATGAGAAAGAATATTTTTGTCTTTTCATAGAATCACATTGCTATATACTGTGTTTTTATATACACATATTATATACATATATTAATTAATTTCGACGAAATATTTATAGGCCGAGAGCTTACACCGCTAAAATATAATAGCAAATTAATGAACAGCATCTGGGGACTTTATAACCGTTATTCGGTACATAATTTCAAGAAAAACAATTCTAATGATGGGATGTTTGGTAAGTTCGCGGCGATTTGGGAGACTATTTCTCACAGCCATGCATATGCCGCGAACTCGGTAATTACAACTGCAGTTACCAACAATAACTCTCAAATTATACAAAAGAGATGAACAGTATCTGATGATTTGATGATCTGATATGTGTAATATCTGTATGATCTGTAATGTGTAATACTATATATGTCTTACGATTATAGAGAATTGCAACAGTATTGCATATTCTTTTTACAACTTTTTTAATTGTACGTAGATAAATAAAATATTTTTCCTGGCAATTATGGTGCAATTTATCAAATTTTAATTTGGTACATAATGGTAAAGATTTCTACATGTAATTTTAAAAAGACTGTTGTAATATTTTGTTTAACTGTTAAAATATAGTGATATATGATAAATACAAAGTAGATAAAATATAGATTTTTATAAAAAATAGAAATATATCTATATATAGATTTTGTATATTATTGCTTAAATATTATATTGTTTTGTATATTATTACTTAAATATTATATTGTTTTATATTGTTATCTAATAAATTGCAACACACAAACGCGTATGAAATTATATCCTAGTTACAATTAATGTAATGAAGATTTACATATAATTTTACTTATAATGTTGAAACATTAGAATTTAAACAAAGTATAATTCCATCAATAAAAATAAATAACTACGAATACTTCCCTTAATTAAAATGAACGTTATGATTAGAAAAACTATATGAAGAAAGGGTCAAATCGGAAGTTTGTTCCACACAAACGACACTCTTCTCAAAATTATTCAACCAGTTATTTCGATTACATTCCTGTGTTGTTTGACGTATTATATAAGTTCTTGGTTTTCTACGTTCTGAAAATTCCTCAATGTTACTGGAATTATTAGAAACATTAATATCTAACTCCAAAGAAAGTAACGAAGACGACAACTCTGGTTCTGTAACAGGCAATAGATTTTCGAACATGTTTTTTATGGATAAGTTATTTTTTATTTTTTTAATATTTTTTTCTATGGGAAAATTTTGTCCATTCGTGTTTTCACCATTCAATTGGGTAAAACTGTTTCTTTTCTTTCTACACGAACATCGTTGAGAACGATTTTTCTTCAAATTTGGATAATTCTTCGTATTGTTGACTTCTCGACGTATCGTAAACGCAGGCTCATTCGAATTTCTTATAATTCTTTTTTCAATCACAGCATTCTTTATTTTAGAAAAGTAAAGCTTGGGTCGTTTAGAATAAAAATTAAAATTTTTTGACTTTCGTCCCAGTTTTGCTATTCTTGTTTGCGTACATTTTGTTGCAGATTGCTTGTTATTACCATTTGTCAAAACTACTTTTGTATTTTCTGGACAATTTTTTAAAGTATACGAATCTGAAAAAATATTCACATTGGATCCAGAGGAAAATATTGAATTTTCAATTTGGAAATCTAATTCACAACTTATTTCGGAACAATGTGGAACAAGAGTTGTATTTTGTTTTGGAAATATTATTTTATTATATTGTTCATTTCCATGTTTTGTGAATAATGATCCATGATAGTCTGTATTTTCAGTGTGCATAGATACTGATGGACGTTTCGTTATATAGTGCCGACTTTCGATCTTCTCGTTCGTTTGGTTGCCTTGACTTTTCAAATATTTAATCCTAGTTGGTATTTGTAACATATTTTCTTTCTTTCGGGTACGAATGATGCAGTTTAAAAACGTAGGTAATGTAGGGTCCATATTTGTACAGGGATAATAAGACTGGTAACAAGATATATAGAATAAAACTATAATAAGTTTATAAAAAATAAAAATCATTTATACATAAAAACTACATTAATTTGCAAACTTCCAAGAAATAATTACTTTCGTAGTAATAGTGATGTACATATACATAACTAAACATGAATTCTTTTTACTTTCAACATTTAATAACAAAAACAAATAGCACAAAATAATTGGTAAATATTTCAATATACACATGTTATAAATAATATACCTCTCGAATTTTATCACGTTTTTGTCTTTTTTTCAATGTGTATATGTTTGTTACTTTCTTCATATATCTTCTTAATCTATGTAAAATATTAATTTCGCTACTCCTATTTCGTTTGAAATCATTTGCATGTGGAAGATCCTCTTCGTTTCGCAAGTAAGTATTTCTTAATGCATTAATTTCAGCACGTAACTCATCCAAATTACTGGCAAGTATTTTAATTTGATCGATCATTTGACCCATTCTTCGTTGATCGCGATAACATGCCGCCATACTGATTATAACTAGCTCGGCTGTTTAAAATACATATATAATTTCTAAAGATCAATACAATCTTCATGTATATATCACGTATATCATCATCATGATTTACTGCAAAAATTGAAGAATCCTTAATGACGAAGAAGACGATACATATAATAGAGTTTTTCCACCATAATCGAATATTAACATAAAGATATATTGAGTTGCATTTTTAAATGGGAACATCAGGTAGTATCGACGTTATCGTTATTATAAAATATACCAAGACAGGAAATAAAAATTTGTTGACGCATACATACTGAATAAGAAAGAAAAATTGACTACCGGAAGGTTTAGACGTGCTGGAAAGCAATTAAAGGATTATGAGCTCGTATTAAATATCGTTTATTTGATTCGTCGTATGAGTCCTAGATACTTACATTAATTGTCAGTCGGTGTCGTATATCATAGTGGATCGGTTAACGACGCGTGAAGTTTGGTTTAATAAAAAATGAAAAAAAAAAAAAAAAGAAATGGTAGAGGGAAAGACAAAAAATGCTTCCACCTTCTCATATAAATCGACACGTAATACTATACTCGTATTTGATTTTATATATACAATTGTTTGTTTTTTTCTCCTATCTACAACATTGGCTTCTGTTTTAAAATAATTAATATTTTTTGAGGAACAGGACACGACCCTGGCTTTCCTGTATCGTATCCCTCCAAAAGCATCTACATCATGACAGCTACCGCGTTAAGATGCAAATGTAACAAGAAAAAAAGGTAAAAATGATTAAAGTTTCCGCGCGTTACATGTACATCTAATTCCGTTTTCGACCGCAAAAAGATCAAATTGGCGGATTCCTGTTCCGTAATTCGTTGTCCGTAAATTGTATCATATTTTTCCCTAAATTCGAGCTGTAAAATGGCATCGTCATCGTACTTCAATAAATTAACCGTACAAAAAGGACTGTTGCATTTTATGTGATTATCACAATATGATTCGTAGTAGTTTCACCCATTCTATATTTATATATACATATATATATATATATATATATTAATATATGTATATATAATAAAAAAAAATATATATATATGTATGTATATATACTTTGTTTTTGTTTTGTTTTGCAAAGGCATGCACACGGACATTTCTGGAATGCTGTTGTCGATCGAATATTTTCGTTTCGTATTTCGTTCACCCGTCAATTAAACGAGTCGTAGGGTGAACCGTGTGTACTCTTTTGCTCTAGTAAGTTCCTAAAATCGAGGTAATCGGGTTGCACGTTACGTCGTCCACGAATCTCATTTGAACAATACCTTGTTAGCGAGTCCCCGGACAAGAAGCAAAAACCGATGACTATTTAATTATAATTTTCATGTCTATGGTTTTCCTAAACGTTTTAGAAGTTCTAGTTTCCATTGCTATATTTGCGAAAAGTTCTTAATCGATTGACGCAGACTGATAAATTAACAATAAACAGTAACAAGGTTTGCCGACTTTAAATAATATATCATTAGACTGTGGATGTTCATGCATGGAAAACTTAGATATGTATGTAAACACGTGTAAAATGTATATAATACGTAAAAATATACAAAATGTCCAAGGTAAAGAACTCTTTATATAACATTTAGAATATTTAGGAGATACATTTAGAAGAAATCTCTTTAGTTGTGTTCGTAACATCCGCAGTCTATGTATCATGATCCATGAGGATGAATACATATTTCGATTTCGATTCTTCCCTTTGTTTTATAATACTGATAACCATTAACGAAAGAAAACGAAGTCGCTGACGTGTCTTAAAAGAATAACCCTGTCACTTCTTGCCGGAATATGCATCTTATACAAGCTAACAATCGTTCCTCCAGCATTCGTCGTGCGCATCCAGCGCATCGACGATTCTTTTAATACTTAACAGCTAACATGTAATCTAACACGTCTAACGACGTTATAAATAACATAGAAGACGAAATATCAAGAGAGAAAGAAGAAGTAGAAGTGACTAATTGGATCTCTGGCTGTCGACTGATCGCTAATAGTAACAGACTAGTAAACCGTCTTCTTCCCTTACAATGGCTCTCGTCTGTTCATTTCTTGGTCCCTCTTCCTCTTCCGTTTTGTTTTTGTGGCACAGCCTTGTTCCTCCTGCTCCGTTCATCGATCACGTCCCTCCTTTCCGATCTTCTTCTTTACGCGGACGAAAACGATCAACAATTTTTGTGCAACGACATTAACCAAAATTAAAGGAGGACACAGATCTGAAAAGGACGTGCGTTCTGATCCTGGAGAGGATCTCTCACCCGAATTCATCTCATCTATCACCCACTTAAAAATGTTGGGTAACGTCTTCCATCTCTTCGTCCTGAGCTCGTTTTTGTGTCCCGGTCATCGGCTTGTTTCAGAACGAAATTCTTCGAATACTTTCGGGCGTGGATGTGCACAGATGTCGTGTGCTTTCCATGGATTAGCTCAGTTTAATCGGCCGTAGTACGGTCTGTCGGGAATTCGGGGAGGAATATTGGGTACAGGACGCCTATAACACAGACAGTGATTAAGTACTCGGTGCTTCTCACCAAAGTGTTTGAGACGCGACGATTGATTATTACTTTAAACAAGTAAAGCGGTGATGAACGTCGCGCGAACACGAAACATAATTTTGCCCTTCGAATGCGAAGATGATCATATAATTTGTGAAAAATACTGTGCATTTCTTTTTAAATAAAATTTATTGAATTCTATAGTTTTCATATATTTTCAAATTGTATGTAAAATCAAAAGCTTATTTGTATTGTAAGTGTTTGTCACATTTCATTTTTCTTGAAAAATCGAAGATATATTGTCTAACAAAATGATATTTTCTACTCTTTAAATATATTTTAATTCGCATTTGGAGAGACTGAGTAAAACTATGCAATGACCAATTAAATTTACTTCACCTTAGAAATTATATACGTAACAAATTTAAGTGAATAAATCTAATTGGGCATCGCTAATATTTACTTTATTAAGCTATGATATGAGAATGAGAGTATTTTATATGAGATAGAATATATTTTCTGTTATAAAATTCGGGTTAAGAGAAGTAATAATAATTGTCGAATATATAACAGAGAGTGAAGTGCAACAAACATATCGTCTCCTCCAATATGAATGTATGTACTTGTAAATAATAACGACAAAAATACACTACGCATTTGTTCTGTAAAGCGCACAAAGAAAGAAAGTACTTTTATAATAATAAACGAATAAATGACGTCATTAAATACAACATGGGATGATGATCTGCAAAAAACAAAAAGGAAAAAAAAAAGAAAAAATCCAATTGCACATGCTCAAGCAGTAGCAAAAACGCATGCAGAAATGAATGTATAAAAAGGACGTTCATTCTACAATTTTTCGCAACCGTTTTTAAATTTACATACCTCTAGACATTTTCGATTAAACCTTAACTTTAATTGCATCTTTTCAAACGTCCTTTGGATACAGATAAATACAATTGAATTGATTCGTATGTAAAATACTTCACGAGGTAAGATCCTGGATGCTTTTATGGGAAAAATATTAAAAAGGTGGCAGACATTGGACAGTGATTTGATTACAAAAGAAGAGAAAGAAAACAAACAATAACGCAGAACGCGAATACGCATCCCAGCGTGCGGGAACAATCAGGACAATCTCGCACATTCTCTATCAAAAATAATACTTGTTATTTGCACGCAACGGTATGTGGAATTAAGCGAGAATCAGAGAAGAATTAATGGAACATGTAAAAAACGTGGTCAACACATTAAACACAAGTGTTACAACACAATAAGAACACTACCCAGCCGCAGTAATTGAACGCTAATCTCATTAGATACTAATTTCCCCAGCGGAAATGCGTTTCCGGTCATCAGATAATAACACACGCTTCTCTCCCAATTTTCATTTTTGCACATATATGAATATATCTATATGTACGTATGTATGTATATATGTAGATATACATTTTGAATTTATAACATATTATTTTTTTCTATATATACAATTATATTGCAGTAAAACGGTGTATAGAAATATCACGCGACCATCGCGCGATATTACAATATGGTGAATCGTGTAAGGTGCACAATCCACATAGAATAATTTGCTAAGTAACCCCCCTTGTCAATGTTCTCCTTGTTTTGAATTTACGAAATATTTTTTACAACAAATGTTCGAGGATGAATATCGGTGATCGAGTTCAACGAACAATCGCTTCCTCTTGTAGTGAGATGTAGAAAAACATCATTTCTATCAAAATCAGGGGTATAACAGGTATAAAAATTATGAAAAATTTACTAATGTAATTAAAAACTAGCAGTAAGCTCTATTGACATCTTCAGAAAGGTTGAATATTTGGTTTTAATTTTTCCAATCATTTTTATCAAGGATTGATCCATTGATAACACGTGGGTTACTTAGAGATCTGCTGTCTACGATTCGTTCCGACGTCCATCTAAATTTTAACCACGTGAAAATAACGTCGGTGACGAATCCAGCCACGAATAGTATTTCCATCGATTTTTATTAATTACATATTCGTCTTTATCGCTCATTTACCATCATTCATTTCCATTGTTCGCACGTTCTTGTTACGTAAGATTGTATACGTTTACGCTTGGCCCGCGATATACAATAGAATCACGCTTATTACTCGATAATCCGTCTTACGCAAAGTAACCTTTTTAACTAGAATTTCTCTGTATTTAAGGCTTTTCGATGGAAGCATGTAACAATATAATCTGTCGCGTGAATAGGATGCGTGTTGCAGTCATGAAACCTCGTTCATCGATCTGCTCTCTTCTGTTTTTTCCTGCGCGATTTATTCTCTTCTCTTCCTCTCTCTGGAACGTGGGACGATCTGAACGTACTTATGTCAGCACAGGATGGTATTAAACAATCGAAACATACATGGCAAAGAAATAGTATTTTTAATTTAGATAAATTAATACTATACGTTTGAACCGAGCATTATATAATTATTAGGTTACAAAATTTGCACCTGATTTTGAAAAGTATTCAATTAATTTTAATGTAGATACGTTCAGGATCGCCTTTCGATTGGACGATTAAATGCTAAAGTGCGGCAACAATATTTGTATTTTATGTTCACAAAGGAGCTTATGATTTCTTTGCTTTTTTTTGCATCCATAATCGGTCTCTAAATAGAGTAATCGCTAAACACGGTTAACGCTATTTTCATTGGATCTAGTCACGAAAGCCGAGCTTGTTCTCAAAGATCTCATTTTAGGCCCAATACCCCAAAAATGTATTTATCATAGATCGTACAACATGAAGTAGAAGTTAAAATGTACGGAGATTTCTCCTTTTTTCTTCTTTAGAAACAAAGGAATCGATTAATTGTTAATTGACGGTACGAACGTAAAGACGCATCAAGTAGGAAACCGTGAAGATTCTTTGCTTCACGATTCGCTGATGGCAACTTCACTTGTCGTTTTTCGTTGTAATACTTGAAATAAAGATTCCACCCAATCGGGTATTGCCATTAATAATCAAAATTTGTACGAATCACAAATAAAATGTCAATGTAAAAATCTTTTTCATCTAATTTTCACAAATGGTTTCAACGTACACGTATATTGCTACCAAAGGCCAAAAACGCATATTCGACAAACTAGACAAAAAGTTTTGCAGTTATAAAGGTACAAGAAGTGATGTAAAAAAATTGAAATATAATCTCGAAGGGTGGAACAGCAGAATACTGTTGATGAACATATAAGAACCTGGACATACTGAAGAACAATTTTTCTTTGCACGTTTCTACTACTTGATATACCCAGTGTTATTGAAACGCAACGCCACGTACTTACGAGGCTTGTACATCTACTTGTATCTCTATCATCTTTTTAATACTCATAAGACTTGTGTCTAAAGGAACCATGCTAAAGTATGTAACTTTACGAAAATAAAAATTCACGATCTATCGAGCAAAAAATCTGACACGCTACTGAAACGAATAACGTTATCTTTCTTATCCTATACAGTATACAATATAGTGATATCGTTAATAATAACAATAATTATAATTGTATTCACAATTTGTGAATCGTAATCACAATCACTTCGGTAGTTTCAACGTATGATCTACTTAATTCTGGAATTGCGGTGCATAAAATGATCAATATGTGTGTGTGTGTGTGTGTGTATATATATATACGTATATACATATATACATACATATATATACGTATATATATATATATATATATATCTGTACAATAACATTACAATAATACCACTTGTGATTGCTCGCTTTTCCGAGTTTCTTGTTCTTTTTATGTATGTCTGTGTCTATCTTCCCGTAATTCTTTTCATTTCCTTGATAGAGAACAACGTACACGGTACAATTCAATCTATTAGTACTCAGCGAATAATCTAAATTACGGATTAAAGGTTGTGTCCAGTATCAACAGGCGATAGATAATTCGATTTGCGAATGCGATGTGCTTTCACTCAGACTGTAAGTTTGATCCTCACCTAATCTTGTTTTCCAAAAGCCATTTTCTTTAGCCCAAAATATCAATTTATATGTATAGACATTACAAAGTTTTGGAAAAGAGAAGATGGCGTCTCTTACGTAAATTTGGCGTAAATAAATACATCTCTATATGTATGGTGGAACGACATCAATGAATATTATCGAGATGGTCTCTTTTTTTATTCGATCGATCAGAACAAACACGAAAGACATAGTGACGCGGCAAATGCGAATCATTGTCCTCAACGCTCTTTTATAGTTACTATTTGTCCAAGAGAAACCTTCGACATTTCGCTCTAATGAAAAGTAATACATATTCTCTTTTCTTCTTCCCTTCCTTTGTTTTTCTTTTGTCATAGTGGCACTTCGATCATTGTTCTCTATACTTCACGCGTCACTGGTAACAGACTTAATCCTTCTCTTTGCATGGTATAGTTCTTGCAATGACGAATAATTTGCTCGTAAAAAATATTTTTACATACATGAATTCAATATGTAAAGGACACGTTGAAGTGGGACAAAGTTTACTCTAGGTCGAATAATTATAACGCAAAATGTGATAGCATTGTCGGTAAATGCGTCGAAACTTCTTAACAATTAATTACGATAATATTGATACCGAAACTTCTATTATTTATAACAAGTAAAAAAGTAAAAGATAAATTCGTGAAAATAATATATGAAATACATATGCCATTTTTGTAAAAAGCTAATATAATTTTTAATTTAAGCATTTCTCTAATAAACGACTCTGCAGCTATTTAAGAGTTAAGTATCATCAAATGTTTCATCTGTTTACCAATAAGTTTCCTTTTTATATAATCTTATTCAAAAGTTTATACATAAATATTCCGAATTTAGTACAGAGAGGAGCATTCTTGATCATCAAACATGTGTACTACACAAATCCGAAAGCACATCGCGCCCCGTGGATTTAATTACAAGAATGTAGTAGAATACATCATATTCCCTTTCCTTATATATGTACATGTATAATTGATTTAATTTGCTAAACACGGTCGAGGAGCATGAGAAACAACAAATACCTTTTCCAAATATAACGCAGCTCCTGAACGCATGCTGAGTGATATACATTCATTATACATTATAACGACATACGATTAGTATTGTATTGTATATATATAATATATATTTATTATTCTCATTCGGTATCATTAGTATTAATCTTCTTTTATTAAGACTATTCAGAGGGAGGGAGAGAGTTCGCGACTCAGGATTTTCATGCAAAATCCTTGAAGCACTCTACGCTATATCACATCCTATGTCTGAGCACATTTTTTTTTCATTAATACTTCATTAGGGATTAGCTATGTATGTATATATGTATAACTCTATATGACAGTTTTAATATTAATGGCTAAGAATGGAATAAAATGTGGTGACATCTAAAGAGGTAGAGAAACAGTGTGTAATGTGTATCTGTATGTGTATATATGTGGCTGTGTTTGAGTCACGCAATTAATAATTACAGATACTAAAACTTATTTGTAACGCAGTTGTCGCCGATTAGAAATCGATCGAACAGATGCGATAAAACGAACATTCAATAATAATTGTCGACAACTTTTGCCCAACAGCATGACATTTTTTATTTTATTTTATGCAAATTCAGGGAATGAATGTTGACATCGCAATCGGAATCGGAATTTCACCTAATCGAAACTACCTTTGATCACATCGTAGGGTTCTGGTAGACTTTCCAGGATATAGAGTCACTGGAGATATAAATATATCAGTCTAAAAAAATTGAACTTCTTTTTTTAAATATCTCTAAACAAGAAGATATGTATGTACAAGTATTCAATACTTGATATCAGCATCCAAAGCAACAACAGAAGAAACAACAATAAATTATATGTTATATCAGGTCTTACAGCTTTTTATGCTTTCTGGGATTACACAATACACGTCATCATTCTACAGTTCATGAAAGAATATTTATTTCCTTTTAACAATAAACTACTTTACGAAGTAAGAACAATATACATATGGAATGTAACCAAGCGAATTACATGTCTTACAAATACACAGAGGTATTCCCTTACACACGTATATTTTTTTTCTATGGCGTGTGCACAGGGACGTTCACTCTCTTTTCTTTCAATATGTATATATAATGTCTATATCTCGCACACGTATGTATGTCGAATAACGATATATAACGTTGAAGGCAACATCATCGCTATTAATCCAATTTTTCGGATCATGCAAGAGAGGGGGGGGGAGAAGAGAGAGAGAGAGAGAGAGAGAGAGAGAGAGAGAGAGAGAGAGAGAGAGAGAGAGAGAGCGAAGGAGATAAAAAAACATAGCTGGTTATAATTCGCAAAAATTGGTTATCGAAACACACTATCGGAAAACAGTGAGACATCAAATTAGTGTTCATTCTCAACCCTGAACAGTCTACCAATCTAGCGCAACTTAAATAAGATTGCCCATAATAATTCATTATTGTAGTTAAAAGAGCAAGATATCTCGCATATAAAAAAAGAGTTATGAGGCAGCAAGAGTATTTACTTGATCTTGAATGCTTCCATCAGCTCGTTCACGGCGGCATTAGCAGCGGCCTGCGTCGCAGCTTGCGTCACCCTCTGTTGAAGACCACCCCCACGACTAAACATACACCACGGACACTCAGCTTTTACTACAAATCTTATTTGTTTTCAATGCCTTATCAATAGTATGCTACTATATAAAGAGAGAATTCGACTAATATATGGTAATTTAAATTAATATCTGCATGATGCACTACATTTTAGGCTGATATCGTGCATCCTCGAATGTCCTAAGAAGTATGTGTAATCTCTCGCGTGGTTCTACTAAGCTACAGACGCGGGAATTCGATAACGAATAGTAGAGCGTTGACGATCAACTGCTTGATATTCGTTCAACAGAAAGAATGTTTTCAATGCAGGCACCGACACGTTCATCCCCCATAATGACAAAATAGTTGACAATATTAAGATCAATTTTTCTCGCTTTTTCTGTGATTTTACTAATTGAATCAACGATGGCAAGAAAGCAGTAATATTAAGGGAGTTTCAGAAGCTGCCAAATGCAAATGCAATACGTTATGGCAAAACTTATTCCGTATATATTCATGTATCACATTCTCTCATACAGATTTTTACATCGATTGAAATATCGCTCTGCGAATCGATTGAAAATGTATTTCATTTATGCGACAATTAAAATGTCATGCTGTTAGTAAAGCGAATGAATACTTATCCACCACCTGTGATAAGAACTCAAGATCATTTATTTTACAACGTTCTTAGTTGTATATACAAATATAATTTACAATTTCGTTCAACTAATTTACAATGAAACAAATGTCATTCTACCTCATTTTTCTCTGTTCGTCGCGAATGAATCGTGATTTATTTATACATACTTTTTGTCATTAGTACCGATTAAATATATCGTAGACACTTAGATTGTTAATTAGAGGTGTGCAATTTTGTAACATTACATCGGAATTGTATAAATTTGTTTAGGATGATTACAAAATTACAGCATATTTCTACAATATTTGTTAAATAAAATGAAAACGACGAAACAATACGGATAATAATTCCTCGCTCGTTCTTACGAAGTAATTGGACCATGAAATAATTTGATATATTACTGATATAATGCGTAATACATATAAGATAAATCGCCCGTCAAAGTTCTTGGAAGCTCTTCTTAATCTCTAACTAATACAAATATTCACAATTTTATTCATTTTTATACAACTTACACACCCCTAATTAATAATAATAATTCATAATACTTGCAGACAAAACATATAGCATTAGGAAATTGTATCTCGTGTAAAATATACACTGACTAGATGCAATTGATATATGTATATATGTATATTAATTAGTAGTGAATAGGCGAGTTAGTGCGATGACTTATTGTCGGCGCCTGCAATAGAAAGTGAAGTTAGCACCAAAGCCCCAATTAGACAAAGCTATGGAGGACAAGCAACTGCAAATTTCTTTTTAAAACATCTCGTGACGTTTAAGAAAAAAAAAGGACCTCTACTTTGTAGTTAAGACACAAGACTACCTCAACACAAACTAACAGAACATTGTGCAAAATTTGTGAGAAACTCGACAATCGAAAAATACTCGATAGTACAGAGTGTTCCAAACGTTTTGTCTCTTTAAATTCTCTGTACTATTTCACAAGGTACAATTCCGTTAAATTGGATGAAAATTATATTAAATTCTTAGTACTTACGATGGTATAAGAGGAGGAGGTAGGCCAGGCGTGGCACGAGCAGGCGGAGGTCCACCAGGTCCAGGTCGATTAGGAATAGCCGGTGCTGGTCGACCACCAGACGGAACCGGAGGTGGGGCTCGAGAACTAGAAAGAGGTGGTGGCTGTGTCACTCCGCGTCTTGGCCCACCAGGAGATGGTGGTGATAACCTGTAACACATAAAATGAACAATAGCTGTTATATTTATTGCTCCTATATAGAAAGCAGAAGATAAAAATAAGAGAACACGAAATATTCATGGTGTGTAGGGGATTAAAAAAAAGTTATATAGCCTCTTTTCTATATGGTTGTTAACTTATCACAGTTGAAATTTGCAATCAAGAGACGAATGAAATATAAATTTCCACTGATTTATTAAAGACTTTTCTATACATTGAACAGCTTATTTTCCATAAAGGCTGTATATTTATTATACTGCCTTAATATATTATATTTATTATACACACAATCTTTTCTTATTTATAATTTACGCTGTACTACAATTTAATATTAAAAACAATCTAAAATGCTTTCACTCTAACAGGTATTCAAATATATGTAATTTATGTGCAAATAAAAATACCATAGGAGGTTCTTTTTAAGTTTATGCAAAACATAAGAAACGTATAAACAATAAAATAATTTTTCGAAGTAAATATCGGTGGACCTACATACTTGAAATAAAACTATAAAGCAGAGAAATAAATGTACATTTGAAAAAAGAGAACAAATTTTGGTTAGTATAATAAATGTACATAGTAACTCTTACCCAAGACTGTTTCAATGGTGTTCAAGTGTATGAGGCAAAAGCAGGCAGTACAAGATTGAAAGATAATAAATTAGTTAAATGCATAAGCGACAATGAAAATAATAACATAATTGTTACCTTGGATTTTCGCCAGATGCTAGCCAATCATTCTTCACAGGTGGTGGTACTGGAGTAGACACTGTCGCCATCGAAACATCTCCAATAATACGAAGTGCCTCCTTACATGCATGATACATGCGCAACATTTCCTCTCGTTTTTGTGCTTCTTCGGGCGATTCTTCCATCATTGAAGCCTATAATTCATATACTTTTTTCTAAATTTGAAGTATACAATAAATTTGACAAAAGAGACTAGAATACTGTAAGTATTTAATGTATGCAAAGTTTTTACAAAAAATTGTTGTTAATGGAAAAAATAAAAAGTATTCCTTGAAATATTATTTCATTAGGAAATAAACAATAAAATTTTAAATAATAGGCTTAGGAGAACATTGGAAATTTATTTGTGGATATAAAACTACAATATACTAAATTCATATATATTTTACCTGATCACCACTTGCGTATAGATGTGCCAGTAACTCTCCATTAATGAAATCCTTTGCATTGTTTATAATCAAATGCATAATTGTCTTTGGAACCAAATCACGAGTTGTTTTTGTGACAATTTTCATATAAGAATCCACTAGATTTCTAATGGTCTCTACTTGACGTTCTAGTTGAGGATCCATTGATGATTGAGCTTCCGATCCACCCTATAAATATGAAAATAATAAATTTCTTGCATTCTTTGTTGAAATGATGAAGTTAAAAGCAATACTTCAGATAACTTCACATACATAGTTAACATAAATAAAAACAAAAAATAATACATCATTTCAATAATGAATAAAGTGTTATTGATCTTGTGCTCAAATGGAAAATTTGCTTGCAGGGAAAAATAAAGTATTTTTACAAACAATTCATACATGTTTTAATCGTATTCATTATCAGCAAAAAAAGCAAAGCTAAGTGTAGTGGTATTTCATATCCATGTAAGTGTTGTGTGTTCTGTATAACTACAAAATTTCTACATTGTACGAACCTCATATCCTTCCTTTAGTTAATTAGAAGCAAAAAAAATGTAATAACTATTGTGAATGTAATATTTGAATCTAATTAATTTCTGAATAATATAAAACATATGCAAATTGCGCAATTCATACTTGTATTAAAAAGAAACGTTATTAAATTAAATATATTTTCAAAAGATGCAAAGAATCAATTTCTCTCAATATAATTATTGTATTTAATATATAATGAAAGTTTATGAACATTGCGATGTTAAAATAGAACTTTAGTCATAAATAATAAAGAACTTTAGTCATTATTTGTTAGATAATTGAAATATTTTTACAATGTGATATTTAACAATAGTCTTAAGAATAATTTACTGTAATAATTTAAAATATTTCCAAACTAATGCATCACATCACCACACAGTTAAAAATATAAAATTCAAACAAAATATTTTAATTACATTTCTCGTACTAACTCACCCGTTGTATATCCTAAAATAAAACAAAATAATCTTTTCTAATAAACATAACAAAATATATCCCAATACAATAACAAATAATTCTTCCCCTTAATCAAAGCAAATAATTAAATAACTAATTTATAAATAAGAATTACATAATATATCAATATACTTTTATCGAAGTTGCGTTACAATCGGTGCGCACGAGTGACATACGTCATTTTTGCAATTGCGTTTCAGCAATATATATAAATTTATATAAATAAATTTACACGTGATACAATTTGTCATCTTGTTTGTATCTAAAAAAATAAACGCGAGTAGTGATTAGACGAATGGCACTCGAGTGTCCCAGGCCTAAATATATTATATTTCCCACCATACAATATACTTAATCGAGTACATATATGAAACAATATAAACAACATAATTATATAATAAGAAACATACCTCTCCTTCACCATTGGCTTGCTCTGTTGATTTTTCGGGATATACACCAGCCCTGAGGAAAGAAGCTTTCCATGAATCAACATCATCTTGAGTTTCACAGCTCAATTCAAGCTGTTTATAATCCTTATAAACATTTCTGCCTTCTGGATTAAATAAAGCAAACAAATGACGTCGGGACATGAACCCTTGTTCTAAGTCACGCAATTTCAATCCATCTAAAGGTAGCATATACTTCTTCTCACGTTCCTAAGCAAGGAAATAATACATAAAACTTACATAATTAATGTGTTATTAACAATATTATAGCAAAAAAATACCTACTTCTTCATCTTTGTACCAAGAAATACTCTCTGACGTTAGGACAAACCAATAATCTCTTGAACCACCTTTCATTATACCGAGATTGTGGATACACATGTATCCTTTGCGTATTACTTGATTTCCTAATGTATGACGACCAGATTTAACAGCATTTTCTGAAGATTGTTGAGCACTGTAACATAACGTATAATTTATAATGAAATGTTAATAAAAAAATACGTTTGAGTACCCATGTACAAAATTCATTGTAATAAATTGCCACAAAAATTTGTTAGTTTACTGTGTAAAAAATCTAGCAGAATAAGACCTAGCAATAATTTTTGTATTAACGTACACAAACGTTTATATTCAAATTTAATTTTACATCATAAAATATAAGTTATTAAATATAAGTAATATTAATTAATTTAATTTCTCAAAATATCTGTGTTTATAATACAAAATATTGAAAATGAGACATGATCACAAAATGACAATATAGAGAGGATAATTACATGGCTTCTATATCTTTGATTTATAACTAATTAATAATGAAATCTTTATGTGTTAAACAAAAATTTACCTTTTACATTGTTTTTAATTACATATAAGAATTATAACAACAGCCACAACAACTCCATGCACATACTCTTTCATACAGCTTTAAATGTTGCAGTTGAATATTTTTGAATATGCAGTCAAACATTATTTGTAACATATAAATACACACATTATTATTTCTACTTAATCAACATTGTAATATCTTTGCAGATCATAACACATGAAAAATTGCAGAAGCAAATATTACATATATTGTGAAATCATGTGAAAAATGATGGAACTAAAATCTAATGCTGCTGTATGAAATATACGATTTGGAGTATTCATGAATGACTGTGGCAATGAATAATTCTATTTAACTATATAGTTGAACTGTGCAACTATGTACAAAATATTCAGATCAAATTCTTAAAATTGTGATAGATTATGGTTGTATTCTACAATATATAAAACTAGATAAAAAAATATAGCCAATGAAAACTTAATAATAACTTATTCATAATGGCATACAATGTTTCATGATGGTTAAGTTTATTTCTTTATTTTCACAAACCACTCCCATTTTTGGTATATGAATAATTAAAAATGATATTTCAAGTGCCATTCTTATGATCTATAAGTGTATACATGTACATATATGTATGAATAGTATTAACCTTTTATGATGTTATACACTAAACTAGTAATGAAATACTGAATAATAAAAACACATAAAATTTTATTTCATTCAAAAGAAAAAGACTTTAAAGTACACTAGAAAAATATAGTTTTCAATCTTTTGCTATATGGGAAATGAGTTCAATATTGCTTATTAAGGATTCCGTTCTTTGTTATAAAACTGAAAGCTAGAAAAAGTTAAATAAAAAATAAGCATAACAAATTAAGAGCGTGATAATAGAAAAGGAAGAAAAATGTAGTGTAAATTTTTGTTCCAATGTACTTTATAATTCTTACCTTGCATTATGGCTACTGGCTGCCGCGCTGCCGATATAATTAAATAATTTTTTTAATTGTGAAATATAAAGTATTAATGAATGGAAAGAAATGTCACGAAATGTGTATATGCCATGTAGTTCAAGGAAAGACATACGTTCGTTAATGCAATAAGTATAAAAAAGGTGAAAAATATGTATACCAGTTGATATTCATAGATAATTTTTGATATTAAGTATGCCTTACCTTTTAATGACATAAAAGGTTGTACAGTAATTACAGTATTCTTATTCCCTAATTTAATTATTGCAAACTATATAACATAAAGGAAACCTATTATGTAAATTTTTTTATAATTTACATAATATGATTTAAAAAGTTAAAAACGGAAATAGAATGTTATTATTTAATATGAAACAAAAATTGAACTGAAATTGCTAATCATTTTAATATTTCTAATATTTTTTCTTTTTTAAACCCGTTTCTCGCGATATGTTTGAGAACTACAATCTTTAAGATGTTAAAGTGTTAAATAAGCAAAACATAAAAATGAATAAAATTCATGTTTGCTATACAGAAAGAGAGAATTAAAATATTAAAAGTATGCGTATTGCAAAGAGAAAAAATGTAAGTGAGATATAATTTAATATGACAATATATATGACACAATGGGTCATATAGATGTACATGAAATAGAGAAAATAACAATAAATTCTACTATTTATTAATGATACTAAAAATGTGTGCCTTAGCTTTAAAGAACAAAGTAAACTAAGAATCGCTATTTTAAAGCTTGCAATGTGAACTGATTTTGGCATAGCATGCATTGATTATAAAATATACCGTATAAGTTTGATTGTGAAAGTCATATGAATATAGTCGAATGTATATTAAATGTCTTATGCTAAATATGTTTCGAAATGTAAATTATTTTGAGTTATATTAGTTCAGGAAAACACGGTATAAAATATATGTATTATATACATTGATATGTATTTTACATAGAATAAAATACAAATCAACATATATAATTCCTAATTTGCAAAAAAAAAGGTTGCAAGCAAACTAATATAACTAACAGTATATGTAATTGGTGAATTTTCTTATCATCTTTTCCTTTATTTCATAAAAAGCTTAAGTTATAACCATAATGAAACTAATGAAACTAGTTTTTACAAGTATTATATTAGTAAAGCACATTGTCATTATGTGAATTATATTATGTGTTGAATTTACATTAGTCATGCAAGATAGATAGAATTCATTACTGCAAATTCGAGTTTCTCAAAAGTATTAATTAAGCATATACAGTAATCAGAAATAAAACATATTATTATGTGATTCATTGTTAAAGATATAAAGAAATGTTCAAAACATACACTTAATGATTTCATAAGGTTCGTAAGGTTTATAAAAAAAACTTAAATTTGTCTATTATGTTTATCATGAATTGATGATTCAAGCATTATAATTATGGATAAAATTGGTGTATAATTATGGATAAAAAAAAAATTCACATATCAAAAATCTACATGATATAAAATGCAATGTTTATTCAATATTAAAAATATAGATTATTGTTATTATCATCATCATTATAAAGAAAGAGAAATTAGCAAAAATTATATTTATTCAAAGATAATATTTAATGAAAATATTTGTATGTCTTTAATAATAAAAAACATAATTTATGTTATATTTCTAATTGATAATACTGTACAAGTTTAGAAGATTATTTTATTATGTTACGTTAAAATGTTCTATATGAACATGAATAATTTAATAGTAATAAAAATATTTAGTATTATATTTAGGAAATATTTTTAATGTTTTGAAGATTTATTATTTAAGTATAGTGTAGTGAAAATCTATAACTGCAGTTATGAATATAATAATAAGAGCAACATATAGCGCTAGATGTGCGATTATCAAAAATTAAATTCTTCTATCATATTATTTACTCTTTTGACTTGGCTGAGTAGCTACAAAAACACATAACAAAATGTAGGTAACTTACTTGGCAAAACCAATAAAATCTTCATGATTTGTGTTCATATATGCAAGTTCACAATCAACCAAAAGTATTAACTGTTCCTTGCACAATTGTTCTCGTTGTCTAACGTAAGTGGTTATAATACGTTCCGTTTCTTCTCGCAGTCTAGGATAACGTGACATCTATCACGTAAAATAAAAATTATATTAAAAATATGTTATCAAAAGAGAACAGACCTTACAAATTTAACAAACTGTACCTACCCTGTCAGTACAAATGCGTACAACATTACTGAGTTCTTGTACAACTAAATCCACGCACTTCAGACTAGGTTCTTTGAGTCTATTGATTTGTTTTTTGACTATTGCCTCAAAGGCCATATCAGGAGTAAACAAACCTACTCTGATACCTATGACATTATACTATTATTAATAACTTATTTTTGAAATCACTTACTTATCTCAATATAAACATGTAATGAAATTACAATGATAAACTATTAGAACTGAAATAATCATTTACCATGAATATTCCTAATAGCAAAAGCAATTTCTCTTCTCAGTTCTTTTTCATCAAATTCCATTTTAACTATTTCAAATGGAAAACGTTCATGGAACAATCTGTTTATTTTAGCACCTCCACTGAGCTCATTTGTATTGATTTGTGCAGATCCTGAACCTTCTATAGTTCTTTCAAAATCTGACTGAAGCTGTTGTATCATCCTTAAAAATGTTTTTCTTTCAATCAATATAAAAACAAGCACTAAACCTCAAAATTAGTTGTATGGGCAGAGAGTCATGATATTTAGTATTGCAAAGCCAGATAAATTCTACATAATACATTAATACATCAAAATGTTTAATTTTAATGAAAATTTGTTATTTTTCACTTTCTAGTTGGTTATATAAAGATGTATTAAAATTTTCATGCAAATGATACACACGGATGAAAAAAAAAGTATGATACCTACAGAAACATTTGAATTGATCTGAAAAATAAGAATAAAGGCTCTAAAATATCAAGTCCCTCCACCCATAATGTATTTTAAGGAAAGGAAAAGAGTTTATAAAAGTAATACTTGTGAATCTATTATAGAATAATATGTTTTATACATTATTTGTTATATATGTATCATTTTTTTCATTAAGTTTATTTTATTTTCTAATATAATAAAAGTTACCAAAATCAAAGAAATTATAAATTCACATATAATAGCCTATATGAAGAAAGAAATACTTACTGTAACATAGCTTTAGTTTTTATGGCAGGATCATCAGGTCTGAAATGTTTGTACTGTTCCACATCCTTTTCTAGTGCAAGCAACTGTTTTTGTAATCTGTCTCTTAATGCTGGTAAAGTATCCCTAATATGATTTGTTAATTGTTGATTTAAAACGCGTTGCAAATATGGTGTTCCTAACCTATCTGCCAAGTGTCGGTAGGATGGGTGGCTAAATGTGTACAAAGAGAAATATTTTAGACACTCCATTAAAAAATTGATTCATGCAATTATTCTTTATGATTGATCTATACCTCAAGAAAAATTTCCTTTCTGCTGCTAGAGCATTTTTTATATCTTTTCGACCTTCTATGTCTTTTTGACTTCTGTTAACGACACCTATATAACCACGTCTTAGGGGTAATAATTTATTTTCCAAAATATCTCTTGCATCAGTACCATCATCCATAAGATCTAATTTTGTAATAACACCAATTGTACGAACACCTTAAACAATTTACAATGTAAATAATTCTTTGTATGTATTTGTTAACATTTATATAATATATATATATCTGTTAAGTTTAAAATATTTAAAAACATGTACCTTGAGGATCTACTTCTTTAGCTAGTTTAAGGGCATCACTATTTGCCAAATCAGTATTTGCTGGTGTTACTGCCAATATGAGACAATTTTCTCTTTTAATAAACTGAAAGATCATAGCTTTAATTTGTGATTCTATATCTATTGGTTGATCTCCAATTGGTACTTTCGTGAGGCCAGGTAAATCAATCAATGTCAAATTTAGAACTAATAATAATAAATATATTAATGAAATTATTAACACAAATCAACATATAATAAAAGACTATACTTACCATTAGGTGAATATACTCTTAAATTTATTGGTATATTAGAAATACCCTTGTTACTGCCTGTAACTCTGTCTGTTTCTGCTTCGATTTCCTTCCGTACTTCATCAAAATCCACAAACTTTTTACCCTTACAATGCAAGAATTCAGCATATTCTACAATAAAGAAATAATTTACTTGCTAATATGTAAAGTTTTCTAAATAATATCTTACTGAAACAGTTTTCATTGCTTCACTTCATATTGAAAGTGATAATATTCCTGATTTCCTGCTTATCAAAAGCTCACTGTTACAGGAAATATGTATTTTGTATTTCTTAAAAGAAAATAATGAACAATGTATGAACAATTTAAAATATATAATAAAATAAACTGTTATTATATAATTTGACATAGTGTAATTTAAAGGTTTTATGTAATATTAAAACTCTTGAAAGCAATTATAATTTATAATGTATGTCAAACTTTTTTTTTCATTCATAATATAACAAATTTTATAATTTATTTATCTATGATGACTCACCAGTTGTACTATTAATCAGTTGTAAGATAAGTGGTCGTCTGGTTACAATACCAGATCCTCTAGGTAAGAAATCCCTGAAAACAAAAAAATATTGTTCTTATCTAATAATTACTATAATAATAATATTATAACTATCTCATAAAATTAGGGATATACTAGGATATGTCAAAATATATATATATATAATATATTTAAATATAATAATATAGAAATTAAATAATAAAGTTAAATGAATACTTCAATTTTTAAAGATTAAAACTTGAAAGATAAAAGAAAAATGTTAGAAATTAACATATTTTATAACTATTATATCTTTATATTTAGCAACATTTATGTTTTTTCTTAATTGTATAAGTTAAATGTGGTTACTGATACAATTCTAATAATTATTCTTTCAAAGCAAAATTATGCATAAGATGCTTATGAAATTGATGTACTAAAAAAATTTGCTAACATTTTTATCACATTAATATACATATTCATAGTTCTCGGAGAAAGTTAAGTTAATAAAATATAATATTAAGCGGTCTACATCGAGAACAATTAAATTAATAATTTTTCTAGTTACACATGTATAATTTGAATATTTTATCAGAAAGTTAAATATTACAAGAACGGAAAAAATAACCATTTGACAGGTCGCTGTGTAGGCGGCCTCAAATCATAAAGATATAGTTAATTTAGATGTCACGATCGATAGATTAAAATAGTTAACCTAAAGGGGCATAGAAAAGAGGAATAGTCAAATTTATATAACTAATGATAAATATTAGAATTAAAATGTGACGTAGTTCGCCACGCCTTTTAAACCAAACGTTCGATTATTCTTCTAATTCTTAAAACATATCAGAAAGTATTACACGCCGAATGAAATGAAAAACGCTAAAATGACAGGACATAAGATACTTACTTTCCAACAAAATTTTCAAGAACTGAACTTTTTCCTGCACTCTGACCACCTACCACTGCGATCTGTGGTAGATCAAGTTGCATATGCACCCCAAGTTGAGTGAATGCATCCTGGAGCTTGTTCACGATTGGGATTAATTGTTCCATACCCGTATTTCCTGCCATTTTGTTGAGGCTATTTTCTTACTAGCCCAAGACCACTATCGTTTTTAGTTTTACGGCTGTGTCCTGTGGTCGACACCGAGCTGCCACCACTTCCACGCACAACCGTCGAAGGTAGTTGCTAGAAATGATCTTATCCGTTTTCGTGAAACACGCACTATCAAAATGGCCGATTTCACGAAGGCACGTTGTTATACATCGAATTTCACCGCATTTTTCCAAAACTCGCGATCGCGCACGGACAACGAACTAGAGATGTCAGCCAACTGGCCTACTGTGAGGAACTCATTCCACGAACATCTACAGTCACTGTATTCACATAAATGAGATCCAACGTACGAACTCAAGAAACGTAACGTTTCAATCGATAATCGAAGCGTGCGCACAAGCGTTTTCGTTGTGACCCACTTTTCGTTGCAAGATAAAATCCATATCGTCCTCCTGCTGCTGACCTTTTTCCACGTCCCACACTGATTTGCTATCGAAGGAACCTGAAATTATACCTTTTATCCTTTTCCAATCCAGTCATGATAAATTATCATTTTCTTTTTGAATCTAACTATTCATTAAAAATATTACGCGGTAAATACTTTTATTGGCGAGGAACATTTATAACCATTAAGAAAATAAACGGTGGCCAATAAGATTACTAGATTCTGTCTATTACATATATTGCAAAATCGATAATCAAATATTTAATCCATAAATATTCATTTCAAAAGGTCCAATAATTTTATACATTATATATAATATTATAACTTTTTAATAGGTTGCGTCATATTATCATTGTAATTATCAAGTGAAGGCAATAATATATATCATAATTATTAATTTCTGATTATTAGCATTGCGCTGATGCATTGGCTAATTATTTTATGTAATTGTATAAAAAGCATTTAAACAAAATCCATTTTTTATTCTGTTAAAATGTATCTTTCCAATATACTGATTATAGTTATTTTTCTGCAAATGTAATTTCATCAAATGTTTCACGACTAATACAATGTTTAGATAGTATATAATTTTAGAAAACATTGGAATGATATAAATTTAAATTTTCTACTGAGTAGTTTTGAGTTTGCGTAGTAAAATTATCAAATAGTCTTCCAAACTTTTTATTAAGCGTACAAGAGAAAAGCAAAAATTACTAGGATTTAAATGACATTATTGGAAGATATATCATGTATTCCTAAAAGTAACATCTACTTTAAAATCATTAAGTAGCAACTACATATATTGTGATATGACACGATTGTATATATTGGTATTATTAATAACGAGTAGAAAGATATTTCGATATATTTTTATTAAAATGGTTTCAGTTTCAAATATCTTTTCTCTTTATAGTACGAAAATTTAGGACCAATAATATGAAAGGATTGAACAGAATGAAAATTGGTCTTTTTTAATCTTACTTCACAGTAGGTTAATTAATTTTGTGTTTAACATGATGAAAAATAGCCATTTTTTGTTAAATAGAATGTTTAAAGTCTTATGAGTAAAATAAATAAAGATCGGAAGTTTAATTGAAATTAATCCGCTAAAACAATTCTTAAAAATATATAAATTAACTACAAATTCAATGCACACATATGTAAGTGAGGGCGCGATCAGTATTTTCCTGCGATACGAGTCCAAAATGTCAGACATCGATAAATGGATGGAACTTGCAAAAGAGTGCAAGTATCTTCCTGAAAATGACCTTAAGGTAAATAATATATGAAAAATATTAATAATAATACTACCAATTATGTTGTATTTTGTTAACATATGTAACAAGACCTTAAACATACACTCATAGGTTACTTGAATCTCCTATATGTCTCTTAACAATAAAATTAATTTTGTTCAGAAACTTTGTGACTTGGTATGTGACATATTATTAGAGGAATCTAATATTCAACCAGTATCTACTCCGGTAACAGTATGTGGAGATATTCACGGCCAGGTAAACTTTACAGTTTTATTCTAACCTCAACATGATATCGATATCTTTAGAGATAACGATACCTATTTCAACGATAAAGGTATGATTCTTTTATATAAACCGGTTTTTACGATTGTTTATTTTCTTTTAGTTTTACGATCTAGAAGAATTGTTTCGTAATGGAGGCGCTGTGCCAGAAACAAATTATATATTTATGGGAGATTTTGTAGATAGAGGGTATTATAGCGTAGAAACATTTACTCGCCTACTCACACTTAAAGCTAAGTGGTCTGATAGAATAACATTACTTCGAGGAAATCATGAATCCAGACAAATCACTCATGTTTATGGTTTTTATGGTTAGTATATATTATGTTATAAAAACATGATGTATTTATTGTAATATAACATCTAAAAGATTAATTGATAGTAACTCATTACTCTGCATATTTGATAATTATGATAATTAGATTTATTATATTCTATGCAGACGAATGTCAAAACAAATATGGCAATGCGAATGCATGGAAATACTGTTGTAAGGTGTTCGACTTACTTGCAGTTGCTGCCGTTAGTATTTGTAAATAATAAATGAATTTAATATTGTGTTATGATGTTTAATAAAAACGTGAATATTTTTATTTAGTTAATTGATGAACAAGTACTTTGTGTACATGGTGGATTGTCTCCAGCTATTAAAACATTAGATCAAATTAGAACGATTGAAAGAAATCAAGAAATTCCGCATAAAGGTATTTTTACTGTTTTTTAATATGTTACGTTATATTATACTTGAATACATTTCGATTTCTGTTTTAGGTGCTTTTTGTGATTTGGTTTGGTCCGATCCAGAAGATGTTGAATCATGGACTATTAGTCCACGTGGAGCAGGTTGGTTATTTGGAAGTAAAGTAACATATGAATTTATGGAAATCAACGATCTTAAACTTATTTGTAGAGCTCATCAATTGGTTCATGAAGGTATATATTGTTACACAAATTATATGTATTTACTTATGCGTAAAATGCACACAAAAGAACTTTATGATTATATTTCATACATTTTTATCTTATTTACAGGTTATAGGTACATGTTTAATGATAAACTTGTAACAGTATGGTCAGCTCCAAATTATTGTTATCGTTGTGGTAACGTAGCTAGTATTTTACAGTTTACAACTGTCGATCAAAGAAACCCAGTGCTATTTCAGGCAGTGCCTGACTCTGAAAGAGTAATTCCACCTTTAACTATTACACCATACTTTTTGTGATCTAATCTAGTGTTCCATTTGTTTGGATGCAGAAAGGTGGTATCTGCGTCTAGACGTTACGGAATTACATGACTGTTTCTTCATGTTGACGGACACAGGCTGATACTTTGACGGAGCATCAAATTTTGAAGTCTTATTTAGAATTTTAATTAAAAAAATTTTGTTTCTGCTTTTATACTTAAATGTTATTTGGAGAACAGGATTATCGTGTGATTACTTATTCAGGGAATGATTTTACACAGTTTTTAGGAAATTTATCCATTTTTGTATATTAAGAAATTAACTTTTATATATAATTGCGTCTGCCATTGCATCAGCCTGATTCTCCTAGTTTGAAAAATGTTTCGCATGAAATGTGAATACTGTGGTCTAGACGCTTTTGCTGTCTACTGTGGATATTCTAGAGCATTCGTATCTCAGAGCAGTATTGTGAATGTATCGTTCTAAAGGCTAAGAGCTTTAAAATAAGTTATGAACACAAACAACAGCAGGTTCAGTAATGTATGAATGAATAAATGAGAAACCATTTAAACATTCCGAAGTGGGAGAGTCTCTGAGTATAGTGAATGCTTCATTGATATTATGATCGTTGTGCGTAGAATTCAGGTTTATTAAGGCGTGAGCATATATACTACTGTTAAGGTCTTCCTGAGTATGTAATTGATCTGTTTCTGATTTAGACATTGTGTATGCTGCGTGCAATTCTTTTTATTCTAGATGCGCAATCAGTGTTCTTAGCAGCATAAAGTCGGCGGTTCTGCCGAGGTACAAATAGTATGTAGCAGTAGCCAAAGTTTTCCTGCCTAGGTAAGGAAATTGAGTAGAAAAATTGTATTATATAATAGAAGTTTTCTTATTATTTTTATGCACATGACAATTTTATATTGCATTCTTCTTTTTCCTTTAGGGGCTCAAAATACTATTTGCAAAATATCTTAAAAAGTATTGAAATTTTTTCATAATATCGGCCTTTTTAACTATGTTCTACTTTTATGTGTACAGAGCAATAGTTTGAATATTATTATATTCTCAGAATCTTTGTACAGTTTTCACATTATATGCCAAATCGCTGTCGTACTGAATAATTATAATAGCTAGACTGTCATAAGTTCATTAATGTAGGGAGCAACTTTTAAGAACCAAGACCCTTAGCAATGTGCCTCTAAATTAATAAGCGTTTGTGTAATATAATGATACGATATTGATACATAATCAATGGAACGCACCGGCCATTGCGTATCATAAGCCTGAATTCTGACCATCGATTTACTAGCTCATGATATTCCTAACCGATCACAGACCCGACAATTATGGCATTGGCATTGGCACTGGTTGTCAAGTTGAAACTACTCTATTTTGAGTTTTGTGATATAGTTCAAGCGAGGCATGTGAAAATTGCATCGATGTTTGTAACGATTTTCCATGTCGGATCGTTTGAAAATGTTTTGAAGACTTGTTATTTCAAAAAAAAAATGAAAAAAAAAATAAAAATAGTCAACTTTTGAACAGTGCCTTCAGAACTATAACACGACGGTCTACTAGAAGTAAATACTTTCTACTGACGGATAATCATAGACGAACTAGGACGGATCATATAAATAACAGAGAGCTTAACAAAGGCGTGTGTAAGGAATTTTCTTCACTTTTTTATATTCCAGAAAATATCATTAACAATTACTTTATCATATTTCAATCTTCATTATTATCTCGTAAGATATTTCGGCGTCCAATTCGATGATTGCTTTACACGATACTTTTTACATTTTACAATATTATCGATAAAAAATACGATTTATATATATATATATATATATATATATATATATATATATATAATATATCCAGATTGTTACAATATGCAATTATACGATTTTACATTAATCACTGCTTTGTATTTACATTATTGATATTATATTAGATAGATCATTACACAAGGCAAGACACGGAGTTTACGTTACAAACTCGATCTGTCGGTTTTGCAGCCTCTATTATTATCGTAAAACGGTGGTGATGCGTGAGAATGCCTACGTAGTACAGATATCCTAGGAATCATAAAAGTATTAGCTTCTGTGTCTACTTAGGTATTCACAGCAGTCACCTTTGAAATGCCTCTGTCTGTGATCGCTTTAATCTTATCGAAGTGTCCAAGCGCTTGCGGCGATTTACATCGGTAAGCTCACAGGAATAAAGACAATGACATTAAATAATGAGACTACTTTAGCTTAATAAACGTTTTGTGCAGGAGCTTGAACACTGCGCATAATTCTTAAAGATCTCACAGGTAGACAACATTTTAACGATCATGTACCTTGAAAGTATAGATTTTGTTATGTTAATGTAATGAAACGTCTGTAATAAAAATGCGCAAAAATTGCAACTGACATTATCAATAATACTCCCGTTATTATTGTGATAATTAAAGTACAAATATATACATATAACACGCATACACATATACGTACACATACATATATATACCGTGAAATAATAAAGGAAGAAACTATCGTATGTAGGTATGGGTATGGAATAATAAAGATATCACCAAATTTGTTCATCTTTAATTAGTTTATTTACTTGTAATAATATTATTTTCATCGTATATATAATAATTCTATTTATTCCTTACTATTTATATATAATAATATAGTGTATTTATGTTCATTATGTATAATATATTATCTACATTTATATAATCCCTATGAAAGGCATCTCCAAACAGACTTCAGATTTACTTTTTTTTTTAAAATATCTTATTTATTCATAAAAATACAGGGGGTTTACGCGTCACCTGTGAAGTCTAGCCTGTTTTGCCTAGAACCGATAGCTTCCGATTTATTGGTCGGATGAACATCATTATATTATATCTTACAATGCTTAATCCTTGCGGTAACAATGAATTTATTCTTATGATTATCAACTTCATCTATATACACATCTTTATGGAAACAAATGCGATAATTTTTTTGCCCGACTATAAATCTGTAAGCGCGTCCGTGTTATACTTCTCGTTGTATTTCGTCGTATTTCGTGTATAATCGCATTATTAATAATCATTTGTTACTCAGTAAAATGATAAAAGATTGAACGAATTTTAGAGCTCATTGCACGAAGGACGCAATGCAGTAAACAAATGCAACGAATAAGCTAAATTGGTATTTAATGAAATTTTTTGCTGACGGTAAAAAATAAAATATGTAAATTTTTGTATTAAACTTATTATGCAAACATATTCTCTTTTACATCGACTAGAGTATTTAATTAAGTATTTGATTTTGACAAAAGATTATATGTAGATTTTCAGTCTGTTTAATTATGCATTATTCTTTAAGTATTTGCTTTAAAAAAAAATTCCAACTACACATATAAATTCTATATTTGAGACAATAAGTAAAGTTCTTACCAAACTGTTAAATTGCACATTATAATAAAATATCGATGTGCAACTATTTTGAACAATTCGTGCAAAAGGTTGTAAAATGTAATATGTATATAAAATATAAGAAATGCATGAATGATATTTAAATCATTCCTAATAAAATAATATTCATTAAAAAAATGCATTCATGCGCGATATAAAGCTCGAAATCGTTATCAAATCAGGTGTAAAAATTCGAAAAATGCTAGATGGAGCAATTTCGCGAATGTTTACGTTCATCAACGAGAAATCGTATTTCGCGCGTAAAAGTTGGTAAAAAAATGATTAGCAGCAGTATAGCATCCGGTTCCTGGCAAAGCAGCAATTCACACGGTGCCCAAATCTCAGTTACAAAAGGAATAGTCGAAGGTAAACGAGATGATAAAAATGTACTTCCTAAACGTAGGTAGAAATTGGTAACTTTGACTCACTCATTGAAAAAGTATTTCCTCTTGCCAGTCTGGCATTCGTGATTTCTTTTTGCCCGTCGTTTTTGGGTTAACGTTTGCATTTCGCGCTTCTTTGCTTATACCGTGACAAGCAGCATACTTCAGTGTTAACCAATCCGTTCGAAGTAATGGTGCGGGTTTGAAAGTTTCGTCGTTTTAATAAGAAAATAACAAACTGACATTTTTACGAGATCTAGAGATCAATAAATTGAGGGCCAAGGGAAATATTTCGGTGAATTAAATACATAAGAATGTCCTAATCTGACAATATAAATACGAACGTTGTTCAATATCACATCAATGCTTAACGATTTTGACGCCGCGGTTTGTAGCTCAAATGTACATTGTACATAAGCAAATTGTTTCAGATGTTGAATATATAGTCCCATATATATATATATTACATTATATATATTATATTATATATATGGGACAATATATGTAACATCTGAAATAATTTGCCTATGACGATAATATATATTAATTATATATATAATATATATATTAGCGTCATGATTCATCGCCCCAAAAGAAATACAAATTTTTATTACCATCCCAACACTTGTGAACAGAGCATAGACGACTCGGCAAAACGATATATCCTATTCGTGTTATTTCGTTAGAAGATTCTAAACATGTATAACTAAAGTGGTGTCGCATACATATCCTGCATCGCATAATTCAAATCAGGCTCAATCGTACGGCTGACACAGGATTAGAAACGCTGTTGCACCGCTTGACACTATATAAGAACAGGTATAACACGGAATTATACAAAGAGACAGGACTAGTACTTTCAACGTAGTTATTATTAAACCTTTCGTACAATATGTACAAAGTTAAACCCACAAACGAGAGGCATATGTATTTTTTATATTTTTAAATTTCATCTTTTTTTCTTTTATTTTTGCTCAATAGACTCTCACTCGCACTTAAATATTAAAGGTTGGGCATGATAATACTCGCGGGTAGTATAATGCCCTAAGTCTTGCTGATCCAACGTATAGCTCTCCCGTAAGCAGCTGCTGTACTCCCAGACATCGGTGCACATTTCTTTTTATACAATATACATATTTATATTTATATTCATATTTATATTTATATTTATAATTTATATTTATATTTATATTTATATACTTATATTTATATTTATATACTTATATTTATATTTATATACTTATATATAATGTAATATAATAGACAGTCCAACTCGGTGCTTTTTTTCTCTTAACGCGGCGTTCTTTTTTCCTCGCCGTTCTTTAACATCTATTTCGATGCTGTATGTACATGCTAACAATAAATAGGAGGCGACAAGAAAAGAGTTCTCCGCGGGAAGTACATTATCTTTACTAGCTAACGGGAATAAAAAAAGGAAACAGAATTGGTTGATGGACAGGGTTATAGGAACATAAGGGTGAACAGTCGCGGTTTGGTGGATCAACTGGAGGGAACGGGCAGGGAAGAGGAAGGAACGAGGAGCGTAAAAAATGTCTACGAAGGTAGGAGACAAAAGAAAGAGAGCAAAAGGAACAAATGTATCGGTCTAAATGCTAACACGATTGCTTCCTTTCTTCGTATTGCACTATACTAAACGGTAACTTCAAAGTAAATTTTCGCGTGTAAACGTGAGGAAATTACGAGCGATTTATGTTTTCGAAGAAAAAGTAAAAGAAAAAAGAAATACGCGTTAGCCAATATCATGTCAAATATTCTCTTAACGTAATTTAGCGAGCTTGTTTTCTTTTTCTCTTCGTTCTTCTATCTTGCTTGTTTTCTTTCTTTCTATCATTCGCGGTTGCGACCTTATCGACCGTCCAATTGAACACAGAACAAGTGTACGATGATGTCCGGGGAATACAGGAACCGTTACCCCCAGTTCCTTAACCGCAAATAATATACATTGTTTACCGTATGAAGTATCCCATCATTAGTTAAGTCTTATAGTATGGACAAGTATCCCTAGGCTAGTAGGCCCAAGGTCTGTGTGTATAGTTCTCGTGTTGATTTTTTTTTTTTCGTATGTGCGCACGCGATCACGAGTCCGGCGAAATTGTCTCAAGATATGGAAAAGGCATCAAGGTTGACGAAAGTGGAGAAAGTTTCCTGCGAAAGCTTCGGTGGAATTTGCTTTGAGCAGAATATTCGCTTTGTAATTTGTAGTGTAGGAAAATAAGAGGAAGAGAAAATTAAGGATCAGGGAATGAAGATAAATGCAACACGACCGAAGGCATCCAAAGACACGACAACGGACCTTCGGGATAAAAGAAAGGGGAATTCTATTTCATCATACTCGTGATCGTGTGCGTAGCGGTAATTAGCGCGTGTTTATGATAACTTCTATGGAGGCAAGATGAAACAATCACGTTGTGATAGAACATGCGCTAATTAATCATTACATGCGTATACAAGGAGCATTATTCATCATTTTTTCTTTTTCTTTTCCAAGACACGAACAAGACGTTTCGACTGGCGTCAGCCACCGGTTTGTTTCCTACCGTTATTTCCATTTTCTACAATTGATTTTTCTATCTTAAATAATTGAGCCAATCTGAAGAACCAGGTATTTCTGAGTCACAAGGAAACCGAATATCACACGTGTCCGCGACACATAAATATGTATTATACATATGTATATGCATATGTATATCTACATTTGCCAAAGTGGGGAACAATTTTCCATAAGTCCGATAAAAGCTCACGCGAGAAGAAAAAGGTGTACTCGAACTATTGTTACTCTATTACTTTTTTTGTTTGCTACGAATATAAGTTTCCTCGTAATAAAGAAATACCAAGTCTTTTGCTAGTCATATTTTCCATTCGTTTATGCATTTTACCTTCTCTTTTTCTCCTTATTCTTTCTTGTATATAATACTATGAAATTATCGCAGTCATTTTAACGAGGAATTATAAAAAACAATATTTTGTCACGAATCAATGGGGAACGCTTGGTAACGAGAAACGAAGCGCGCGCGCTCACGCGCACAGGTTCGAACGATCAGATCCTTGCAAGGATTTTCAATAGAAAAAATATCACTTCGATATACGGCAGGCTACGAATTCATTAGAACTATATAAAAAACGTTTAAAAAGTTTATCTTACGTATCGAAAATCAGTATCAGTTCGAAGAACGTCCGTTACAAAAATTTTGCAAAATATTTGCAAGTCATCGAATCGAACTTTATTTAAAAGTCGTTGAGAATCTCGCGGAAGAGTTTCGTCTACGCGACACTTCCCTTTTTTCGTAAGCTCTAGAATCGCGTGATCTCGTGATCCGAGAAAAGTGGAGGATCGGATCGTTCGAAGGACGAGTCAAAAATCGACCGGTGAATGATGCACGATATTACACGCGTAAAGATTTAAGTCGATGACGATAAAATGTAAATTAACAAAACCGTGAATATATATATATATATGTATATATGTATATATAATATAGTCTTCTGTGTTGCGCGCTTGGACCATGATTCGGAGCGGTGAATGACGACAAGAACGACAATAACAACGAAGACGATTTACGAGTCAATAAGTCTGTAGCCTAGAGTCTAACCAGATTTCCATCCAAATGTGTTCAACGTCGGGCATATTTTCCTTCGGATAATTGAAGGGTACCATTGAGTAGACGTCAAATTGGTCTCTGCATCACTTTATGCAAATAACATCAGTTTTTCTGTTTTTCGATTCAACAGTTATGCAAAAATCGTCATCGTTTTTACAAACATCCATTCAGCCAGTCCTTGTTCTAGTAATAACGACGGCCGTGTTCCCTGTATCTTCTCTTAATTAGAATGATAACTGAAATATCACACTTACGTCTGCAACGTCGTTCAGTTTAAGGGTAGGATCATATGGATACATAGACGAGAGTATTTAAGTATTTATAGGCGTTTAGAGTTATTTTGTTATCGAGAATGCGTACTCGTTTGGCTGTGATATTGTAATTATTATATTCGCGTGTAAAGATACATAGATACGCGGCGATCGATTTGTTCACTGATCGATTGTTTTGCGTTTGTGCTGTTGCTGGTGACTTGTCGTCGATTATCATCATCACCATTATCATCGTCATTATCATCATTGTTATTATTATGATCACCATTATCATCAACATCGGTCGATTGATCTTTCGGTCGTTTTAATGGTAGTCTGCTATTTAGTTTGATAGTGGTGGAGAGTAATAGTAACAGTAGCAGTAGTAGTAGCAGCAATAGTAGTAGGTGGTAGTAGGTGGCCTACAGTGAGCGTACGTAACGAGAGTTTTATTATCGATCGGATTATGCAACGTGAACACACAATGACGTAGTTGCGCGGTACTGCGTACAGAAATATATTATTATAGTCTTTCAGTTTCGATAAAAAAGTTCAGTTCCCTCCTCGATTGATTTCCCATCTCGAGGTGGCGCGCTTCCTCACTCTCCCTCTCTTTCTCTCCCGCTCTCTCGCTCTCTTTCGAACTCTTTATATTCTTTCATTAATTTGCTTTTTTTATTTCTTATCTAAAGCATTCTCTCTCTCCTCCTCCGTATCCTTTGCGTTTCTTTTTTTTCAAATCTTCTCGTTTTTCTCTAGTTTTTGTTCTTTCTTGTTTTTTCCTTTCTAACGCTTTTGTCTGTTCTATCACGCTTTTCGCAGGTTCCTCGTTCTCTTCTCGACTTTCTTCGTTTTGTACAACGCAACGAACACACAGATTTATATTATTTATATTATTTATATATATACTTTTTTTTATATAATTATTATACATACGCAAACAAAGCCTTTCCCTTTTCCCTTTTCTTATAAGTCTCTCCCGTTTGCTTTTGTTTGTTTGTTCGATTCTATTTTCATATATATACATATATACATACAATATAATCTTTCGTGTGTATATATATGTATATATTTATATGTATAGTATGTATATAGGTATTCAGCTTCGTTTATCGTCAGTTTGTTTTTTATTTACTATCTTTGAATTGTTGAGTTCAATAGGAAAGGAACGTAGAACATTTTACTCTCAAGTAGAAGAGCTGCCGCTGATTGTACCTGGAATTCAGGAAGAAAACAGGATCGACTTAGATTGTATTTACTGTTTTAACTCGTCTCTCACGAAAACATTTATAAATACGGTCGTATTATCATGGATACTCTACTGCTTGAATCTTTCTCTATCATCGATCACAAAATTGTGTATATTTTCATATTTCTATTTATTTACTTCTTTTATCTACTTTATTCTATTTTTTTTTTTTTTTTTTTTGTTCTTCTGTACTTTAGGCTACACACCCATCTGGTCAAGTGAAAATCTAAACGATTCGCGCGACAAACGATGAACGACCAGTGGAAATTTGTTTATGGCTCACTTACTTCGGGCAATCTGACGAGAAGATCATGAAATCGATTCGGCTGTTGAGGCGCGCTGTGTTCAACAAAACTCCGTAGACAGCTCATGTACCGTTCTTGTAGATGTTCTAATTCCATAGTACCTCCACGTGCTAAGAGAGGACAAATACAAGAGAAATAATCGTGAATATGTGCTGGTAGCGATTTATATAGGGTGATAAAAAAAAAAGGTTCAGAAGTCCAAGGATGGATAAATTTACCAAGCGTAAGGAAATTTTTCGAAAGGTTCTCAAAGATTGTATATTCACTTTTCGATTCATGTTTGTTAAGATTTTCTTTCTTCATTTGCTGAGCACCATTATATTTTTATCTTTGAAGTCCTGAATTTTATTTTTCACTATAACTATAACTATTCGATCGTTAGTAAATTTTAATTCCTTTAGTAATTCGTGATGTCTTTCTAAAATTTATTCGACGATTATCAATCCTTCCTTGAATATCATTTTACTTTCAAATTTGTTGAGAATATATCAAATAATATAAAGAATATAAATATATCATTACTTATGTTCAGATGGTTGATAAATGTATTCCGTATGGAGAATATAGGTACTTTTCTTTCGATTTGAAACTGTTCGAATAATTACGAGCTGTACTCTATACATATGGCATGTAAAGGAAATGAAAAATATGCAAAAATTAGCATCCGTGTTTACACGCAAACTTACATTTTGCTTCGCCAATTGCAGCATTAGCAAAAAGGATGCATTTCTTTATATCTTAAGTATCTCGATAAAATAAAAAAGAAAAGAAGAAAAGAAAAAAACAGGCATATACGGTATTTGTGCATTTTTAAATGATTTATCTGATGAGAATACTTACCTTGCGAGAGCATGGTGATTACTTTCAAGCAGACGTATTCTTCCATTCGTAATCTCACCCTCCTGAACATTAATGTGACGTATGTAATTTTTTCCACCATGAGCCCTACGTCTTGCTGTAATTGGTCCATGGTTATCGGTCGGCCCATCATGTTCGTTAGGCACGTTTGCAACGTATACATGTTGTTTGAAACCTGTGTACGAATACATTTATTTAATCTAATTCAAACGATACACGTTTGATTAATACAGTGTCACAATTCCTTTTTATATTTTTCGAAGTAGAAAGTTTCTTCGTTTCTCAAATAAATCTTCCTATGATCTCCTCGTGTTTAAATATAGAAAGTATTGCTTGAATTTCACGAATGCCCGTACAGAACCATATCTGTCTGGCTAAGATTTATGCAACCAATTACGATTCTATTAAGGATCGTATTTATCCGATACTATTTGCGATAAAAAGCGTACTCTACATTACTCTTTGAACAGAAATGCTCGACCCGTGGGCTACAGGTGTGTACTATCGGTTCACGTCATGAAATAAATCTGCTGTACTGTATTCGTTGGTTAAAGTGAAAGTTCTTTATCTGTGGATCTCTGCTAAATCGAGGAGTAGTAGATTTAAATGCAACGAAGGATAGAAAAGTAATTACTTCTTGCATAAAATCCGCTCCCATCACGTCGCTTCCGACGTTGGAGAACTTGTGCTGACCATGTATCGCTTGATAAGCGGAAGTGGTCAGCACCAGGATCTCATGCCACTTGTGGGTGAGCAACGTCGTGTGAACTTCGACCGGTAGCTCAAGGTAAAACGGTAACCTTTTGGTCCACTGCACCAACTTGTACACTATGCTGTCCCCTATCTGACACAGCTTGTCGCTTAAGTTTGATTTATGGTCCAGTAGCTCGTCCAAGTTCTGGAATATAAAATAGGAGATACACGTGCGAACAGAGACATACCATTTGTGTTGAAATTTTATTCGTTCGAATAGTAAAGGTATAGAACTCTAGAGAATGTGCAGCACGAATGGTAATGGAACAGTTTAAAAACTATGAAGTAGATAAACGCACCCTTAACGTGGCAATGTCTTGGAACTCGTCGCAATCTATTAGAGACTGGATCATAGCAACGGTTGCATCGAAAGGAAAAGACCGATCCCTCGAACTGCTTACTGTGTTGTCTAACCTCTGCCTTAAGTGTACCACCTTAAACACAGAAAATTTTTCTCTTAAACTATTTGAATTTGTTAAAATTTATCGTTTCTGAGTGTTATACTGCTACTACTCCAGCATGACGATTTATGAGTGGATTAAGGAATATAGGATTATGTAAGACTTATCACATAACTTGAAAACTAATTATATATGTACAAATCTGAAGATTATTGGATAGATGAAATTTAAGAAATACGGTCAATTTTCAATTTTTTAATGTAGTTTGTTAATCATTTATTTCGATGCTCGTACAAAAGATGCTAACGTTTAAAGCACTCTCGTATAAAAATTACGATTATTTTTACGTTAATTGCAAGAAATATATTTATTACTGCGAGAAATTGAACGAATGACTTAAAATTTTAGGAATTCTAATCATTAATGGATTGTTAATAGAACTAACGACGAAAAAATAATATAAAAAACCAAAAACAGATTTAGATATGAAATGTGCCACTTTTGTATTGAATTTTTCAACTCCATATACATATGTATGTACTATCTTACATCGTACATATACTTTATTCCAAGCATATCGGTTGGAACCAGTGGAAATAAAGTTGCCGAATATTCCGATATATCCAGTGTCGAGATGGCAGGATCTACGATGGTCGCACTTCGATAATTTCAATCTGTCAGTGGACGAATCGTCGGGTCGTGCTTTCTACGTAAATCTGATCTGGCCTTTCATTGACCTTTCGATCCTCGAGATCGGTATTTGTGAAGTATATATGGTTAGGGAGAGTAGTCTGAGGTCCCCGGTGACACTTTCGGAGAAAGCTGCGATCCCCATTTTTGCTTGGCTTTATCTTTAAGTTTCGTGCATATTGACGAACGTCACGCAGCCGTGGGACACGCGTTCTCGTTGCTGACGGCGATCTCGCGGCGGAGATGGAGGGACGAAGGTGTTGGAGGAGGAAGAGAAGGAGGTAGGGTGAGGTCAGTGTCCCTTGTGCAGACTTTCACGAGTTACGAAACCGGCGCGCGGCGGAGAACTGCCCGTCCTTGGCACCGGCTGTCGCTGATTTTCTATTGTCCCTACCTCCGAGTCGTCGTCATCTTGATGCGATGTCGATAACGACTGACGCCTCTCCTTCGATGTATACATATTATATACGCGCAATCCTTACCAAACATCGTGAATTCTGTTTTTTATTCGTTTCGCGACTATTTCGTAATCGCGCGTTAGCGATCTGACACAATCAAATAATTATTATCATTTGTTTATAAGTAAGTTTTGTGAAATTGTGAGACTAATCAACTGTAACCATGGTGATATTAAGGTGGGATCCTGTTCCAATTAAGGAACATGAATATTCGTCCGTTGATCATTTTAAAGTTAGAAGATATCCACCGTATTGCACAAATGATCATGACAATATGTAGTCGCAATTTTCTAGGACGGTGAATTCATCCTTCTTACAAATTCTACTTCTTACAATCAGAAGGTTCTAGAAAAAGCTCTGGTAAACTCCATGGACAATATCGTTCTCACACTGTCGCATTTCTTGGCAAAGATCTGGAATCTTGTTTCTGGAGAAACAAGTTAATCCGAATCTTTATGCATCTCAAAACTCTCCATTCTTCCAACGCGGGAGGAGAACTTTTGAAATTCATGAGAATCCATACGCTGCATCGTGGCGAGTGTGCAACGATTCGCCTGGAGATGGAAAGTGACCTCCTTAATCGTATTCCATCCACAAGGCAATATTTATCCGGTTCGGGAGTCATCGATTTCACTTTTGGCAATGGCCTCTACCGGACTTACTGTTCCCGGTAATTCTTCTCGTTGTTTGCATACCTCACCTGGTCTGTAAACGTAACACAGCGTCATTCGAATATTCTCGATAGTTGATTGCGCACCGAGCTACGTTACCTATGTATGTATATACTCTTGTCGCATAAATGGTCCTCGACAACGTTCGTCAACGCGTGAGCTTTCACGCGACGAATTAAAACGATCTGATTATCACGGTTCGTTTCGATGCCGTATATCGATCGTTGACGTTCGTAAAAAATATTACGCGAACGGCACATAATATTGATAAATATCCACGATCCACCGTTACAATCGCGTCATTTCAATGTAGTTTGATCATTGCTGATCAACGATGAGTCGCGCAGTTCTATTTCGAACGAGCGTTCATCATCTAGAGGATTAATTTCGGTTGTGAAGGTTTCGTTCGTCGAACCACGCGAAATGGTTGGTGCAGCTCGAACCTCTAATAGGAAACACTTTCACGACGTAAAAGATAGTACTATGTTTAGACGAGCACGAAAAGGCATGTGAGACGGCGACGACCAACCAAGTACTCGGCTTGCTGGTATCTATCGGCTTTCGTAATGTGGGAAACCTTGAGGCTTGCGCAAGCAAAGTCGTAAGAAAGTGAAATTGCAATATGGAGTTCATTCATTTCAGGATCATTCTCGAAAATAGTCGAAATCCGTCGAAATCCGTCGAATTTGATTACTTTTTCTCATCTACTTGTTTCTCTGCTTATTTTATTATTCGTGCTTTTCAGCGTTCTATTTTACATTTTTTCATATCTTTTATCGTTAACTTGACGTATCGAGATGTCAGCTCTTGATTATTTCATATGTTTAAGGTTTCTTAACCAAATACATTTTTATAAGATTGATCATTTTTAATCAATTCCCGACAATTTCAAAGATCAGGAAAATAGAATGATCGTCACGCAAACGTAAAACATGCAACATAATCTATATTTTTTAGCGTTTCTTTGTAACTTGTGACTATTTTCTTAATTTTTTTCTCCAAAACAGCAAAACACTGTTTCAATTCCTCACAATAATCAATATATCTCTTTGCGTAAAATTGATCAATTGATCGAAAAATGGACGCATCTCACGTATATTATACATCGATATCTGGGTTTTTGTATTATTAACTAGCTCACTTGTTCTAACGCCTTCCCATTACCTTTTAGACTGTATCATATAGTCTCGTAAACAGAAAAATTGTAA
This sequence comes from Bombus affinis, assembly GCF_024516045.1. Classification (NCBI taxonomy): domain Eukaryota; kingdom Metazoa; phylum Arthropoda; class Insecta; order Hymenoptera; family Apidae; genus Bombus; species Bombus affinis. Next base: position 1,920,525 of record NC_066348.1, read on the forward strand.
ATGGCGCATATCATACCTATTTAATTTCCTTTTAGAATTTGTTACGTGGTTACCATTTGTTAATGGTTCTTTCGATCATTGAAATGTGGTGAAAGCGAGAGGAACAAAAATTTAACCATACTATTCGCGATAATTCTGTAATCGTTCACATATTCATTTCCTGTATGACTTCAGAATTCCTGTAGAATTCATCGACCGACTAACGTTCCTCAAATGATTGTTTTAAACGCGCACATAACAGCCTCCTCACGATCTCGAAACCAAAGTTACTGATGCCGTAACCTAGCCAATACCATTTTTGCGCGATCTCGTGATTCATTCCTGGATTCATTTCTGGAGGAAAGGTCGCGAGGAGTTGAAATTTCACCGTTGTTTCCGACATGTGGAAGATCGATTTGATCCGATTAATACGATATCATCGTATTTTCCTGGTGTTTAATCGCGTTGAAACCGATTGAGAACGTGCCGAATTGGATGAAAGAAATCCCCGTGAGCGAGAAAGATCGCGTTGGCGCATGTGATCCGATCGCGTGCAGCTGCTTCGAAAGTGAAAGTGAAGATACCTTCGGGACGTTCTCATCAACGGTGCATTCTCTCAACGAAGATCAACTTTTGTCGACCCGTGCTCGATTTCTAACGAGCCGTCTCGAATAAATCATTCGAAATCGTGTTACGGTTGCACGGACGACGTTGATCTATACGCGTTCGCGGAGTGTTCGTTAAGACGCGAACAGAGGAAAAAACATTTCACACGTATATGTTGGTTGGTTTGTTAGATAATCGACCTAATGGAGAGCTGATAGAGAAATCCCATGGAATCTTTCTTAGACGTTATACCTAGTGCGCCTCCATGAGTTATCATGCAGAAAGATCGCGTGGAATCGAATACGTTGCGTCATGTTGCTTACGAAGAGATGCTCAAAGGAACAGGGAAACAAGTGGAAGTTGTTGGTCAGCGGAAAGCCAGCGGAAGCTGGGTGGACGCTTAACCTTTTTCGGTCCCATCCTGTTGTTAACAAAATTCTCAGCTTTGGTGAAAATACGAGAGAGTGAAAAAGAAGAACATTATGCATATGTATTAATCAATATTTCTCAATATTTTTCAATTTCATAAGATTAATAGATAACTTTTAAGTTGAATTTTATGATAGAGTTTCTCTTAAAACATTAATAGTCTTTTGATTTATTAAAACGAGAGCAATATTGGGCCATAAAAATTCAAATATTACAGTAGAATTAAAGTCTGTTTTCTCGTGATTTCGCTCATTGTTGCCGATTTAATCCTACCGTATCTAGAGTCTACAAAACATTATCTGCCAATGGAATGTCGTTCATGCGTCATTGCACAAGCAATGCTACTACATATCTCTTCGCTAGATCGTGAGGACCTTCGTTTAAAAGTTAGGAATTATAGTAAAAAATGAAGGCAAACGAAGAACGGTGTAAAAGTGCAGAACATGACGTGAACTCACTTCGGAGGGGTTGGTGAGCGCTGTCTTCAGGATCGTCCCATTAACAAGGTGTCCCGAATGCGCAGGGTGACTTGAGTGACTGGTGGTAGATTGCGAGTTGAGCGGGTCGCCCGACGAAATCTTGTGATGATGAAGAAAACCACCAGCTAGCTGGACATGTTGCTGTTGGCTGTGGTGAGCGACTGCGGCTACAGCCATGTGTTTGTCAAGCATCGTCGAACCCATGGTGCTTTTGCTACCACCAAGGGATCCCGACCCGTTAACACCGCCAACATTACCGCCGCTACTTATGCCACCCATGCTTCCGCCCACTCCACTTGTTTTGTTACTTTTCTTGTGCTTTTTGTACTTCACCTATGAAAGGAAAGAAGGCGGAATAAAATTAATCATTTACCTTGGAAAACAATACAACGATTGACATGTAGTTGTTGAGTGCGTTAATATATCTTAGATTAAGGATCAGTTTCTCATTCTTGTATTCACATGTACATCGTCAACAAAAAGTTAGGGAGCATTAGTGTTTTTAAAAATCTTTCGTATGTTTTTCGCTCTTGAAAAGATAATTTTATTGAATAATGTTTTAATTATTTGATATCTTTATTTTATGGTGTTAATAATTATCGAAGATATCAAGTTAATACTAACCTTGTAAAGGTTATATACAGCACCAGAATTTCTTCCTCCAGGCATTCGATCTTCTCGAACGGCCTGAAGGACCATACCCTGTTCAATGCACTTTTTGAAACGACAGTACTGACACCTGTTTCTTTGGGCCTTCGTAATTTCGCAACCACCTTCCGCCACGCACGTGTATACTCGCCTATTTTGTACAGTTCTTTTGAAGAAACCCTTACACCTGCACACACATAATTTCATGCTCTTTCATTGCACATTCATAAGAAGATTTCATAAGAACTTTCCAGTGATTTTAGTAAAAGAACTTATGTTTACTATAACAAATTATTGTTATCCGTGTCTCGGTACATTGTAAACGAATTAGACGATAGACGAATCTGTTCCATTTTTAAGATGTAGATTATATCGTGATTATATCCAGTGAAACATTACGTTCAACTTCACAAAACAAGGCTGATATTATAGTATTGAATTCATTTTTGGCGATACAGGTTGATTTATTTCAAATCTTTTTACGTAGCTTGTTATTAAAAATAAATACTTGTCCTGTTCCAAACAGTCATGTCCTTTTTTGAAACACGGATCTTTTAGTTAGCGTGAAGTGTAGAGCAGATAGGGTGGAAGACATTTTACAATTAGTCATCAAGGATTTTCTATCAAACGAATAAAGTTTCAAAGTTTTCCTTGCTCCTCAGGGGAGGATCTCGATTCTAGAAACCGATTAAAGATTCATACTTGGAGAATTATAGCTACACTGGGATGCGCAAAGAAATTGGTCGTCGACTTTTCTCAACTAATTTGTCGGATTTGTCGGATATGGCGGTGACATTGAATGCACAAGCATGAAAACAAGTAACGATACCTTGTACTACCTTAGGGATTAATCAACCGCGTTGCAGGATATATTAGAATGGGTAGTACCTTGAAGCCTTGAGGTGCACTTGAAGAGACCGAGTGTCGTCGTATCACGAAAGGGGAAATAATGAAAAACTTGGTGATATAATATCTACAGGAGGATTTCTATCTATATACATTATTGAAGCGTAACATGGTAACCTCGCAGATTTTGGAAATAATATATTTCTCTGTTCTCAACGTTGAAACGTAGGTAGTATTTAGCACCATCTAAAGGTCAGAGTTCGCCGTGAGGTATCGTGACTAGTGTAGTCTTAACTTTCCGTGCATAGTTTCGCTTGATTATCTGTAATTAAGCGGATCGTCCGAATCTCTGACTCGTAACGCATCGCCGTTATGGCATTCCAGACCAAGCTGTTCGAGATATACAACGGGATCAGTTTTGCAGACGACTAATTTGATTATCACATTTCGACCTCATCGTGCTTGAGTGCATCGCCAGCGATATCTCGAAGAATTTACTCGTTGTTTCTCGCCTTTCACGAGACTATCTTTGTTCTCTATTTACGAAATAGCGAAACAAAGATATTTTTGGAACTTTTTGGTATTAATACATGTACAAGTAATACATGTTGTTCTTAATATTTTTAACAATGAGAGAAGGTATATTTGCACTTTAAATTCTGTTTTATAATTTACTGTCCGTTGATGCATTTGACAGATTTTATAAGCAACTTTTTTTTCAATTAATAACTTATTCGAGGTACCAAAAATTGAACGATTACAAGGACTTTATCTCTGTACATCATCTCTACATACTATGAATACAATTCCACTGAATTTGATTATATTCCTCGTATTTGCAAGTTAATTTATTTTCCATTAAGATAACTTTATTTAGATAATTGCTACTTGTCAAAAGATTCTCTAAGTCGTAACTACTCAATTTTCGTCGATATTTTCAAATCGATTCGAGTTTTCTAAATGATTTTGAAAAAAAATTAACATGTGCTAAGCAAACAAGTACATCGTCCAGAAACCATTAAACGCTAATTGTCTGCTACGAATAGTTGTTACTCTACTATCTAATGCATCGTTAAAAGAGAGAAGAACGTTACACCACTCACCCTTCACACGTGATGATGCCGTAGTGCAAACCAGTAGCCTTGTCCTCGCAAATCATACATATCATAGGTGTTTCGTCTTCCTCGTGTTCTTGAGGTGGCATCGGTGGTGCAGGTGGAGCGACTGATATCGACTGCGATGCCGTCTCGGACTTGACGACTCCCCCGTTTCTCTCCCACGTTTGACCGGACCCGGAAGCCGTCAAGTTGAGCGCTTGCATCTGTTGCGCGGCCGGTAATTGCGTCATATCGCCAGCCCATAACCTCTCCATATTGAGTGGTGGGCCAGAAGAATAGGAAACGGAGGATGGTTTGCCCCTGGACTCCTGTCCGAGATTTAAAAGTAGCTGGGCAGCCGACTCTTCTGAGGAGGAACAGGATGCCGCCGCGGCCGTTGCCGTCCACGAGGCCGCTGGCGGTGGTACGGGGTCCAATGGTGGCGCGGACCATATCATCGTCCGAACGCCACCGATTTCACCCATGATCACGGTGGGAGGTGGTCTTGGGGGCGCTGGCGTGGGCCTTTGTGCCGGTGGTTTCATCGTTTCACCTGAAATAAAATATGCCGTATTTCGATTACAATCTTATTCTAAATTTCTATTCCATCAATTGAGCAAGTTTGAATGAGGTGCTACGTTAATACAACATGCTTAATGTATTAGATTCGGATTAAACGTCAAGCAAGAATATCTATCGTTATGACTGAGTTCTGACTTACACGAGGAAGCTGTACTAGTTGCCCCCGTGCTCGTGGAAGTTGCTCCATTCCCGCTGCTCCCTGTACTACTGCTCAAACTTGTACTGTTACTAGTGGATGCAACTGCAGCGTTCTGTCCATAGTTAACAGCGCTACTGATGACCCCGTTCAATAGCCTTTGCGTAGCGAACCCCTGTATACCGTTGTTTTGTGACCAAAATTGATGGTGAGCTAGAAGGTGAGGTGGCACCGAGGGCACTCGGGGTCTCAGCGGTGTTGGCTGTGTTTGCGGTTGCTGTTGTTGAGTAGCGTGCGTCGCGCTCGCGCTAGGACTCATACTCTGGCTAGGGCTGTATTGAGAAGACGGGCTGCTCCGGTGACTAGGTTGACTGGAAGTCTCCGAACGACCACCACCGCCGCTACCACCGCCACCTCCTCCGTCAAAAACCGAGTTATCGGACTCCTCCTTGGTCTGCGCCGACGATAAGTCACCCTTGTCGGGGCTGTCGCTCCTTGAAGTCGCTTCTTGAGGCATGGGAGTCGTGGAGACCGCTTGCATCGGCGAATAAGGCGACAACCTGGTTGGTACGGGTGTACCGGAACGTTGTTGTTGATGCTGTTGCTGCTGCTGCTGTTGTTGTTGTTGTTGTTGTTGTTGTTGTTGTTGCTGCTGCTGCTGTTGTTGGTGATAGTGCTGCTGCTGCTGTTGCTGCTGTTCCTCGACGACTCTGTAGCCCACCATCGAAGTGGCATCAGGGAAGACTGAATCGGGTGACGCACGGTCCGAACAGGTTGTATCACGAGCTTCCAAGCCAGTTGCCGCCCCGCTTCCACGAAGAGGATCTCGCGGTGTCCCCGGACTCGGGATGCCTAGCAGATACTCGCTTTTGACTTTGACCACGGGGCAGCCCGGCGAGCTCGGCATGTTAGCCTCCGGCGACAGGGTCGAGGTGTCTGCCATGCTCTCCCCTGGAGCAGGAAAGTTTATGGGTGAAGGAGCGTCCGCCGGCTGGATCCCGAGCGGCGAGCCTGCTGATCCAAGGGATACCGGGGAGTCTGAGAAATAAGGCGTTGGTCTCACGTTTATACTCGATGGAATATTTGGCACACGTTTACCTTGGGAAGGCCGCGATTACGGACGTGGATGAAGCGTGATTAGTCTTGACGCGTGTACACATGATTATGGACTGCCATTTCGGTCGTGATGATCATGGCGATGATGGCGATGAAGGACGATTTTCTGACCGAAATTTCATTAACGAACGAATTTTACGATCTTTGAACGAATTAACTGGAAACGCATCAATGACGGCGATGCAATTTAAGAAAATCGAAATTGATCACTGAGATTCTTGGATGGAGTTATATTAACGGTAATCGTGCGAGATATTTTGCGATAATGTGAAAAGAAATATTTGCCTGATAACAGGATGAAAATGGACGATGCTTGGCTATGCAAACATAATTTGCAAATGTTCTAAGCGCAATTTGTTGAACGAGAGATTCAACTCCATCGCTGCAAGTAATCTCTATATCTATCTGATGTTGGCCTAATAGAGATGAACACGTTGCTGCATTCTGTTTTGACACTTCGTAACGTAACGCGTAACGTATTGATCATTACTATTCTTGCATGGTTAAGCAACCGCGTTTCACCGAGCATTAATAACAATTATTGCAGTTAGACGATTCCAACGCTTTCACGCGCGATTCGCACGAGATTATAAAAGTTATGCGAGATGCGGTTCTTCTTTGTTCATTGGTTAAACTATGTGGTTCAACGATCGCGTAACCGTCTCGAACTCCGATGTTTCGCGTTAATAGGTTTGGTTTTGGTGTTCTAGGAGATATGAAAATGTTATTAATCATCGCGCATAAGCATGCCTGGTGGTCTATTACGAAGATTAATAGCACTTATCACGATGGGCTGCCAATCCGAGGTTTTATAACGTTGACAGACGAGTTTCAAAAGAATCATGTCATAGTTTGTTGCTCGTACCCATCTGTTTAAAAATCAAATCGAACACCTTCAATGGATATATTTCGACTTCTATCGTATTGTTCTTTCCGATGTCGACGTTTGAGATATTAACTGACCGAATTACGGTGTATTATACTGACAGAAAAGGAATACCATGCTTTACAACGGAACAAATATTTGTATTTTACTATTGTAGCGGCACATGAGCGTAGAAAAAGTCAAGTTGAAATGGAAAATTCAAATTTGGGGGAGACTCATATTATTGTACCTTTGAATACTAATTGTAATTTTCAGCCAGAATTACATAAGAAAGTTAACTTTTTGTGGTATCGTCCGTTGATATAAATGTGCTCCCTAAGACAGAGTATTATTATCTTTTTTTCGATTCGCATAGTAGCATGGAGCGAGCGACGATTACAACCGGCATACACTATCTCTATCCTTATACTTATTTTAATACATCTGACTATTACGAATTCATTCACTCATTACATTATTAAACACGCCTACACGTTACAACCACCTCACTATTATATTATACATACTTGTTCTTTTACTTCCCATGGCAACTTTGCATTTATTAAAAAATATTAGAATCTAATTTAAATTTTGATAGCAGAATGAATACTACAAAAGTATCGATTAACGATGAAAAAAGTAAACTTTCCACATAAAATAATTTCCATTTTAAAACTGCTAATAGATTAAGATTACGACTAATAGAATAAAATGTTTCTTTTTGAATATTATATATATAATAAAAACTTTTTCTTTCATTCTAATTATATTTGTATTAAAATAGGAAAAGGTGGCTATCTTAAAATCAACTTGGATATTCATAAACGGAACGATCAAAATATTTCTATCGTTTTAATTCTATGAGAAATTTAGCGAGAGCAGTAACATTGTGGCATGTAGTACTAGTTTGAGATTGTTCAGTCGTGGAATGGTCTCCCTTTATACCGTGCCCTAGGGTGCGGGAAGTGTTCGAGATTGCACGTGCAGCTGCAAGGATATTTTGCAGCGAGAGCAATTTACGCGACCAACACGAAAGTGTAATACCCGTTCGGAGTGCTTAGATCGTGAAAAGGATGTGGGGACTACGACTGTTCGTGTAGGTCAAGGAAGGAATGCAGTTGACAAGGTCGGGTTGTGATTGTAGGTACCTAGGTACTAGTTCTCACAGCTATTAATAGACCGATCAGCGTGAAAATCGGTTCCCGTGGATTATTCATTTACCGCCTTTCATTGTCTTCCTCTCGTTTAGATATTCCCCCTCCCCCTTAGGAACGGTTGGAATCGATTCCTTCCGCCGGTTATTCAATCCTGCTTTCAAGCCTTTCGATTCTGATCACGTGTCGCGTAACTGTAGGAGACGACAAGAACTTCATTCATCATCAGCGAATGAGTCGATGATCAACGCGACAATCACAGCAAACAATTAATAATGTCGATGTTACGAAGATGATCGTATGTCTGTCCTTGCATGATTAATACTTAACGTTCAGAGTATCGACGTGCTATGGTTTGGCGCTATTGTTGGAGCCCGTAATGGATCAGTATAAACTCACATTTGCGTTTTTTATTCTTCTTTGTCATTTAAAAATGTGCTGGTTTATTTATATGAACCGATATAATTGTAAATATAATTTCGGCTGTAAAAATAGAATTGTCGAAAAATATAAATAAACAACAAAATATTTAGCTAAAATAGTTCGCAGAACTAGTTTTCCATTGCTGTTTAAACAGCGTGGAATAAAAATCATATGAATAAAAAAAGAAGATAGAAACTGAAGTTTGTTTTAGGTATATCTGATAAAATAGAAATTAAGTCTAAATTTGTAATACGAGCGAGAGTATGCTTTTTCCTCGAGATACAGAATTGAAAACTGACAAAAGAATTTACATAAACTGAATGATCTGACAAAGTTTTTAAGAACGTGGGTTTAAACTGTTCCAGGCACGAATCTCCGAAACTTAAAATCGTTTGTTTACCCAATATCGATGAACAACGGTTATTTGAACCGTAGCAGCAGTATCGATGATCTAGCATCGCATACGGGGCCATTATCAGATGAGATCTGAAGTAACGACGGAAATCGAAATAATTTTGATAGGGTAACATTGAGAAGGCGTTGTACGGATGATACAAATAGGAATATGATGGAAAATTATTCAACGTTGTTCTTAGCGGTTGAAGTGTTCTTAGATTTATGTTCAATGAGTTCCAATTCTCCATGCGATGAAGATCAGACGTGAAAAACAAACTATTTTTCAATGTAAAGTCCATTGTTTCGTCATCGTAGATATTCAACTTCTCCATTACGTTTTCTATGTATGTATCGTCGATATTGAACGATTGCTCAAGCTTCGTAGAATGTACATATGTAAGTACTTGTTGCGTAGAGTATCACAGTTCTTTGTTAAACTCAATTCTCTTCATCGATTGTCTCCGGTAACTTTGATATCCTTGCACCTCTTCAAAATGATCATGTTTGATTGGTATATGGCCCGTACGTTATTACAGGCTTATTACTTTTAATATTCTTGTTAAAAAATATTCTTCCATGTTGGCACGTATTATGGATAAATATTAGATTTAATTTTAATGCAAAATTTTTGTGTACTTCGGTTGATACAAAAGCGTGCTATTAATCTCACTTATTTGCTTGTCACGAATAAAAACCTTGTATCAAATTAAATATGTAAATCTTTAATATATATTAAATAGTATATAGATATATTATTTTGATAACAACGATCACGGACTTTTTGAAAGTTTATAAAAAATTATATTTACGTAAGGTTTATGCAAGAAGCAGCTTTCAGTAGAATAGCGTATCATGGGTCAGACGCACCGAAAAGCATCGATCCCCTCCTTCATACGGTACCAGTCGACTAATATCATCGACACTAAACTAGAATTTCAATAACCATCTAGTAATTGATGTCGCCGTTTGTCTTCTATTCTCTTTATCATACATTTTTCATTTTCAATCATAATGCAAAGCAAAGTACAAAATAATAAATTTAATAAAAAATAGAATCAATACAGAATGAAACAAAACGAAAAGGAATAGGTGTTATGTCGTGTTAACATTATTTAACTAGATCGTAACAAGTTAGCCGCAGCACATTCACGAACATGATGAGAAACTAATCAACTAACGTATTCTATTATGACGTTAAACACGATCCGATCGATCTTTTATTTCCAGAATACGAAGAAAATATCACTTTCCTCGGTTACTATGTTGAGATATCAAGAGCGATTGGTACTCGTCCAAGTATTTTTCCATATTGTTACATTCATAAAACACTATGCCGTTCCGGCCGGCACACGTCACCGTGTAATTGCGTCGCACGTTCCTCCGCATATGACGTTGCTCGCGCGTGGCCCCGGAGCGAAAGATCAATGATTCTCCAAGATGTGGCTCGCTTGGAATACTCGTTCCTCGGAAAACTGGCTCATTCATGTGCCATCTCGCGAACGAACCGTCCGTCTTCGGTAAAGGGAGAAGAACCGTCAACTTTATCGTATGAAACTCGATCCCGCATACGCCCTTCCAGATCGACGTTATTTCTGGCATAACAACAATCCAGGTTCACCGTCGTTACCATCGATTCGGCTTCCGGCCAACGACAGTTTCTGACCTCTAATCGCCGGTAGATCGAGGGTCATTGGTATTGGTTACATTTGCGAATGATGTTCGAGGAATCAATGCAGCTTAATTAACGCACAGCTGGTCATAGATTTCTTTCACCACAGATAATTAGCTCCTCTGTTTTGTTCGTCCAGTGGTTAACTATATTCGTCAGATTTTCGATAGCTTGTGCGTGGAGGGCACGATAGAAGGTGGTTTATCGCGTGCTGGCGCGAGTTCAGACGAAGCCGAACTAGCACCGGTGCACGTCCGGGAAACCGCGTGGGTTGATATTCAACCCTGCAGCATCGCTAGCAACCAGCACCCCCTCTCTTTCTGAACTTACTACCTTCCCTCTTCGCGCTACTCACTACACAGACGCGATCGCGATGCCTCAACTAGCCCCACGGCAACCAGTCCTTTATAACCGACCACTCGAAATCGTGTTTAGGAGACACAATAATAGAGGCGTCTATAGCGTTTCTCCGAAGTCACCGGTGACTGAATATGGCCGAGCAGAAAGATTTTCAAGAAAAGGAATTGCTTAAAACATACAATTTTATAGCGACGGACGTTATAGGTGTTGAAGATTGAGAGTGTCAATGATTGGAGGGGGATAAGAAGTTGACACTCTTGGCACGATATTAGAGCAACTTGTTATCTCATGCCTGTCTATCATTTTGTTAAGTTATTAATTTTTTGTCGTTGCTTGCTTTATATGATAGATATTTAGGTACATATCAGGCCAGTCTATATGGCTCATGTGTATTTTTGTCCTATTACTAATGTAACGTGATATAAATAAAAAATAATGCAGTTTATTATTTCTTGCCTTTAGTAGATCCATGAGGAATTTCTCATTGCATTGTCACATTTGTCTCTCTTTGCAAATAGTAACGTTTTATTGCCTTTTTGTACAATTTATTATCTCGAGTAGCTTCGCGGATTTTACGATTACCCGATTTGAAATTATTTTATTAAATTAGTTATCTTAGTGGATTCAATTGTATTTGGAAACGAATATGCGTATATTTCTTCAATGTCCTTCAAATAAAAGATGCATGGTAAAATTATGTAGCTCAACCGATGCACGATGACAATGCGACTATACGCGTAACTAAAATGCGAGTCAACTTTGTTGACACCATTACTTGAATAACTCACGTTTATATTGTTGCAAAACCACTAGGCAGCATTGGAGGTGATCCAGAAACTTTATTTCGATAAATGTCCGCTGAGTGGAAGGATATAATAAATTCGTATCGCAGACCACCAGTCTAGGTTCTAGAAGTTTGTACTCTCGTATGTAATGTAATGTAACGATATAGTTACTCGTTTATGGTTTTCAAAGCGGAACAGATGAAGCATGATTGATGTTACATACGCGTTTTATACGACATACGTAGTGTAATGTACGCATGTTATGAAAATCGGAGCAATAAGGGTATCAAATATGGCATTATGGGCGGCAACTAATCATTACAGTTGCGCTGATCACTTTCATGGCTCGTTCTAGGTATTCTCAACAAGAAAAGATTGCTCGCTCGCTAAGCTTTGGTCGGACAATGATATACGATTCCTCTCAAAGACACGATTACGACAGCTGTTGAAATCTCGATACGATATTGTTTTGCTCGTTTTACAATTAACGATTACTGCTCAACAATTAGAGATTTACGAGTGTTCCAACTTCTCTAGTTCTGACAACGTCATTCAGCTTGGTAATCACACGTTTTACCATTGTTGAACGCAGAGTTGAATTATACCTCGTCACCCATGTAATTCCCTTCACAAGCAAAGATACCTAGTGCAACGCGCGATAATGCGCCGATAACAATTCAGGAAAACTTGAACTCTCATGATAACGATTTCCTGACAAGGATGAACGATCGCTAAGTGAGATGTGAGTGTTCTATTCTATCGTTCGTCGTGTGATTTATCGATGAAACTGTTTGATGCTATATATAATTAAAATGGAACTAAACCGAAGTTTTCGTATATTAATCGTTGAAAAATGAAAGGGGAATGTTACTAAGATTAAGTTGATAAAATATAAGGAGACGTTTTGTGATCCGTCGATGAGGGGTAACATTTTTTACGCATGATGTATGTTCGAAATAGACGTCATTAAACGAAAAGGAAAGAAAAAATGATTTCTTACCGTCGCTACTACATCGGGAGTCGACCTTCCTCCTTTTCAACTTGAGGTCTTGAAACAAGCTCATGTTGTCTAGCTCACACGGGCTGCTCGTAAGGGTCATAATTCCTGCAAATAAAACGATAGGAAAAAGATTAGGTTTATCGGTTGATCGTTGGTACACGAGTTTGACACGTATTATCTTGTTATAATAAATATATAAATGTAATATATGAAGGTAGGTTCAAAGGATCGTACAAATTAAAGTCGCGATAGATGCCTCGGCAGCGTCTGTCACGAAAAACATCTTCATTAATCACGAACCGTCTAGTCACGTTCCTCTTTCATTATACAGCAGTGATATATAAATGAATGGCACGGTGAAGCTTTCGCGTGGATCAAGTTTCAGCACAGAATTCATGAATAAAGAGCAATTCACACGGCAGTGATTGCTCGGACATTCTACGTATTGTTACGTAAATCATTACATTGTTAAAATATAAAGCACATTTAGCACATCTTTTACAAACTCTGTCGAGAAGGAGAATGTTGTTTTTGTTATTTTTATGTTAAAAATAATACTGACTAACAAAAGTTGCATATTTAAAAAACTATCTAAAGCTTGAATTTCTAAGCTGTGGTTCGCGATGTCTAAGAGGTTCGTAAAGTGTTTTTCGGAGGATCACGACCAGAATTTGTTTTGAAATTAATAATAGCTCTTAAAACTAGCTTCATTTGACTACTAAAAATTTCTTTTTATGGATCTATACTGGGGATAGACTCGCCAGTTATTTGACTACTATGGAAAATGTTATGAGTCGGAAAATTTTGGGAATGTTGTTTTAAATAAACTTGCATCTGTTTCTGTAAATTTCTATTAATAAAGATACCAAAAACGACGATAAAGGTTATGTCATGCGTGACTCATTACTAAAGAGCAACTTTCTCACAAGTCGTTTCACGCTTCTCAATACGAGATTACGGCTTTCCCTTCCTGTGGTTCGTTCGAGAGCGCAGGCTGGTGGGTCCACAACATAAGACGCTTCTTGACTATTAGTGATGGAAACCATCTCGCTTGGTCGAGGATATCGGCTATCGCAAAGAGAACGGATTGAATGTGAAAGTAGATACGTGTGTCGGACGCACGCGTTTGCGATTACGGCGAACACATAGCGTTCGCTATTAACCCCTCTTTAGCCAATAGCATACAATTGGATCGTTGGATGGGAGTATCTTCGAGCGGTACTACACGCAACGATATGATTTGATGCCGATCCATCGTAAAATCGACAAATGAATCATAGAATCGCGATAAACTTATAAACATTTCACGAAATCGTATAATTTCAACCAATAATGAGCAATAAAAGTTGTAGAGCTTTAATGATAAACGATGTAGATAAGTATCAGGAAATTAAGGAATTACTCTTTTGGCGGGAAAGGATATACATTTCATACTGTAAAATTTGGAATAATTTACCTTAGCTTCTCGGCCTATTTAATTAACAATAGTTGACAGTCTAAAAAAAAAAAAAAGAAAAAAAAATCGAATTTTACCTAGTTTGCTCTTGAATAAACTCGAGTAATAAGTACTTGAAGTTGATGTTCAAAGTACATATACATATGTATATTTCGGCGTCATCGCTCAGATATCATAGATGAACGAATAAGTTGACGAATAAGTGTCGATTTGTGCATCAGGTCAGTTTAACAATGCTCGTTCACTCGTACAAAGTGTTCTGATAATGATGAATCGCGTCTTATCGTTGTTTGCCGGCTGTTTGTAATTAATGGTCGACAGAGATGAGAGGCAGTTTTACGGTTGTACGCGAGAGAAATGGTCTATGACACACCATGGGTCGTTTTAATAAACGCGATGTTGCGGATAATACGGGCCAATCGTATGCGAACGCTCGATTCATGCAACCACGTTTGCGTGTAGTGTGTTTGGTGTGGTTCTGGCGGCCGTTTCGAACCACCTATCGTATAGAGCGATACTGGATAATTGATGTTGGCCGATATTAACGTTGGCAGGTGATTTTTCTTGGGAAGGGAGAAGGAAAACATTAATTCATAAAAAAATGTTTAATCTCATTGATGTAGGTTCTCTTATTTAGAGCTGCAATCCATTTTTACGAACATCTCTGACATTTGGAATAGGAGATCTGCCAGATAGGAATTAGAAATTAGTGTAAATACGTATATCAACTGAAGATTGCACAACAGTCTTGTTAAAAATTTTTATTACGTTGCTCTAATGACGTCCACTTGACGTAAGTATATCATTTAAGAAATAAGTTTATCCTGCATATGTCTTGTCTGTGAAGTTTTGAATTTTCATTTATCCTTAACAGTGTTTATTTCATCTTCAACTTTGTGGAAGTTTAAATTTATAAACATTTGATAACGATCATCCACGCCCCCTGGCTTGTAACCAAATCAAGTTTTCTACGCTCAGGCTTAAGCAAATAATCGTATATCGTAAAATCACGGAACAACTTTCTCTCTCATGTCAAGTACTCTTACAGATCGAACAATTTCTCTTACATACGACTGCTCCATGTTAAGCAACAGTCTTTTTCTGTACGATCACAATTTTCTGTATGATCTTGTCGGAAGTTTTATACAGGCTGACGTACGCAATTCGAACAAACTGTGTTTTTAAAATAGTTAGACACATAAAATGGCATAAAATTAATTCCATACTAAATATAATTCTACAACATTTCATTTTGACTTATGTTACTCTTTTCCATGTCTAACTACATCTTCCATTTTTAGTTGCACGAGATTGCCTGTATTTAAAAATATTTCCGCTTCCCGTTCTGTCTCGTATGTCTACGCGTTTCGCTGCCTACGCACAATGATCGATGGGACAATGTATTCGAATTTATTGGAAGAAAACGAAAAGAATGAAATAATTCGATTATGAGCAAACATGCGAAGGCGTGCAAGTGCACCTAATTGCGTTTCGCGCGGATAGAGCGGCCCATGTTCAAGAGCGCGGCAATTTAACGCAAACTATCGATTCCCCCATACATTCTATCTTATATTTATCTCTGAAACACCGCTTTCCGTTTTGCAGTATCCAACTCGATTACAAGTAATACACCAAGTATTTCCGATAAACACGACGCCACTCGAACGCGTAGCCGTTGGAGCGTCACGTACTGTGGTTGTGCGCGAGCAAAGGCGAACAGCTCTAGCAGGAAGCTGAGAGAACGAGCCCCTTGGCCGCAATCGAAAATACCAGTAGCATCGGAAAACCAATGGATTCGTCGCGAAACGCTGCAATGTACCAATACCCGGTCAAGTGCAGCATAAGTGTAGCGAAGTTACAGAAACGAGCTAAGTGCCACAGATGTTGTAAACGTAGCTTAAGCTAACTTCACAGCCACGTGGGCGGGTATACGCGTAGTAGGTTTGCGCGGCACCAGATGGCGTTTACGTGCACCATTACATGGACGAAGCGCATCCACGATCCACGGCCACAGCAACGCTGGTGCGCTTGCGCGCTCACATACTCGCGGCAAGCGGCACTAAACGGGTGTGCGTGGTGGTGCAGCGGGGTCCTTGCTCCCTGGCGTATGTGGGTCAGCAGTCTCACACACGTTACTATTCTTGCGTAACCAATGCATGCATACGACCGACAGCTGCCGCCACTGCGGCGTGCACATGCACACACCGAGACGGAAAGTGCAGCCAATGCACTAACCTACGGTCTCTTCTTGCGAGGCCGCTGGCGCGGCGCAGCGATCTTGTTGTGTATACGCGAGTGTGTGCATGTGCCCGCGCCTCTGTGTCGGGCTCAAAGCCACGCAAGCTCTCGCTATCTCGGCCAAGCTTTTTCGAGGTTCGCGCTTTACCCCGATACTCTTGGTATTTGCTTCATTAAACGTGGCGCTGTCGCAAAGAAGGAGGGAGACCGCTAGGGCTTTTCACATATATCGTGCCCTTTCTCTTCTTTTTATCTCGGTGCTCTTCGTCGACCGCTTCTACGAGGCTTTTAATTGAACATCGGAAGTCGCTCGATAATTGGAAAGTTGCGTAACACGTTATTATCACAAGTTAGGCGTATTCCTTTGTTGAATGGGATTTTCGCGAGACTTAGAATCGATTGCTTAACTTTGTACGCTTATTCCTGTAACTACATACATTGGACTTAAAGTCGAGCGTGTTATATTTCCTTTACCAAAATATTTAAAAAATGTGTTCGGTTCGGTAATAGTTCTTGATAAAATTGTTTACTTTATATCTTATAAATTTGTATTTTACTTAAATATTGCATCTTTTTCAAAATATTTACGTAAGTTGTCAGACATCTTACTTTTTGTATTCTTTTTGTTCAGAGTTTATCTTGTCTAAAATGTTTCTCTTTTGATTAGAGTATAAAGGACCGTATACAACAATATTTATGCTTACAACGTTTAGTATACCCATGGTTTAGCAACGCTTATGTAATCGAATGAAAGGTTAGAGATTTTGTTTTACATAACAGGAAAGTAAAAATATTTTTTAATCGATCGCGACTTCGAGGTAATCGCATGTTACATTTTCCTTCGTATCGATATTTTCTCTTGTGTCGTGTAAACCGGTATAATTATTTTCGTAAATCTATTTCCTGGCGGTCGTAATAGGAACGTAACCGTAACAGGAAGTACCTAAGCTGCATAATCCATCGCGTGATGATTGAATGAAAAGCATTAGTATTAAAGAGTAGATTTAAACATTCAAAATCATTCTATCTACATAAATGTTTCACTGAAAAAGATTCTTTTTCACACCTATAGCCTTTATTATTTTATTTCTGTTTTTTAATTAACTGTTACTTCGAAACTGATCGTAACAACGGTTTCACCGTAAAGATAAGAATGTCGTCAAACTGTTCTCTATATACAAATAAAAAACCTTAGGATTCTTCTATACCATATTTCTATCCAGTTAACAACATCACGAATCTAGTGAAACAGTGCCGCGTAATTTTATGTACCACGGGTAGATTTTAACGCTATAGGGGCCACTGATGGTGAAAGTGACTCTCCCACGCCATGACATCCTAGATCTACAACTCCCCACTCGAATCTGTCCGACTCTAGGCTCTCTATTTCTCGTGTTTGGAGGCTCTGCTATTCATTTTTTTCTCGGCTAACTCCCGTTCAAGTATCCTGGCCACGCGATTGGCTCTCGCGTCATGCTACAAGCAAACGAATTCCTGACAATGGTAATGAGTCGCGGATAAAATAATGCCGCTTTGAACGATCAGGAAATTCGTGTGGAAAACACTGCTTTTTCAGAATCAAAATTCTAAAGCTTGCAGGAAGTTCAATGGACAAGATCAACCCATCGCGACGAATCTTTATTATTATTCGAAGTAATCTGCTCAGAATACAAATAGAATCGCTTTTCTAAAAATCATAGTATTTTCGGTGTATCAATGTGCAGGAATATTTATAGAATCGCTTAAGGCTTATACACGTATAATGTAGTTGGTGATCGACTACAAGAGAAATCGAACGTGTGAAAAATCGAATGCCGAGCTTTGCGCGTACTTTATCGCCATGTGTAGTACCGTTATTTGAAAAAGCGAGTTATCGCTTATCAGGCCAGGTCCTCACGGATGTGAAACCTCGTTTTCAACCGTGTCCACCTTCCAACCAACTTATCGGAGGAAGGAAAACGACGCTGCTAGCGTAACGATACACTCTGCGGGAATACCAATTTAGCCTTTAAATCAGTTAGAAAAAAGCGCTATAGTTTTTACACCGATGAAATTTTCATTCTGGAAACGTATCTCCGTAGAATGTCAAAAAATGAATCCCGATCTCGCTTCGAAGCAGTTGGATCGAGTCTGCGTTCCTTCCTAGTGGCGCAAAAAGAGGATTCTCGATTGAACTACGTTCACCGAACTTTCTTTTTCGCATGGAGAGACGAAGGAAGACAGGAAGGAGAACAAATAGGAACACACGAGGAACTCTGCTTCCTCGAGTGTATTTCGTGTTATCTCAGACAGGTTGGATCGCTCGCGGGAGTAAGGAAACGGCATTGTCGTGTAAGAAAGTTCTTCATACACGTATCACCGACAATAGGTCTGCAATAATGTCCGCCACTAACGTTCTTCCAAAGCATTGTTTCAAAGATTTGTCGTTTATTCGTACACTGAGATCCATCGGAGAATGTCGTTCGGCGCTCGTACGACAATGGAACAACATTATAAATACTCCGTTTTAATTTTTCCTACGAAGGAGAAGAAGGAAAAGGGAAGCGTTGAGGCAGGAGGCACAGGAATCGTGTCTCTCGGATACTCGTGAGTCGGGCAACCAGTGAGAACGGCCAGTGAGAGTCAGAGCCCCGTACGTTGAACCTCCGCAGTGAAAGTTTCTATTATACCACTGGCCTTACCTTACTTTTCCTACGGCAAGTTCTGCCGTGTTGTGTCATAAGGCGACGAGCGGCGTGGAAACGTCGAAAATCGTTCCATCGCCTCCGTCGTATGCCATTACTTTCAGACCGAGTCAGAATTTTTACACGTAAGCTAGACTACTAATGATACGGTTCCTTGGAACGTTGTCGAATCGTCGGAAGCAATCCTCGTTATTTAATAATTTTGTTGTCCGGCAGAGAAAACGAGAAGTCTGGTTTCGTTGAACTTTAATCGACGTTCGATCATTTTAGAAGGAAAGAATGATTTACTGCGTGATCGATCTTTGTTTCATATAATTTCATGAGTATTTCTCCGCCTTTCGTGCGGAATCAACAAACATGCCACCTTAACGAGATTCTTACGGATCATTAGATTATTTATGAAGCATAACATGTTCTTCGTTGTTCTTGATCAATTTTTTGAACGTACGAATCGTCGGATCAGCGCATAATTGCTTTTAAACATTGCAACACATTGGCACAACGGTGTTTCGAAACAGCAGGAAGCCCGTAGAAATATTTCGTTCACGAAAAATCCTGATAGCTCGGTGTAAGGCAATGCGAGTGAAGTTCACTTGTTACGCCACGACAGTGCAACGAAGTTTACCGATGGAGGCTCGAACTGTTGCAATCTGGAGCAAAAGTCGGTGTTGCGAAGCTACAAAGAACCCCGTGGTTCCAGGTTTCTATCGTTTACGCAATCGATCGTACTAGAACTCTGACTATCGCTTAGGACTTTGCGGTAAGCAAAATATTCTATTCGTAGCTTCTGCTCTTCAATAGCAATAAATTTGAAATCTTTCAAAGAATTTCCAATCGAAAAATTGTAATATGTGGAGATATATAATCAAATAATCACATATAGAGATATATAAAAAATCAAAAAAAGTAATTTAAAATCTCGCAATAATTTTCCAATTTAAAAATTACAAATAAGCTATATAACTCGAGATTAAATCGTGTATTTCTGAGAACTTTGATTTCTACAAAGACTCGTGTTTCGTGTTTCGCGTTTCTAATGACGGCCGAGAAGAGAATAAATCTGGCAGCATTCTGTATCGGTCGGAACTGTGATTCAAAATTAGCGAAACGTACAATTATGAAATTGCGTTGCAGTGTTATTGACCTGGAGGACGCTGACAAACTGACACCTCGTTGTACCTCGGAAATTAATTCCACAAAACTTGCCCTTACGATTATCATTAGAATCGGTTTATAAAAAAACCACTAGAAACTTTGTCAAATGATAATTCAATCCTTGTGAATTCCTATCATTCCCCGAAGAACAGATAGTTCTCTGTTAGAAGGACAATCAATTGACTATTCTCGTAAATTTAATCAGATTTATCCGTGATATTAATCGATTACTACTTTATTAGTTACCATCTTCGTCAGCTTCGAAACGACGTAAAGGTAGTAGTACGTCGTTAAACAGCATTTTATACGACCAGTTTAAAATAACAGTCCTACCTATGTGACGACCTTGTAGAACACTCATCTTCGCGCACATGATATGCCACAGTACGAAACGAAGCCTTCTATCGAAGTATGATATCCAACCGTCTTTCACGCTCGTCACTCGTCTTGATATCGTTTGATCATCGATCGTTCGTCCACACGATACTACGTACAGAGTCGCGATTGGGTCACTTGGTCTGCAATTAAACACACGTAACAGTCCCTTCGAGAATCGGATCACGTGAATTCATTTTTTCCTTCAAAATCCACATATTCATTTTAGTCCAAGTCTCGACAATCATTGTCCAGAATCAAGATCTCGACGTCACTGAATTCGTCGCAACAACAACAAGTGTCTAACGGGAAACAGAGTCATCGAGAAACATGGGAAATCGGCGAAGATTTCGGTACGATTCGTTTCCACGAGTCGAAGGGGGAACTCACGGCCACGATAAACTTTCCTGAGAGTCCGGAAGAGACGATGAAACAGTCGCAGCGCGCAGGAGCCCGAAGTGAACGCCTCGCACAGCCCAAAGTTTTTGGGGCAGCCAGTTGTGCGGGCCACGCGATCCACCGAAGTCATGGATCCACGGTGTTGGGTGGTGGTGGCACCAGTGACCTCGATACCAACCGAGGCCCTCCAATCCAAACGCCCAATGCCAAAAACTCGACACGAGTATACGCGAGAACTTTCACTCTCTCAAAGTTCTTCGTGATAGCTGGCTCAAGTGGCGGACCATCATAAGATGGGAATAACAAGTCGAAATGATTCTTGAACGTGACCTGCCGAATACTCGATCTTTCTTTAAGTTACGCGATTCAAATTAGAGTCAGTCAAGTCAGTCTCTAATGGAGTGTTACATGAGAGGTTCGTTTCTTTCTCGGAGCAGAAAAAATTGACGCTACTTTTATCGATTAAAGACTTTCACCGAGGGAGCACTCGATAGTAGAAAGACCAATGAAGGGGAACGAACAATTCGTCGGACAGCTCAAAGTGACGTTCGAAGACGATCACCGAAGCGAAAAGTCCTACTAGAGATCAAGTAAGAGAAGCCGAGAAAAGAAAGCGATATCGAGACGATCAACCATCGTGCTCGATCGGAAAATTTAATTAGTTCATTGGCGAGAAGCGGATTGTGAAAAATTGCACGAATGGCGGTTACAAAATATATCAACGCGGAAGAGTCCGTGTAAATCGTCGACTAACCCCGTCGCGTTATATAAACATGCTCGAGCGCATTTAGACGCGCGTATGCTCGAAACGCGGGGAAAAATCAATCTCCAAATGAAGAATCGCAAAAAAGAAAGCGATGTTCTTCTCGCGTCAGCTTTTCTTCTTGTTGTGATTTCACTTTCGATCGATACGCATACGATGTATGCCTGATAATTCTGCGTGCAACCAGCGATCGCTGTTGCGCATCTTCGAATTAGAAACAGCACTATAGGTCGATGATATACAATACCGTCTATAAATATCCGAGCATTTATGGATTTAAGTATATGATAAAATACAAATTTTATCAAAATATATAAATTAATGACAGATCAGTAACTAAAAGTAGCATATACTTATTGCGTTTTTAGGGAGTCAACAGACTATAAATTTGGATTATATGTTAAAAAACTCGATAGTAGTTTTAGTAATTTGTCAATGTATTGTTTTAAATATTACTGTTTGAAATAATGTTAGTTTAAAAGAATTCCCTCTACCTGACTCGTAGTTTAGAATTTAAAGAATTGTTTTTAAACAAGACAAAATAATTCAATGAACTTTAAGAATCAGTGTCATCGCATCGCAATATACTACTGTATATAGGTAGTTGTAATGATTATAAGGAATAAAGATATTGCATTTCATTTGCGATGTTAGGGTTAAATTTCATCCTGTTAAAAGCAAACAAGAATTCAGGTAGTTTTGAGCGGTAGTGTACTTAGATTGGTCAGTGTTTCACTCGCAACCGATAAGAAAGTAAGGAAAGTATTTGGATGAAAGTTTCGACGCTGATCTCGTGCGGTGGCCGTTCGATTTCGGGGAAGTAGCCTCTTCTTCTTCTTGTTCATCTTTTACTTCTTCTTTTTCTTCTTCTCTTTCTTCTTTTCCTTAGTCTTCTTTTTCTCTGTGCCAGCGTATTTATTCGACGAAAGTAAAAGTAGCAGAGGACCTTGTGGTAGAACGTCGTCATCGTATATGACATCGAATCCTCTTTCTGCGTCTTCCTTCTCCCCTGGTCCCTCGTTACAGGCGTCCTCGCTGTTTTGGGATACCGGTTTTCGGGCGAAACGATACCATCTTACAGGAAGATTGAACCTGGTGAAAACCGCGTCCTTCGTGGAACAGGGTTACATTACGTCACGCATGTCACGTTATTGCTGTCCGCGTTTCACTGCACACCGCTGATATTTCGTCCCGGGCCGATTTTTTTGCGATATAATCTAGACACGACGCGTATAATCAAAAGCGACGAGAATCAACGGCCACTATGCCATGGACCAAGAACCTTTTCGATTAGCGCGTCATTATTGTGAATTAACGGATCTGTACACCGACCAAGTTACGCAATAACCACGTGAATGATGAACTTTTACATTTAACTACGGTGTAGTAACTTTGTGCGTAGGAATGTCGGCTAGGTAAACCGGCTTACGATCACGACGAACGTAGAGGAATTTAAATTTCTTACAATATTGCAGTAGACTTTATACGAAGTGAATGGCGCGTAGCAGACTTTATATCGATATCGAACACACTTCTGTGAAGTGCGGATTTTTTCTGTAGGAATATATTATTACATACTGTCAATCCTTATACGTATCTATACTCTCGCTATCGGGATGCTCACTTATTTACTAACTTTGGAAAGGTTTCGGAAAGGAGATATCGGTAAATGACGAAATTAAATACCCTAATTTAAAGTTATTGCCTATTCTGCCATTTACTCGATTATTATTCATTAATAAGTTCACTATATTATTCACTCTCCTTCCCAAATTTTGCTGCTCTATTTTTTCACCAGTCTAAGATCTTCAACAACTAGCAAACCTCTAATCCGAAAATAACCGTTCTCCGAGTACAATCTTATTTTCCAGGACTCTTCTTCCAGATAAACTATAAATAAACTACACATTTCTCGTGTCTATACGATCCCAGTACCTATCACCCGTTATGCCCCTTTATCGGTTGCATAACCAGACCTGGTTGATCCATCGTAGTTCGTTCTACCGAAGTCCAGACGAAAAATAGACAGCCCTTCGAAAACGTAAGCGTGATTCGCCTTTCACAAGGAGAAGCGAGACGCGACAGTCGACGAGATTGGCCCGTTCGAAAAATCGCGAAGATCGTTCTAAGGTCGGAAACGCGTTGGTAGCAGGATTTTCTCAGCTAGTTTTTCTAAGCAGCCTAGACGGATGGTGCTGTTACTGGCCGCGGTCGATGTATTCGTACGTGGCGGTGTGGGCAGTGCTGCAGTTGTTCGTACCAGCACGTTGTGAGCGGTCGGCCATGGCATACTTACTGATGTCAATCACACCGGCAGGCATGCACTGCTTTATTCGTATTGGAATACACGCATGCGTGCGGATACACGCGCAGAAGACGCTCCGCTCGCTATCGAATCTCGTAACCTTTTGCCCTTTAACCCGTGCAATTTCCTCGACCATTGATATCAGGTCGCAGCTGTGCCGACGCGCCGCGCCGCGGTGATCTAAGTCTGAACTTGGGCGACCCTTATACATAACTTTGTTTCTGGAGCGGTCGAAAAATTTAAAAGGGCGCCTCTGGACCGTGACCATCGACCGGCACACGAATAATCGTCAGATAAGTTCCCTCGCCTCCCGATTCCCGTTGCGCGCAGAAAACACCGCGAAAGATGGCGTGCTAGTGTGCTTGTTATCGTTCACTGACAACGAGAATACTGCGTATCATCAAACGCCGATTGTTCTTTTTTGATCTAGGACGACTGAAAAGTGAAGTCACTACCGCATGGATACGATATCATGCCGTTTGTAACATACTTATTTTGTGGTTTATCGTATACATATAATTGAACACGAAGCCCGCGTTGTTTTATTTTTTATTTTTTGTTAATTTTTCAGATATTCGGGAAAATATTATCGATATAGTAGCAACGAACTATTATTGATCAAAGAATTTCTAAGCGAAGATTGCTATAATTCTCCGGGATTGTGAAACGTTCCTTTTCAACCTGATTATGTTTCGCCTCCCTTCTCTTTCCCTTTTTTCCTTTGGATTGTTTCAACAGGACAAAAACTCAGTTTAATAATTTTGCGAAATGGAAAACGCACTTTATAGTCGTTATCATTATACATGTATAAATAGCAGGTTAGTTTGTATACTGGTCGCACGTTCCTCAACAGCTTTGTTTCCTGGCAGACCTTATTCCTTCCAGGAGAGTCGGTTAATATCAAGTGCTTAGTCACGTTTCCCACTGATACTTGGCGCCATAATCGCTGCAAGTTGGCAAAACCGTATGTAAACAAGACTGGTACGTTTCAGTAAATAATTACTGAATTAGTCTACTTTCCGTTTTCTTGGATGGAGCCTGTGCCAAATACAGTACACCACATTACGCTCCTAATAATACGTTGCTTTTTATATTTAGAAGTCAGTCAAAAAGCAATTTTATGTGTTTTTATCCGTTTCTTAAAAATACTTGATTACGCTTTGCTAATGTTAAAGATATTTCTCGACGGTCTATAGGAAATTTCAAGTATTCGCGATGAAGTAATTATACGCTGTGTTTACAAGGCAAATTAGATACAAATTCAAACAACGCTTCATATTTTATTGCTAATTAGATGTATCGATACTCGAACATATATTGTTATTCTTACAGATGTTCATTCATTATCTGGTAAAGAATAATATTTCTTTCTTGTATCAACGTCTCAGTTTGTGTTTGCAGATATCTTGAGTGATATTTCTTAGATCAGTACGTCACGTCGCGCCGTTCTCACTCTCATTCTCACAGAAGCATTAAACAAGTGTCATTGAAAGTCTTTCGTTAATCAACGATCAAGAGTCCGTGATCTTGATGGACTTTCCTTCGATCGAAGACGATCCATCTTGCTCAGTCGTGGCGTGTATCGCGAGATATCGCTACGACAACTTCTCGCGAGGTATAACTAGTTTGAAGCTATAAGGCCAACTAACGTCCGTGAGAATCGACCTCAGAATAGTCACAACATTGCGTGTCATCTTGTTTATTCGGAAGTGTCGAAAACGATCTTATTCGAATAATAATTACTTTATAATTTTCTATATCAAGCCTATAAAAATATTTATATAAAAGTTCGTAATACTTTATTTGGTTTTATAGCGGTATTCCTGAAAATTTGAGAAACAAATTCAAATTATTTTTCAATATCGAAAATTTGGGAAGAAGGTTTAATTAATTTAAATATCAAAATGAAAGACCAACGCTGTAATAAATTGCAATACAAAAAAAAAAGAGAAACAAAAAAAGGAGAACAAAAAATACACGTATAAGCAACTATACACGTATAAGCAACTATACACGTATAAGCAACTATACACGTATATCATACTTGAAACATAAATGAAAACAATTCATTTATCCAAAAGTGACGAAGGAGGTGTAAGAACATCTTTCGATCGAATTCTCTCCATATAGGTACATAAGGTACTAGTAGATATAATCCGTGACGCACGAATCAGTGGTTCGAACCTTTTTCGCGGATGACCGTAACTTATATCGGGCCACTCAAAATAAGGACTTGGACCTTCTCGATATCCTGGCGCCTCTAATATCTAGTCACGAACGTGCTGTGTCATGCACCTTTCGGGAACGCGTTTCTCTCACGACGAATGGCGTCTAGGTATTCCCATTCGAATACCGGTACTTGCTGACTGCACGTGTCAGGGTCAAATGACATCATTCCGACGCAAGGATCTTCGTGATGGTGTGCCGACGTTTGTGTCGTCGTAATTCATCCCGTCGATCGTTCATGGTTCTGGTAGTGCTGGGATAGCAGTCGACGGAACCGCAAGATCCTCTTTGACTGACCGCCGTTTCGACCAACTATTCTTAATTTTTGTTCGTCTCGATATTTTTTCGATACCATAAAGACCTTTAGTTCTTTATTTTTCCCCAAATATTTATTTACATCATTGACTGCACTTGCTACAGAAACAAATGATCCAGCAAGAGTTTATAATTTGCTAAAGAGACGTTTCAAAATTTGTATGGCTGTGGCGAGTTATAGCAGTTTAAGTGGTGTTTTTTAAGTTGATGTAACTGTTCGCTTGTTTGTTTATTGGATAAAAATTCGATTGGAATTCTAGAATTGAAAGACTAATAAAATCGGAAAATTAGAAACTTATTTTTCACAATTGAGAAGAAGTATGATGGTTGTAAGAAGTGTTTGTATCAAGACGAATTGAATTTACAATAGTAGTAACTATGGCGATTTATGTCACAATATTATAGAAATAATGTTTTCTCTTAATGAGTGATGATTCTGAAATTATATGACGTAGTAAAATTAATTTTAATGAAATCTGAAGAGACAAAAACTACTTACAATTTGAATAAAAGCCTACGATGCTTATTTTAATTAATATAGTAATATTAATTAATATAATGATAATATTAATAATAGTGGCAATCAATTAAAAGTTATTAACAGTTTACTAGGAATTTCGTAGACGAATCTCTCTTTAACCTTTATTTTATTGTAAAAGTGTGCATTTTTCACTTTAATTATAAAAGGCACACGAGTATTTCAAAATTCTTGTAGTGTATTGAGAAATCATTATGGGAAAATACCCTATTGGAGATCAAATTGAGTCTGAAAAGCAAATCTCTGTCATAATTTCCCACCAAATCTAATAACATACTCTTTTAATTTATAATTTCTGTAATAGGTTATATTACTTTCTGTATCCCGACGTTATTTTCGTTCTTATGTCAGATGGTATTATTAACCATCGTAACAGTAACATAGCAAAGTTCGCACTCCTATTTTATTGGTTAACGAGTCCGGTCGACCATTCGTTCGTTAAGTTACTTTTCTTCTATGTGTAAAAGCGACATTACCATAGGCATCGGTAATATCGGACATACCGGACAAATGCATCATTCGCAAAGTTCATTTTTTTCTTACAATGCATCAACCCTGCGTCGATCGTTTGTTATGAATTGCAACTCTATCACTCTTTTCTTTGTCAGAAAACTCGAAACCGCGGTAAGTTACGTCGCGAACGTAGTTTCCCGCGACAGGCGGATCGCTTAGGCTTAGATGATGAAACACAGTTGGTGTTCTTCGTAAGCTCATTTTCTCGCAAAAAAACGCGTGCAAACGCTCGTTGGTATAAGCTTTTTAACAACGAGCGGAATGAGAGCAGATATAAGATGGTTTATGTTCGGGAAGTAATTTTCATGCTCGAAGGTTAACTTTTCTAACTGTTATCAATCGCGAAACAGAACGTTCGTTTAATGCTAGGTCACGACACTATCCGGCTTCAGCTTGGGTTTTAGCTCGTCGAAGCGATCGTCCAACGACATCGCACCACGTCAGATCGCGATAAAACAGCGTCTAAGATACGAAAGGCATGGCGGAGTTGGTGGATGTAACGCCGCAATTACTGGCCGGTATATTTAGTTTGAGATTGGCATAGGTGGCGAAGAGTCTGCTAGTTGTTATCTATTTTCTACGCACGTGGCCTCTATAGACCGAGATCTAGCCGGTTATAATCGGTGACACACTATGAGAAGACAGAATCGCCTTGGTGACGTTTTCGGGATTAGGTTTCTTTCCAGCCACCCTGACATCAGGTTCTCCGAGATCTGCTAATGGATAAAGTCGACCGACTGTCACCCTTTATTCGTTGATCGAGTTAATCTTTCTTCTCATTGTCAGAGAGATTATTTACGAGTTAACGATGTTTGAAAACTAGTGACATGGATAGCTAAATCAGTTTTGAGCCGAACATGTTTCGTTTAACGAGATCAACATAATTTAAAATACACTTATCTCTATTGATGATGAAAATAGCGGATCAATTAATCTCTTTTACGTAACAAATTGCATTCTGACAAAAATACAAACCCAACCCAGTATCTTGACATGAAAATTTTCGATGTAATGGATAAATAATTTTCGGTAATACAAGTTTCAATTCTTCTTAAATCGGTCTTACTCAAATTCTTCTGTCCTTGTTTAAACTTTGAAAGATTATATAAATTTATATTTTTACGAATATAAATATATAAATATGTCCAGTTTATCAATAATCGATATAACCAATGATCAATATATCGTACTATTTAACAAAATATAATTCATCATAATTATCGATCAGTGACAAATGAATAATTAAACGTAAGAGTTATCATTGATAATTCAATAGAGAAAAAGGTCATGGTATCGTGTCTGAAAAGTGCGACGGATACTGCTGTCGTTTGCCGCGGATCGTAGTACGCATGATTCGACTACAGTGGAGCAGGCTGGCTGCACGTAACGTGCATTCGTACGGACGTTTGTGTCCGACCTATCTCAAGCTCCGTCATCGAGAGAGGGCGCGCGTCGAATGGCGAGGTTAGGTTAGGTTAGGGACGTCACCAGCTACTGCGCTCATCCGCCAGAATAACTTTAAGCGGGGTTGCACAACTCTAGTTCCCGCCATGTGCCGCGTGCTCCTTACTTAGCGTGTCTTTAACCGCTTTGCATAAATGCGTTGCACTGTTTATTTTTGGTTTATCGTCTGAAAAGAACGACACCTACTACAATCACTAGTACCAGGCTGATGACCCTATTAGTCAACATTTTTTGTCCACCGTGAATGAAATTATTTGATTCGATACGCACAAGTTAACACATCGGTTGCTGAATTTTTTTTATATATTTTGCATCATAACAATCTATACTAGCGTCACTTATTTAGAGCATGTCGCGTTTCAAGTTTTTATTGCAACATACTAAAAAATCATTGAAAATTTCACTAATATCATTCTTTATTTTATTTTAATATTTTTACTAATTCAGCTGTTACAGGATGCTGTTAATAAACATGTCATTCGATGTGTTATAACTGTAGATATATTAAAGATTGATTATAGCTTAACCAAATATACATCTATTATTAGTCTTCATAGAAAACTTTTAATGAATTTTCGTATGTTGTTGAAATATAAAACTTTCGATCTCAGACAATTTTTCGTAATGGAACAATTTAGAAGCGAGCAAAGTAGAATCGTCTTTCTGCTAGATTCATCATCTCGGAATGCTCGAGTTCGTATAATGTATAACGAAAACTTTATTATTTCGCTTTAATCAATGGAAATAACGTAAGTCGATAAAGTTACAACTAGTTAGCTGTATGATAGTAATGTTTATCTCCACTTAGTTGGTCAACTCGTTTAATATCTGTATAAAAAATGACGTTTACATTTAGTAATTTGTCATACGTCTTTGTTCGTCACCGAGTGAATCTAACCAGAGATGGAAACATCATCAACTACTGTCTTCGACCGATTAACTTCTGATGCGTTTACACGTGCCAGACTGTGTTAACTTTGGCTTCGTATCGCGCGGATTATCAAGGCAACCGAAGTGGGGCAATTGGATTTCGCGTGAACCGTAGCAGACACGAATTTCGATAGAAATTCATGTTCGCTTGAGAATTCGTGACTTTCCTACGCATGATTTTCTTGCGTTCGTATCGAAATATACATTGTATACAATTCTATTAAACAGTGCCACGATTGGACACAGAAAAGTATTTTATCGAAGGGCACATAAAGTCTCGCGTTTATTCGGCTGACGCAATCAGAAAGCTGGTAAATCTTTACGTAATTAGTGGAAAAGGTCTGACCACGACGTTCCCGAACTACTAATAAACGATCCGTATATACATAGATTTGCCTAACAATCGACTGGTGTATCGCCTCGTCTCACGTATTTATAGATTACAGAGAAACCATTCTGCCCTACCATGAACGAACGATCGTGCAAATTGATCTACGATGATCCTGAGAATAGATAGCGGCCAATTAAACAGAAACAATAGCCTTAGGCAACTTGAACGCGATACTCGTGAATCAATGAAATCGAACGGAAACGATCACTACGTACGTCGACGTTTCGTTTCTTTTAATCTTTAAGCATAATCGTTGCATCAAGAAAAAAGGGCGTTTAGGATTTAACCAGATTATAAATGAACCTGCATGGTAGTTCTTTCATGAATAAATTTCGATTCAACGTGATTAAGTATCTGAATAATTATGCTCAGAAGAACACCGTATACTTGGAGGTTTCAACTATTCGTACTGCATAAACCTTCCTAGCTTTAATGGTTTCCTCAAGGTTACCAGAATTCATTAAAAAATTATTTTCGTATCTTTAACGCTTGCATCAGCGTCCGCTGTTCTATGGAAGGCACGGTGTATTTTATGTTCATCTTCGAAACTGCGCTTCCTGGTCTGACGAACGTATATATGACGTATTTGGGGAGAGGGGATTAGGATGCCTATCCTTCGATAAAGTTTGCTCAACAGATTCTTGCGAATTTTCGGGCGGTCGGCATCTGCCACCTGCCGAACGACCTAGACCTTTCGACTTGATCGAAACCTGTCCGATATCCATTCCTGATTATCATTTCTTTTCTTGCTTCTCCTATTCGTTGACTTCGCTTTCAAGTATCCAGATACGGATGCTTATTAATTATCATATAACGTAATTAACGACACTTTTCGCGGGGAACAAGTCATTTGGTAAACATCGTTTTTCTATAAATATTTAAAACGAGAAAGTTTAGGCAGGGACCAGAAAACCAATTGCTGACTTACATTTTTTCCGTTTAAAACATCCAAAACACGAATAATGCTGGCAGAGGCAAAGTCTTGTCGAAATCCCTGCCGACGGTACCGTCGCGTCGGGACGGTATTACAAAAGATCATCGACCTACCGACGATGTAGATTGTCGATCAAGTATGGAGGAAAGATACGTCGTATTACGTTAGCGTTTATACACCAACTGTTTGCGCGCGCGCACTTCCACTCACATGTATCTACGTACTTTTATATATATATATATATATATATACCAAACCAAGCCACACATACACATATATACGGTTCACCAATGTTACTCGCACCTTTCTCTAGCCAAAAATTCGTTTTGCACGATGAACAATGTGTTTCTCATGTATCGTCTGTTTTCTTAAGTATTTGCATGTGCGCTTGTTCCTCATTTGTTCGTCTCCTGCGATAGAATTCGATCCATCGAGTCGAACGAAGACGAACGTTCGACGGCGTCAAATTATATCGATGCTCCGGCAATGATTACCGATCAAGTTGTCTGCGAACATCAGGTCCATGCGTGAGTCGATCAAAATTTATTTAATATCAACTGTCACGATAGTGACCGTGTGGACGATTCGGTACGAAATTGCGTACAAAGTGGCAGGGTAGCAAGTTGAACAGAAATCTCGAGCAAACCAATCGGTTTCAACATCGATTAGTTTTTAAGTATATATACCTAAGGTTCTTAGTGTCCGAAACGGCGATAGGGCAAAGACGCACGACCCATTTGCGCGTGCGAGCTTGCCCTCGAAACTGGGTTATCCTTTGTCCTAACAGAAGACGCTTAGTTTTACATTCTTGCTTTTCCGGTTCCTCCGCGTCCTGACGTTTAACCAGCAACGCTGTGTTGATCCATTTGTTTCTTCGTTTGTCACGCAAAATCCTTTTTGTACCTTCGATACAACCAACGTGGACAACATTGTAGTCTTTTCTTCGAATTTTCGTCACGTTACTCTCCTTTCAGCCCCGGTTTGATTTAAGTATTTTG
Source organism: Bombus affinis (assembly GCF_024516045.1). Classification (NCBI taxonomy): domain Eukaryota; kingdom Metazoa; phylum Arthropoda; class Insecta; order Hymenoptera; family Apidae; genus Bombus; species Bombus affinis. The sequence continues at coordinate 1,952,779 of NC_066348.1, forward strand.
ACGTGATACGATCGGTTTGAATACAACGTCGATCTATATGTCCAGCGCGCATGATCGTGTAAAAAAGATATGAACATGTATGGAAATAATAAAACAACGATAGTCTCATAGATCGAACGTGGTATGCAGAGCTCAAAAATAACGGACGTTGATGGATTTTAGATGCTCTATAGACAATCGATTTTCGAGCATCGTTATTGCTCAATAAGCGAATCGTTGAAAATCAATAGAGTTTATCGTCGAGATATGGAATCATTCGCGGCAGTTTGGTAATCCAAAGGATCTGGGCTTGAACACGTTCTTCGTGAAATGCACTAAATGCAGGTAATTTGTAATGCTAAACCGACAAAAAAAAAAAAAAAAAAAAAATAAAAAAAAAGAATAAAAAAAACGATGATATTTTCTTCTCTGTAACGAGGCTTTGATATTTAGATATCATTTATTTTAATCGAGCCTCATACACAACGAGTCCAATGTAATTCCTTTCCCGCAATTTCTCTTTGACAGACCGTAGGTGGTTAGAAAAAAGGTTCTCGAGCCTGTTCTCTCATTCGATTCGTTTCATACTCGACGAGCCATTCTTCGTTCAGTGGTATGCATTTTCGAAAATAGCTGATCAGGGTCCATCGTGTCATTGGTCGATGACTACTACACGAAATTCCCCTAGGGTTCGTTGCACCTTGGATTGTGCGCGAGATGTAAACTTTGGAAGTAGCGCCGCGCGTGTAGTATTTACGTGTAAACACGGGCCGAGTTTATTTGGGAGTGGCGGTAGCCCTGTTCTGTTGCAACAACATTATCAAACAGACTCGTTCTTATCGCGTTGCACGCTACGCGAGCCGCATCGCCATTCATGCGTCAGTTTTGCACGGAGACGCGCGAAACGGCATCACTCGCATCTCACTCGTGCGCGTGCAACCACTTACGCATACGTGTGTGTGGACCGAAATGGCAGCCATGCAGCAGTTGCATAACGACTTACGCTTTTTTTTCTATTTCTCTATGACCATTACACGGCTCAGTTTCTGTAGGAAGCCGCAATATTTTTTTAATTAAATGGCGCGCATTCTATCTATACGCGAAGATCGGCAAGATAGCGCGTGGATTTCGCAGAAAACGATTGATCAACGCGTGACTATGGGGCCACGACTCGTTGCGTTACTCCGTGGAACGTGGACGACGATGATTCGACGAGAACGCGTTTCTAATTGACAACGAGCGTATATACGAAGCAGACGTAAATTCGACGTTGGATACAGGGACGATAAAAATCGGTGATTAAAGAAACGTCGTCGTCGTGTTGGGGCTGCGGGCATGGATTTATAAACGTACTTGTTTCCCGCGTTTACCGAGAATGATATTATCGATCAGGCAGTTTCAAGTTGCAATATCGAATCGTTAGAGTAATGTACGAAGAGCGGTGGCTCTTCCAATTTTGGCTGACCTCGTCACGTGATCGGCGGATTTTCCTCCGGGTTACTGGCAGTGTGCGACTCCCGATCGAGCGGCCGATTGTAAAGGTCTCGACACTCTCGAGAGTGATGGCAGTGTTCAGAATGAAAACGAAGTCGATCGATTGGCGCTCGTGCGATCCTTTCCACCAGTCTTCAAGGGTCGCGCCTTTCAAACGGCTGTTGCGGGCTCCTTGATCGGCGCATGCTCCGCGGATTGGCACACACGGACGAGAGGATGTACGGTGACTTTGGCCGTGACGACAGCAGTAGATTAAGAAAGAGACGGAGAGTGAAAAAAGGGAGAACAAATAAAATCACAGGCAGTAGGGTAAGGTGTAAGTAATCGCCGATCTGGCGACGATTAGTCGCAATTGGCAGTGTTTTCGAGATCAGACAAAGGAGGAAGAGGTTCATCAGTCGTTGAAGTTTCGTTAATCGTTTCGGCGCCACTCGCGTGCTGTAGGCATCCTTTTCGCGACGATTAATGGTAATAGTGGGAAGGAACACTTTCCTTTCAAAATTTCTTCCAATGGAGCACGAGAGAGAAGCACACGCGTGTTCACGTTCGAAATTCGTGAAATCATCGGTGCGAATATTTCACACTGGGATACGAGGAACAGACAGGTGGCGTGCATAGAACACAGAAGAGAGAGAAAGGGACAGAACGATGGTGCTGAATATTCTTGCTCGATGGCACTTCCGGTTCGAGAGCCCGTGCACTTTCTCCTGAACAGTGCGAATAGCGATCGTTTCCCTGCTAGAAGCTTCCCAGTGATCCTAGTCGATTTCTCGTGCCGCGCATATCCCCGGGTCACGAAGCATCCAATTTGAAATTCGTTCTCTAGTTCTTGCTTGCTCGCTCCTTCGCACGTTCGTCCAAAATACACGGTGACGATCGTCTCGCGATAAACACATCGACAACCACAGAGTGCAAGTCGGTAGTAACGATCTGCTTCGTTCGATTTGTGGATGAACGGTCCAACAACAAAGAAACTTTAAGTCGATTCAGCGATACGCTGCATCGGATGGCAATGTCTGACGCTGATAATTCTAGAAATTGTAACAAGCGCCACGTTCAACCAACACGTTCTAGAGGAGATAGCCGGGTTAATCATTCTCACGTCGATCACTGTTCGAAACCATCGTGGTGACTGGATAGGCGAACGGAGCTGTCACGACGAGATTACACTGGAGTCAGAGCGAGGCACACGTAGCAGGTTGTCGTAGGTCACAGAACGGTCTGTTTCGTTCCTTCGAACTGGCACTTCCGGTCGAGGCACGTGGTTCCACGCGTCGAACCGTGCAAACAGAGGGACAGTTCGAGTTTTCGCGCGGGACACTTCCGGATTGTGGCAAAACAACGACGTCCATCACTATCACCATCACAGCCACCACCATCGGCACCACCTCCACCGTTTCTCACGTTCCTTCTTGCCCGAGTTCGTCGTAACACGTACGTGTGTGGCCTACGTACGTGCGTCGCGTGTATGCGTGGCCCGTCCCTGTACGCGTGCACGTGTGCGCGCGTGTACGTGGACGTGTTTCTCTCTCGTCGTACCGAGGTGTAAACCGAGTGTCGAGCTGAGTTGGCTTCGACAAAGTAGGGCGACGACTGGGACAGCGGCCACGGGCACCAGCGCTCACCGACGAGGAACCCGTGCGCCGTGCGGTGGAGGAACTGTGGAAGTGGAAGAGAGAACCCTCCTCGTAAAACGGCAGCGTTGCTGTACTACGTTCTCCAGTAGGGGAACCTCTAATACCGCTGCAACAAGCCTAGCCCGATTGCTTAGCGTTACGCACGCCGCTCGCGGAAAAACTCTATCCGCATGCTATCTACCGAGCACTGCCGTGTTACCAGATCGAAAACTGCCTCGCTTTTCGCTCTTATTCCCCTGTCTCGACTATGCACCTAGTTGCATGACATTTCCTTCGCTCGTACTTTTTCTTTTCTCCTATCTTTCTTTTTTTAATTTCGACACCTTTACTCGGTCGACGAGCTGCCATTTTCTCAGTGATCGATTTCTACCGTTTCAACTTGCCACGAATTTCATTCTTATCAATTTTCAACATCGAGTCGTTCGTTAAACGGAATTAGTCTCGCAGGCTAAGAAACGTGGTAATACGTGGTCAACATTAACACGCATAGAGTTGTAATTAAGCAAGTAACACGCTTGTCTTATCGTTCGTAAATGAAAATTTTGTTACGTAACCGAACCGCGTTGTTGATAGAAACGTCGTTACTGTGCCGTCACGGCACAAATGGAGGGAAATGCAGAAATGCAAGAGCTGCCTTCGCTCTATCCGCTGAAATTCGCCGCAACTAATAGCGTATCGCAGAATTTCGAGGACACAGCCTCCGTCGATATCTCGATGGAAACACTAATTTTAAGCGCTGAACGTGCGAATTTCACATGATTGCGTGACACGCGTGTTACGAAATATTGTCGCCACGAACTGGGCTGTTGTCTTAAGTAGAATGCATCGCTGTAAAATTTCTTCGTGGATTTCGACCACAATACCGTTCGAAGATTAAACGTCGTGTCGATGCATTTTATTCTTTCATAATGGTTTAGACGAGACATTTGAGTCGGTTGCGGCAATAGATTGATATTTTTAGAAATAAAATCGATCGATCGATTTTCCGCGCCCTGACTTTTGCCTAGTGTTCAAGAAAGTTGTAGCCATTTCTATATCTTAACGTATCTATTATATTATATTAATCTCTTATATTCTGTACGTTATTCGAGTGCCGTAATATTTACTCTATTTATTATATCTGTTTGTATACTTTGTATAAGGAGATTTTAATTAGATTAATCTTATGAATGTAATTACCCCCGACAAAAGAAACGAAGATAATGTATTTATCGATTTTAATATGAACGCACACATAGAAAGGAACAACGAACTGTTCAAGATTCGAGACGAAAGCAGACTAAGAAAACAATTTGGGGGGAAGTATTTAGAATGAAAAGAGAAAGCAGCGAGGCATAAACTGCCTACGACTACGAGAACTCTCGTCAGCCTGTATACTGTATACTATGTGTTCTTGTTATTCTTTTACGGTCTAGGCCACGATGTTCGATAACCGAAAACTTTCACCTTCCGAACCACGTTACACTCGCGAGCCCATGACCAAGGATCGCATCGTGCGTTTTAGCACAGCTGCGACCGAGCTCGATCTCGACCACACAGCCTCGTCTCTCTTGATCTTGATCTTTCGATCCGTTATATAAAAACGTGTCCAAAATATCTCGAGCAGGATAGCCAATGAAAAGATTACAAAAAACATACGCAATCAAAATAGTCATTATAGTATATCATATTCACGGTAAAATTATCTTTTACGTGTAACAAACGTAGTTCTGTTTGTTACTACAAATTAATTGATGATCTTTCCATTTTAATCGTTTATATCAAATATACCTGTTAGATTATCGCAACTCAACGTTCAAATTAAATCTCTCAATTAAAATTAATAAAAACAGGAGATAATTGATACTGGAATAGTCGATACTGGAAGGTTTATATTCCAAAGAAGAGAACTTCGTTTCAATTCTTGGAAATCAAAGGGAATTCGTTTAAAGCTGTTGGACAATATCGCGACAGGAAGAACAGTGCTGCGAAAAGGAGGAGGCTGAGTGGGGGATCGTTCAGGTGGAAGGCTAACCGGAGCGCTCCTTGGAACAGTGTACGTCACAAAGATCCTCCACGTCGCGTCGCGTCGTTGCCCTGACCTCAAAACTAGCTGACTCTCGCTATCGCCGCTACAATTACGATCTCCCTGTACTCGACTAGAATAAGCTTCTAAACGACGACAGTCAACTATCTAGTTGCCTTTCGATAACCCTTCGAAAGAATTTTCCAACATTCAACCGATAATTTCGATATTTTTGGTCGAAACACCCCTTAGAATATTTCGTGTAATCGATTCCCTAGAAGGAATTTAACAAATTCTGTTGAATATTCATATGCTTCGTTCCTATAAATCTCTTTACGTTCATGTCGTATTATGTTATCTATGCAAATCCGCCACAGTTATAGGTAGAACATCTGGATATTAAGGAGTTTCTCTAAATTCTTGTTTCCAAAAGACTTGGCTTCTCACTTTCGACGGGATCATCAAACAGCCAGCGATTCGCCAGTCATATACAAGCATCCCATCATAAATTACCACTGGCTGGAGGTTGCGTTCAACATGATGTAAAGCCCAGATGCGAGGAGCGATGCGACGCGACGCTTCCTGTTCCGAACAATATCCCCGTTCTGTCGATCGTTTCAGCGGCAAATTATTCACGTAAGCGACACGTTGTTGAGGGCCCATTAAGGATCACTGGCACGCAGTGTGTTCTCCATGATTTCTGACTAGGAATATTTAAGGCAGTAGGAACGCTAGATTCACGACGGTCGGTAATCGGCCGCGGTTAATGACCTTTCAGCGTGCAATTGTTCGTAACGAGCAGCTTTCGTCTCATCAGGGTCGAGACTCGTTCGTCATTTCAGCCTGCATATTCGGGTCAACTATTGTTTGTCGCGGTATTAAGCGACCGCTTCACCAACGAACAATCTATTTCCGGTGACGGGTAGTCAGGCTCTCTACTCGCTCGTTGCTCCATCGCGCGCGTTTCTAGGAAGCCCCGGATTGCCGCGCGCCGCGTTCATTCGTTCTTTCGTTCTTTCCTTCTTTCCTTCTTTCCTTCTTTCGTTCCCTCGTTCCTCGGCAAGTGTGTCACTCGTCGTTCCACTATTACCCCGTGCCGGTCCTCGGGAGAAAGCAAAAATTACACGCTCCCGGGAGCGCCTAACGAATTCCTTTTCAACGAAGCGAACGCTATCGTTCGTGGTTTAGAATGTACCTCTGCGCGTCGTGGATCTCGAGCTATCTGGAGAGAGGATGCATCAGTTTACGAAACGAAGGTGGACATTCTAATTAGATAGCCTCATGAATGAACATTATAGAAGTACTCCTTTCGAGTGACCAAGCTTGAGCTTTTTAATTATTGTTTTCTTACTTTCTAATGTTTCCTTGTATTAATCCATTAAGAAACGTATTAATGGTTCAATTTACATTTTCCACTTCTTTGTATATTTGGGAATATAAAAAGACGGTGGAGATTAGAAACGTGCATGCGGCATGAATAGAGTACACAAGAGGGAGCAATAAAATATTGCACACACCTAGGACAGATATAAATGTCTTGATTTCTTTTTGTCGTGACTTAAAAAGTGATTAACCATTGTCGTTAATAATAAGCGTGCTTATTTTTCCCGTAAACAATTAGTCTTGTGGTATATTCATAGCACGATCATAAGTTATAAAAAGTTAGCGATGTTAGGGAAAGTTAAGAGATTTAATACAAGTTTCTGTGAAAAGTAATAAATACTTTTGCAATAAGAAAAGTGTTTGTTATTTCTTTGGTCCTTAATTTTTTTGAAAGTGGAATTTCTTAATCGTCGTTGGATAATATATCGTATTATAACATAGAATCGTAAATTAATTAATTATCGCTATGAAAAATATTAAAAGAAATGCAAAACCGATGCGTTTAAAATGCACCGCGAAATGCCAAAAACTCCTAAAAAGTCAATAAAATTCTCCTCATGAAAAATTCTAATTTAAGATCGATCAAATCCTTCTAAAGACTTCACAATATTCACGCATTTGTAACAAAAATACTAAAGCATTGAAATTACTAGCCGCAAAATACGCAAGCGTACTTCAACGTGTAAAATTAAATGTGCAAGCTAAAGTATTGGAATCGTTAGAGACGTTAGAAGAATACAAATGGTATGAACGCAAAGTACGCTAAAAAAAAGTTGTAGGCATCGAATACGCTAGAATAAAGTTCCCGAAGAAGACGAACGTTTCCAAAAGGATAAATAATACAGCTCATCTGGATTACCGTTTCCCGTTCCGAAGCTTGAGACTGCTTAACCGTTGAACGTCGTGGGGTACCGCAAGCCCCACTGACTCACAGAACTACTTTCCCTTCTTTCTCGACGAGGTACTACCTACTACATACCACCGCCGCGCCGCACCGTGAACAGAGCCCCGTTATCCAGCCAGCTCGTCGAGAGTGAAACGTTTGTGTACTAACTCTGCCTTCCCACGGAACAACGCGACTGTTCGTTCAGCCCACGTAAAAATTTCTCTTCGCGTGTAAAATAATTATTAAAATATATCATCCCTTTTTCATACAAGATTTATGTAATAATGGAATTTTATCGAGTCTATGAATTTCACTTTGCTATTTCAGTTTGTTTCAAAATTGCTTGTACAGACTGTAAAGAAGTTGAAAGCAATATTTTCTAAATATTTTCAATTTATACATCTGATAGAATACAACCTCATACTTTAACTAAATAATAACAAATCCTTCATCTTTTCTATAAAAATTTTTTTAAAATAAATTATTTGGAGTATTTTTCAAATACATTATTATACTGTATCGTTTCATAATTTTAATTTTTGTATAAAATTCAACCACTTTATCTTTCTTCACCCGAAGAATTCATTACGCACTAAAGTATACAAAAAATAATTAATATATTTCTTTTCGTACAAAACTCGTTGAACTCATTGTTAGAGTTACTAAACTCCACTTTATTCGAATAGAGCGCCGAAAAGCTAACGAAGGACGTATATAAAAAGCATTTTCTATTCATTCTACGATAATTGCAACATTTATTACGTCAAGTATAAATTGTTTTTTTATTACCATCACCGATGGTTAAATACGAATTACAAAAGCTGCACCAAAATAGTTCTATTTAAAACATTCGATTCCATAGTTACCATTCGTTCAGATAAAGAATCCTAAACTCAATGACCAACTTTTCTAATCTAACATTCTTAAATCTGGCGTAGCTTCTTAATAATATATATATGTCGGAGATGAAGAGACACCGGAGCTTTCCGACGAAACCGGGGAAAAACCCCTAATATTGTAGTTTGGATTCCACCATAGCCGTAGTTAAACAATCACCGTCCTTCAGCCCGATTGTAATTGCCTGCAATCTATGAGAATGAGTTTGGGTTCGAGGTGACAACCAGTCACCGAACGTAGTCGCGGTCAAGGGACGAACATTTTTCTAACAAAGTCATGAAAAAGTCTATAGTCCTCCATAAAAAGAAATAGTTGTAACGGCACTCGACAGTAAGCATACTAACGGTTTCTGTCTCGTGGCTCGTCATAAGCAGACCCTATTCTATGGGTAGGTCGATTGCCGGTTGTCGAGACATATTCGCAAAACATCTGCAGCCAGCCTAATGACCCGTCATAAACCTTAAACCTTAATTAACGAAAATAGGCAAACAGTCTTTTCCCGCAAATGACACTTCCGAAGACTGACCAATTTAACAATAACGGCAATTTCCCTCACGTCTTCACGAATATAAAAGGCCTGAGGCCACGAGAGAGGAGAGCAGTTTTTCCGAAACAGTGCGACAGTGAGAGCTTCGAGTACGACTAAGGTATCATTTTGACGGAGTGCTTAGTTCGCGTGCTAACTGAGAGTGCCACCTAGGAGTTGCCAACGAGTAAAGGATAAAAGAGTCCCGTTGACCGCGGATTCGTTATCGGACCTAAGACTATTGTCATTCGCATCGCGAGTACCTAACCGCCGCAGTTTATTTGTCAAACCTCACATCTCTATACTTGTATCAATAAACTCTGGATCATACCTTGACAATGGCTAATACTGGTGAAGATTCATTACCTGCCCACACCTCCGATCCTACTGGCTCTCCGACAAATACAATATCTCAATAATACCTATTTAAATACATATCCAAATAATAAAAAATTTTAATATAACCAATCAATCAATTTGGTATAAATACCTACGTATAAATCTTATATGCTACATATTGCAAGCGCAAAACGATAGTTATGACGCAACGATAAGGAAAATGAAACTGTCGTACGTGGCGGCAAAATGTGTAACGATCACTACCTGGACACTCGTAATCTTTTCTTCCCGATTCCGGAGTTTGACGACGGGCGTTTTTCAATTAGACAGCACGTGATATTTTAAAGGTTATCACGCGGTGTCGTAACTGTGATTGGCATCGGGATCTTTTTCCACACGATACTTTAGGAAATATATGTAATATACTACTTTAAAAAAAGGTCCGTGCATGATCGGAACGTGGTTCCAGTATGCAAACTCGTTCACGCACGGCTCGTACGTTCTGCCCTCTAATTAAAATCGGGGAACCCTTGTCTCGATGTAATGACTCTTCGTACAGTCCGTAATGATTCATATACATAATCAGGGAGATAACTTTCGCGCGTGATACTACGCTTTAATGAAACTAGAGATCGCATTGATCACTCGTTCGTTTGCACAAACAAAATCAACGGAATTTTGAAAATTAGCGTTGTTTCGTGAAAGAAGGTCGTGATTACTGCGTGTTTAAGAATTTGTTATTTGATGTATTGGAACTTAACAAAAAGTGCATCTTAGGCGTTTCGTTTAGCAACGAAACAGAGTTTTATTTAATTGATAAAGGTTAATTGATTTTAATTTGTTGTTTAAAGGAGAAATATGCGAAAATACCAACAAAAATAGAAAAATTCAATAATAAATTGTTTAGAAACGTAGGAGTATTCACATCGGAGAAATAACGACACAATTGGAAACATTTACTCAGTAAACCTAGCCTAAATATTATTTTATTAGTTGGCATAGAAATAACAGAATTTTGACAGAAAATTGACAGAGTTTTCAAACATAAATAGTTCTTTAATACGATAATTCTTTATTGTTTATTATATGCCGGTTGTCAAAACATCCCTATTAGGTTGCGCTTTCATCTCACTTTAAGTTATGCGTTAAAAAGTTTCTTAAATTTATAGTAAGCGTGTCTATAAAACTCTTTTCTTTCTTAAATTAATATCAAAAGACTTATGCGAAAAACGCACCATAGAAAAGATAACAGATACAACAGACTCTATGCACAAATAACTTCTTTGGTCGGACCATTCAAAGTCCTACACTACTCGCAGAAAAGTCTCGTGTTTAATTAAGACAATTGCCCTTCCGTGCCAGTGTATACTGCCCGAGTAACTGAACACATTGTAGCTACATATGAGCGTAGAAAAAGTTCAATTGGAAATGGAAAATTCAAATCTGGGAGAGATCCATATTATTGTGCCTTTGGATACTAACGTTGTTTCAGGTTACAGGGTCTAGAGGTAAAAGAACTTTGAACAGATTGTTATTGCCGTTTCTTGTAACCTTCAGCCAGAGTTACACAACAAGATCAACTTTTTTGATGGTAACATCCGTTGATATAAATGTATAAACGTGCTCCCCATGTCATTAGTATTATTATCCTTTCTTCGATTGGTATAGTAGCATTGAACGAGCGACGATTACAACCGGTATACACTATCTCTGTACTTATACTTGTACTTATTTTAATACATCTGACTATTACGAATTCATCCACTCATTACATTATTAAATACACCTACACGTTATAACCACCTCAACATCCATTTTTCCTTTCAGTGCTGTTTGCCAAAGTCAAAGCTTCTCGTCATACAGAATCGGTAGACCATTAGTGACGAACGACTGTGATTCGTTACCATGGATCGTCGATATCAAATCGATTCCCTTCGCAGGAAGCACGGTGCGCTCTCATTTGTTCTTTTACTCCTATACGTGTACATCGTTTCATCCGCTTATGACCTATTAATCATCGCGAATATAGAGTAGATCCTTGTCTTTGATATGCGTCGTGGGAAAAGAACAGCGTTGTCCGCAGAAACGTAAGATACGTTATATAGCTCGATTTATCGAGTTGAATGTCTTCGCAAAATAAGAGTAATAATCGTATATGTGATATGTCGATAGATTATTATATAAACTATGTAGCGATTATAAGACACGGATACTTGGTGACGTACAGCATGCGTTGAATGTCGTTGACTGTGGATTTGAACGATGGTCAGATAAATCCAGTAGCTAGACTATTATGTAAGATGCTGATTATAAGTATTTGGATACACGGTTGATCTGTAGCATACGTTGTTGCATAAATGCTATTAATAGCTTTCATCGCGTAAAGTATAGAACTCAAACTCAAATGAAGTAATCTATAATTAAATAACATAACTTTTTTATGTTACGGGTCATCTACGATCAAACGATACCAATTAAGGGTTGATCATTTTTTTATTCCTCTTATTCTTCGTAACTAGTATAAACGGCGAAAAATCTTGTAAACACCTTGCATATGACTACGATAATAACAATTAAATAAGAAAATCATTGTAAATCCTTCTATCTGTGATTTAATTTACATGGTGTTAAAGCAAACAAGCGTTCAAACAAGTATGGACAATAGTGTACGTTTTTCAGAAATAAATCTGAGAGAACAAACGGCAAAGACCGGATAAAGGGAACTCGAAGACGTTCCGATCTTATCCAACGGCCAGTACTTACCTCTCTACGAATGGCTGGTCGGACAAGGCGGGACGAACATACGCGCGACGCAGCTCGCGGAATAAGTGGATGCGTGCGGACGAAGGTGCACCAGAGGTTTCACTGCCAGCCAGCAATAGCGTGGGTCGAATGCCGTTGCCATTGTACATTGCGCGGAGAAACGCTCGCTTAGCTTAGCATCGACGCGTTTAGACCTAGCCTAGGAGAGGACGTAATTACGCAGATCGTCGCGGAGTGGAACAGCAAGGGAGAGAGAAATAGACCTCCTCGAAATCGTGTGCCCCGATACTGAGGTTACCGACGCGACGCGTCCTACATACGAGAGCTTTTGAGAAAGCTCGCGAACTCGCTTAGTTAAGCGCAGACTAAGAGACGCGCTTAAGAATTTTTCTGTCGGATAGGAATAGAATCTTGCTGGTAGGAAGTTCGCGACGCGACGCTTCCTTTAAATGGATTTCACTGATAATTTGCCTCTAGAGGGCAGGGATGTAGCGTTGGGTTTGAGGAAGATTTGTAATACGCGGTAAGCTCTTTTGGACTGTTCGGTGAATGAGTTCTTTCGTTGAATAGGTGGTTAGGTTCCTTGTTTTGTAAGATATGAACGATTTAATGAAAGATATTTTAATATATACGTATATGGGAAACAAAATCCTGAAGCGACTTTTTTTCGATTCTAGATATCATGAAATCTGATGATTTTAAACTTTCGAAAAAAAAGCAATAGGACGACTGACGACGAAGCGATTCCGACATCGAAAATTTTATTTTCCGTAGCGCGAAATGCATTTCGACACGCTTTCGTTTGCTCGGTCATCGGGCGCAAGAAGTGTGAACCGCGAATGCGCCGCGCCCGCATTAGTTTCTTGGAAACACGAATCTATGCTTAACACCGCACCGCGTCACGTTCCATTTAGGAGGCTGCAGAAGACCTCTTCTCAACGAAGTAGAAAGTATTCCTTCGTTTATTATCGCGTTTTGCTCGGCCACTTCCTCGTTGGTCTGACCTTTCCCTCCGCTTCTGCTTTTCTTCGAGGCTCGTGAAAGGAGGGCCTCGAGCAGCGCGATCTCAAGATCGTTAAGTTCGCCTCCTACTCGAGCCGGCCACGATTCTTCGATTCCTGTCGTGTTGGAATCGATGCGATTCGCTCTAGACTTAGGGACATCGACGAGTACCGGAGAAAGTTGGTTGAATCCACGCCGAAAGATCGACCTTCGACTTTGTTTATTCGCAATTGGCCTCTGTGTTGCGACATGTGAATGCGGGCTAGCGGTATATCGTCTCTGCTTGGCGTATGCCGCTTACGAATTGCAAATACTATGCGGTGATTTTGTCGAGGAATCGAAAAAAGTGGGAGCTTAACAAACATCAGGTAGTTGCATATGATATGGCCGATTTCACAGACGTGTAAAATCACTCGGTATTCGACAAACGTATCGTCAAATAATATTTATTAGATTGGATATCAACGCTAAAAATTTGTAATTTCTAAACGCCGCTACACAATCAGCCACATAACATATCACTATCAGCCAGATCATTTCTTATCTGTAATTTCTATCGATCACGACGGATCACGTCGAAATTCGTGTAGGCCTATCGAATCGATGACTTCGAACAGTCGCAAACGCGCGGTAAAGTTGAACGACCTGCTTAAAACGCGCTTGTTCGAATCGGTTGAACGACCTCAAGGGACGGTCGCGGTTTTATTTTTTAAACAATGGGGAAAGTCTTGCGAAAGCAACGGCGCCGGCTGTAACAGTGTGATCACGTGCGAACGCACCGCTATCAGGGGCGTCGTGTTCCTGGAGAATCCTTTCGTTTTCGCTTGTCATCGGTCGCTTTCAAGCTTGTCGCACGAAAATATTTTTAAGCCTTTCACCGGTCCTCTGACTACCTCGAAACCGTATCTCGTTACGAAACGAGTCCTCGACGATACGATCGGCTGGAATTCGGCCGAAGGAAGGTCAAGGGCTGGTGAACAGCAGCTTTCACCAGAAATTCGAGCGCACGAACGCAGATTTGCTACTCGGATCATCTGAACGAATTTCTAATTAACGATAAATTCATTCGGAACTGGCAAACATTATATGACCGTTTTTATATGTTCCAAACATTTTCTATAGCTGTATGTATCTACAATGTTGTTACTGCTACCTTGACCATTATCATTTATTTTTATAAATATATATTTAATTTATTGTTTATTATATTAGAAATTCGTATTTCCGTCAAATGGTAAACGATATGTTTCGACATAACACACGACCATTAGTGTAATAAGAAACTATATTAATTGAATTATGATGAGTTGTATACAGAGCAACGACGACTAAAGTAAAGTAACATAGTATTCAAATATTAAACTTTTCGTTTGACGTTTTCCCGCCACGTAGTGTCACTTGACATCCGCAAGCGTGAAGCATTTGCCTAGCCTATCGAATAGTTGATTTTAGGCCTCGTATTCGACGGCTGTCGAGTTTAGAGAATGGGTTAATGGGCAAGAAAATTCAGATGCCCGGACTAACTGGCAGCAACTTTGAAGAGAATGTAACTGTCACATGTGCTTCTGTTTGAATGAAATTTGTTTTGTAATTAATGAAACTTCTGTCAAGAGGCTGTATCATAATTGAAGGAAGTGAAATTTAATTGAAAATTTGGGTAGAAAGTAGCTTTAATCGGACAATTGTTTAGAAATCAATAACGTACTGAAGTCCGAGACCAATTTTACTAAACACAAAGACATTTATCGTTCAATTAATTGATAACTCAACCATAGTGATACAATACTGCCTGTACGCGATATACGAGCGTGAAAGGATTAACCATCAAATGGTAGCAAGTCGCGACTCGGATCAAACCGTTCCTTCATTCACGCTTATTGTCTGTAACCGTCTGAATGAGACCTGGATGCGTTTCGCGAATCCATGAGAAACGATTATTTTCACGTTAGTGTTCACGCGATATCGCGGGACTTGTGCACACGTGTACGTAAGATGGTGAACGTGTCGATTCCAATGTGCGAACCGTAGTTCGAGGAATCGATTGCGTAAATGTAGGAAGCGCGGATGCATTCACCTTTTGCGCTCACAGTGTAGCCTTGCCCGAGCAGCGGTTCTCATCATCGTGATTTGTCGTATCGTCGAAAAGCCACAGCCTCGTACGTTCAACGAACGATTCGAAAATTAATTTCCCGGCAAGGTTCGCCCGATTTGGTATATCGAGCTCGAATATCGGCGTTGTTTGCTTTACGAGCGAGGTTTTGGAGATGCGAATTTACAGCTCCTCTTTTTCGCTCGAGATCAGTCCGAAGTTATATCGCAATAGCCTGGAAGCGATTTTCGAACGAGGTCTCGTTTTGTTTGAGATTGCGCTCGCACGCGATCAGCTAGCACTTTTCACCACGTGTTCCGGAAGCTTTTCATTCTGTACGATGGAATTTACGAATGCGAGTCGTAGATGCGTTATTTGAAAGCCATGCTGTCATATGAATGTCTGTTATCTTTGCTTCAAATAAATGTCTTTTCGTTTTTCATTAGAGCAGATTTATCAATTCGAGTGTTATCGTTGAAATCGACATACTTTTGCTATCGCGGTGCAATGTTTCTAATACCATATTCGCAAAGTATCGTCCTGGATTTTTATACAATTTTTGCAGATCCATTTAGCTCCCTACTACTGGTGGCTGGTGTTGTTTGAAGAAAATTTAAGACACCAAAAACTATAAAAAGTTCTTTAAAAACCATATTATTATTATATGCCATGTTAAACATTACCTTCTTGAGATATATTTAAAAATTATTTCTCCAATTTCACTATCAATTTATTATTTTGCAATCAATTAACTATTTTTAATCAAAATATCGCATGGTCGCAGGACCAAATAAACTTGCTTTGAAACCAAAATTTGCTCCAAGATTGTGTTCAATAGAATTCTACATACATATAATCTCTTGTAATTTCTTTCAAAGAGAACAGTAAAGTTTGATAATAACGAATCGGGTCACTGGACCGATCGGTTCACGCAGAAACTTGAAACAAACAGCGAATTACTGGAACACGATCCGTCGCGGAAGCGATGGCAATCGATTTTCGAAATCGCAACACAATATCGTCAACGGTCGATGGTATTAATTCGCGAACTGGTGTCGGATTAACTATGCACTCTATCCTGGGCTGAATCACAGACTTTCCTGCATCTAGATAGAGTTTCTCACGGTGTGATCGCCGCCGATCCGAACGTACTTTTTCAATCATACGGCGTACATAGGCACATCTCGTGCACTATGCTCCTTTAACTTTCTCTTCCCGTCTCCGTTGCTAACCAACGACATACGCCTTCGTCTGTGGTAGGTAATAGTCAATCTACCCACCGCTTATGAGTCAACCGATCGTCGATAGTTAAACGACTAAACGATTGTTTGACAATTACGCTTATCGTATTCGAGAAAATTGTATTTGAAAATTTGTCGAAAACGTGTACTCCGTTCGCTTTAGAACAAAGTAAGCAAAGATACGTGGAAAATGTAAAATAAAAGTTTTTCCTTCTAAGTGGCATCTTCGACGAAATCAAATTCGATCGATTTGATTTTAATTGCTGCTATATCGTGTTTCACCGTGTATATTTGGCTGTGTGAGAAGTCTCGATTTGAATAGAGAGAAACGCTGAAAGTAATGATGCGCGATTTCACGAAGAGTCACGCGACTCGATTAGGCCTCGGCTGCTATTTTACGTTCAAGTTTGCTTATTGATTGGAATTACCTGCCCCGGTGTACGTTCCGCAAACATACGCGTGCTTACGTAAGCGAGTGAGCTAACTAAATTTCCAGTAATTCCTTTTCCCTCGCGAGGAACCAGCGCGACGACGAGTCTGTTACGTCACGGTCGTCTAGCATTTCCCGAATATATACTTGATATATATTCTTTTGCGACTACTTTTTTACGGTGGGAAAAAAGTTTTCCAGCCAGTTTTGGAAGGGACGATGTAACGCGTGAGAGTGAAACTGATAAGAGGAGGACAAGAGCAGGAAAGTTGCGAGAAATCGGGAGAAAGGAGTTGCCGTTGTTGGAGTTGAAAGGAGTCTCGTTGGCTTTGCTTATTAGCATAATCGAATGATAATGAGGCAAAAATTGTATACCTTACACTGGAGCAGGCACGCTATTTCCGTGAGTGTATCTACCTAGCGTAGGACAGCGGAATAGTCGCGGAAAGCTGACGTTCACGCTCGGCGAAACAGGTGGTACTGAAATTTATGCGGTAATTAAGGAATCGAAAGTCGAAAAGCAAGGATTACGATTTTTAAGAGGTATGTCTGGTTAGTGAAATTCGACGACTTTTCGAATCCTTTCACGGTTTGCTCGATTTGCTGGATTATTGTACCGTGAAGTCTCGTTTAATGAATCTGCGGAGTAGCCTGTATAAATCGTGTCGTCTTAAATGAGATAGAAGTCGTCGACTTTGATTTATCGATCTATTTTGTTGAGGATGTTAAGAATATTGTGAAAGCAGTACAGAAGTAGGAAGTTAATATTTAACCTTTTCGAGGCAAACGGTACGATACAATCCAAGATAACTTTTGGAAACATCGCTATGCAAATTTTTCAATAATATTTTCGAACTTCAAAATTGTGAAACATACTTCGTATAATTCGACGTGAACATCTCTTCTCTCGATATCCCCGTTTCTCTATTCTCAACGATATTTAAACGACAGAAACTATTTATAATGTATTGTAAATCTGCGTTTGCGATCGCGCGAATTTATGTAAAGCAAAGTATAAAATTAATTCCGGGAATCTTATATGAAGAACCTATCATTCGAGATCCGAACTGATAATTATTCGTTCAGCGCGCAACAAAAATATCATTTCTCACCTTCGATTCGTACATCTGTATACAAGATCGCTGGTACACTCCTGCCCTTATCGATGAGTGAATTTTTAAATCCGATGTACCCCCTCGGTCTACGCCACTGTCGATGTTCTCTCTTCGTCGAACCATTCCCCCAGCCCCTCTGAACGAGCAGCACTACCATTCTCCATGTCCTCGGTGTATCACAGAGGGAGGGTTCGCCCCGTTCGGTGGGGACCATCTCAATGACGTCACCGAGCTGGTATGGAGGTGGAAGCGAAGCAGCGATAGAGGGGTATCGGTTGTGTGCAAAGGGTGGCAGGGGATCCGTGGGTGGGGAGTTGTCAGTAGGGGTTGCCGGGTAATATTGGGGATGGTGACGGGGTGAATGACCGACCTAGACTCGAAGTCAGGGGTGTGCAATGTATGAAACCATCCGTAATAGCAACCCTCCTTCAAAGCAATCTACAAGGGTAGGCTTTACACCCTCTTTCTTCGTGTTTGTGTTCTTCTCGCTGCCTATGTCCGTTAGACGCGAGATGCTGGCACATAACTCGTCAGAGTTGAAGTGTTTTAACGAACGGAACAGTATGCCGAAGACACATTTTTCTTTTTACTAACAACATTCTGTCGTCATTAACTTTATCAACTCTTTCAATTCTACGATAAATCATTGACGCAAATATTTGCCTATAATTTTTCTACATATCTACGTGACGAATGGACGATTCGCACAAATAATTAGATGTTTAATAGCGTATAAGAAAATTTTTTTAAGATAAAATAAATTTGATGTTATTTTATGTGATTAACTTCTGGCGAAATTAATATTTTACTTTGCGATTCTAGATGTTTAACTACATAATTGCCATGGAAATTAGTAGGTCCGTTTACGTATTGATCAATTGGATATCGTGATTCGAGTAATTAATCGTGATTTTTTACGCAAATTATAGTCGAAATAGATAACGATCGTTTGGGGAAAAAAAGATGCATAGTCCCAAAATGTTTTTGGATCGATATCTATAATACTACGTTGAATCGATTAATAAAATAACATCAACCATCTTTAAGTTTTAACTGTTTTCGCCTGGAAGGATCGTGAAGCGATAGAAGAGACAGCAAATTGATATGATCTTATCAATCAGCAGACAATCTATCATTTTATTTGTCGTTGCTATTTTATCGCTCGTTTTTCCGTGTATTTGTCGAATACGCACGAATATGCACGAATCGTCGTTACCCCCTCTCGTTTGTTTTACGATATCGCATTCCGTTTACACATTTCGTCATCTAAGTACGCTATTCCAGGTTAGAAGTTTATTTATAAACAGACAGGTTAGCTTCTTTATTTAGACGACGGCGGCGACGACGACGACGACGACGACGACGACGACGACGACGACGACTACGACTACGCGACAGCGACGGCCACGGGCGTAAACGTCGGCGCTTGGGAAAGTCGAAAATCGCGATTAAACCGAGAGCTTGAAGCCGATCAGTGATCTCGAAATTCAACGAGCTAGTCCCGTGACTATGGTGTTCGAGGTCAGAAGATCATCGATGCAGATCGGTGCTTCTGTGCACCGATGACTTCGTGTCCCAGAAAGATAAAGGCCGTTCCCTGGTCGGTAAACTGACGTGGGTTTAAGCCCGGGGTGAATCGAGTGCACGAATAGGGTAACGCGATCGATAGCTGACCAAAAATAGGATCTGCCGCGGACTCGTAAAAGCTTTATTAGAAAATGCTTTCTCGATGCAGCGCTCTCGTTACATCCAATGAGACGATCGAAACACCGCTATGGAATACGCACACAATGCAGTGTCGTAAATTACCAAGGCTAGTCTAGAGTCTAAGGAAGTCTAAAGTCTATGGTATATAGCGTAGAATTGCTTCGGGTAGGTATATCGCCAAGCGATGTCTGTTCAATTTCGATTAAATTGCCTAATTTGAAGCGTAATCTCGATCACTTACGTTTGAAAAAGGTGAACAGATAGATGCGCGTGTATATTAGAGATGTACACGTAGAATGGTTCGAATTTGGAAAAATATGTAAGAATTAGTAAGAGGAAAAAAGAGAGTATGAAATCATTACTCTCTAGTTAACGCTTTCGCGATATCTTACAATAAATCTCGGTATTCCCACGATATCTTAACGAGTAAAACAAACAAATTTCCTTCAGATTTATTCTAATCGTTATAAGAGCAACTTATAAATGCAACAAAAACAAGGATGATTACGTAACGATCAAATCTACGAGGAATTGTACGTTCGAGAATCGACATCGACTATCGTCTTGCCTTGACAAGAACGTAGGCTCCCGAGGACCTCGAGAAAAAGTCAAAAAACGTTGCCAGGAAAAATGTCAGCCCAGGGTCAAACGGTGTTCTGGTCCCCGTGGTATTGGTCGGTTTTGGTTTTAGGTTGTTGCATGCACGAGGGTTAGGTTGGTCGTTCTCTGTGGCGTTGCTGTTACACCACGTGGTTCGTATTGATCCTCTTCGGTGGGCACGGTAAAGGAGAGCAAGCGAAAGAGAAACAGAGAAAGAGCGGCGAACGGGGTGAGAGAGGAGGTCGACCGATGTGTTCTCTCTATCGAAAGCTTCCCTCGTTCGTTCTTCCTCTCTCGCCCACGGTTCCCGATATAGTCACCTCTTTCTGAACGACGTGTAACCCCTATATACCTTTCTCTCTCGTCGAAGAGGGTAGCAGCCTAGTGCCCCTGCCTTTCGGTCGTTCACCCTTCGTACACACTCGATTCCGATTCTCTGTTCTTCTCCCGTTCGTGTCCCTGCCTTCCGCTCCTCTTTTCTGCTTCCGATGCGCGCCCGATCTAAGAACTTCTACAGTCTGTACTTGACCCCACGGGTACACGTCAGGCATTAAGAAGGGGCAAGCGAGATAAAGCAAGTTATGAAAAAGATCCAACTAGTCGGATCATCTCCGTTATTTTTCGTTGAGATAATATCCTTCGCGGATTTGGATCGAGTACTGGTTGAGAGATTGCTTTGGAATGCAAATGTTTCTCTTCAACTTTGTTTCTCAAGCTACGGAGAATTTTGTTTGTTGAAAGATTATATACAAAAGGCAAGTGTTCCTAGTTTCTTTAACCCGTTGTAACGTTATGTGACTTAGAAGTTAAATATTCATACGAACCTCTTAGACAGAAGGCAAATTGACCATCTCCATTCTTTATTAATTTACCTATTTCCATATGTTTGTTGGCAAGATATTCGCATAAATGATAGTGAATTTCAACGATTTCTCATACTTACGATCAAATGGCAAATTGGCTGGATGAAAAATTATATGTATGTAGAAATAAGATTCAAACCCAAAAGTATGATACAGGCTTACCTGAAACAAAAAAAAAAAAAAAAATATCTCATGAAACTCTTAGATCGATCTCTTCTTGCAATATGACAATTATATTGTTTTGTTTCGGTCTGTATAGCAACCTCGCCCTCCAAAAAGGTTAAGGTCATTGAAGAACCGTTGGAAACTGTTACGACAGGCAAAGAAACGCGCACGTGTACGCACGCATCTTTGCTAAGTGCGTGCATATCACAAGATAATATCGGCCAGGAAATGATTTTCATCGAATTGCAAGATTTATTTGCTTAGAATTTGATATCACGTCATACAATTATGTAGACTTTTCCGTTACTTCCATTCCGATATAGTATGTTCGAACTGGACGAGTATTCAAATATTTACATAAATCAATTCAAAAGATTATCAGATTACCGTATTTGTTCTCGCTATATTAAATCGAAAGATTTTTTTTTGTTGGAATTTCTCTAGTCGTGAAATTAAGGGTTAACAGAGATGAATCGTGAATCGTTTTTCTTTTTCAAAATTTCATTGAAATTTTATCCAAATAATTTAACAAAACATAACGCTCTAAAGTAAATAAACGTTAGCCTCGTTTAGTCACAATTTCCAGGACAATTTTTATATTTTTTTCATTTTATAGTACGTGACGTGCACAAAGTGCGACTTTAAACGTTGTGTCGGTATAACCGAAGCATTTCCTGTGCGTTTCGTTGTGTTTGATGTAAGTTAAATCGAGACCTCTAGCTGGGAAAGCTTAAACGCATAGAGAACTTGAAACGTTTCACTATACCTCTATTAGTACCTTTGGCAAGATACGAAGATACGACGGAATAATAGAAGTACAAGTTGCCT
Source organism: Bombus affinis (assembly GCF_024516045.1). NCBI lineage: Eukaryota > Metazoa > Arthropoda > Insecta > Hymenoptera > Apidae > Bombus > Bombus affinis. The sequence continues at coordinate 1,974,728 of NC_066348.1, forward strand.
GAAGTTCGAAACAAGTTCACAACCGCCTTCGCACCCATAGTATACGTTTAAAAAACGATCTTCTCACGTATTTTTCCACTTTATTCCAATTTCGAGAATCTTATAAAACTTGCGAAACTTGTAAATAGAATTCATAGATTCTAATTCGTTTTGAATACGGATCTATATAAACTCTGCATCGTAAAGAATATATTGCAATGGGCTTGATAATTCCTGTATCGATTAATCGACCTGCGGTTTTTAGTAAAGCCAGATGTCAACGAATCGACCCTAAAGAGCATCCTGATTCATAGTTTACGGACGAAGGAGGGCTTCGATCCCGGCGGGAGAACCGATCAAGGTCATTGATCTTCGAAGGGGATAACTTTTCGCCGTTGCCAAGGCCGTCGTGGTCGATGTGGTTTTAATTCATTCTATTCTGCAATTTATATTGTACTTTTTATTTAAATACTTATCCTATCTATTCTGAACTGTTTATATCTGATTATATCTACAATTGTTACGTAAATTGTACGAAAATTAATCGTTTCTAATTTCATCTTACTATAATATTATCGAGTAAAGGCTACAGCTCTGAAAATACAAATTCTATGTAAAAACCACTTAAAATATTATATTACATATAAATATAATATGATATAATATGGTAAATATCGATATATGTATATAGATATTAAATTCATTCATTCCAAATTATTATGTGAACCTATCATATATATATATGTCGAATTGTCGTTTGGATTTCGAGCGCGAGACGATTCTTCGTTAGCATTTGCCATCATGATGTTAATAAGTAAACAAATGCTTTTAATAATATTCTTGGGTTCTGTAACGAATCCACGGTCAACGGGAAACTTTCTGTACGTTTTAATATATTTTTGATAGCACACTGACACGTTCACTCAGGCACAGGGTTTCTCTAAGACTGACACCAAGTCGATGACAGAAAACTCTCCAAGGAGATTGCAAAATAAAAGACAGATACAGTAACATATATCAAATACATATCGATCGGGAATATCAACAAATTCCCAAGCGCCGTAACTAGGCAGTTCCACATAAACCAGCATTGCTCCTGATCAAGACTTGATTGTTTATACAGCGTATCCGTTAACACTGGAACCTCCTTTGTAAAACATTTCGTTCATCCCGTGACCGTGGCTACGTTCGGCGACCAGTTATGTCACCCCGAGCCCAAGTATTGAGAAATCTTCCAAAAGAAAGGCTCGATGTCTCTACATCTCCGACATATATACATATGATAGGTTCACATAATAATTTGGAATGAATGAATTTAATGTCTGATAATTTACATAGGTAATTGCGTTGATTGCGTGAAAATCATCCGAATGATTCTCACTAAGCATCGGAAATTCGCAATTAGGCCACGCCTAGCCTACTTTCGTCGAGTGCGTTCACCTCAACCGGCGGAAGGGTGTATTCGCCCCCACGGAGAGTTTTCCTGGGTCGGCACCTGCGCAGAATGCGCGCATGACCCACGTGGCCGCCACGTGGTCACCAAAGAAGATCACCCAACGCTGCCAGAGGGTAGCGTTCACTTCGGAAAAAGACAGCCTTCAAGGGGATGAGTATCGACCAAGGGCAAGGGCGAGGGCATGCGTGTATGACACATTCCTTCCAAACTTCGCACAAAGATGTTTGAATTTACAGCAGCAAATTTTCCACACTCGCAGAAATACAGAAAAATATGTATGTTTATACACGTATTATATACATTTATGTTCGTATACTGAATACCAACATATATAGTGATTTATCATACGACAACTATTTTTTGTCGGTAAGTTTTGCAATATGTCTGCTTGAAAATATTTATATTTACCAAAAATAATTATAAAAATATTTTATTCAACAGATCAAATCAGTCATGATCAAATCAAATCAATTATACTACCTCTCGCGGGCTAACGTACGTACATAGAAACCGTCAAACTTAACACCAAAAAGTTCATGCTTTCGCTTGTTATTATATATTTTGCAATTCATCGAGGCCTAAAATACAGCTAAAATAGGCCTAAAGTACAGCTAAAATACACGCTTGCACATACGAGGAACCTTGAACGAACCTGAAAAATGGTCAATGACCCTTTCCCCCTTCGGAAATTTGGCGAGAAAAATATGACATGGCCCCGTGGCCGGCGGAAACTGCGGCCTGCTACAGAAACGGAAATTGATGTTCCCCTTTCTGCTCGGTTTCCGGCGGCTGTTCGAGCGCTCCGTTAAATCGCTGCGGCACCGTTTTGGACAGCCCTGACTATTCGTATCGAGCGGCAATGCCAAGGGCAAGGGCGTCCTTCCCCCACCCTTCCCTACCGCGGCCCTCCACATCCCCGTTTCTCTTCCTCGTTCTCTTCCTCTTCCGTGAAGCATACGCACCGCAAGAGCGTCGGGCCCACGCACAACTGCTTTCCTGAGTTGCGCAGCCGACCATGGAAATTCGGACTCGATAGACATATAGACCGTCAAGAGCATACTACCGAAGGGATTATTGGTAAATCGTCCATTATTAGTAAAATAACACAAGAATGTTGCGTTAACAAATTATTAAAACATACAAATTGTGTAAAGAATAATAAATATGTATCTAAGATCTTTCTCTAAGAACTAGACATTTTTAATTTATGACTTTTTAATATGGAAATAAAATCTTTTATCTAAATTTTCTTATAAGCGCACCGCAAATTTTCTTATAAAATTGCCATTATTAGGAAATAAAAGTCACAACGTGTCACAAACTTACATACACATCATCAAGCTTAAAATTCAATCTGATGCAACTGATTCGGTGCAACATTCCCAGTTTGTCCTAATAAATTAGCAGGCGTTCCCGCATATATTCGATGAGTATCCCTTTCTCTTGTGTTGTGTTGTAAGTACTTTCAGTAAGGAGTCAAAAATCTGGATACACGTTGCGCAAACATACAAATGTACAAAAGGTGCGAATAGATATCCGCGGATGGAAAAATAACTGGAAGAAAACGAAAAAAGAATAGGAAATAGCAGAAGCAAGCAGAGACAATGAATACGTTGGTAGGAAGAAGGTTAGAGGAAGGGGTTAGGGGGAAGGTGAATTTAATCGAGCGCAGCCGGGAGGAAAGGGGAAAGTGTTGAACGACGAAGGCAGTTGAAGGAGGGAGGAACGGAGGAACACTCGCCAGGCGGAGAAAGCTGTGTTCGGCTTCACGGGGTTAACGCACTCGACGTTATACTGTCTTGCGACTAACGATGATGTTTCTACCATTACGTAAACCGAGCGGGCGCAAGACTCGCTTCTCTGTGCGCACGGCCGGGATTGGAAAAGCTGTTCCTAGTATCGAGGAGAGAGTTAGCTTTGAGCGAACACCGTGTCTTGCTGCGATTTCGTAGGCGTCGCCGAAAATAGTGACGTTTTTCCTGCGTTATTTCGCTGGAAGCACACCTTCCTTCGTATATCTTTGTTTCTATCGCAAACAGCTGTTCTTTCTTCGTGTTTCTTTCTTTTTTTTCCTTATTGTTCTCTGCTCTTTTTCATATCATAGAAATGGCTGCTTTATAGCGTTCCGAAGAGATGGAATGACGTTAACAGAAGAACAAATGACTTCTATACAGTAGCTTTCAGAGCAATCGAGCGAAGGCTTGGTTTTGTTCGATCGGATCGAGGATAGTTAGATAATTACCTCTTTGTTTGGATCAGTAGATCACGTACTTTTGCATACGAGCAACGCAGCAGTCATACTTCTCCATTGCTCAACTCTATAAATTGAAAAGTGAGAAAAATGTACAATGTTACAAATTTTTAAAAAATTTTTAAATTTCACCTCGAATTATTTATTTCGATAACGGTTTATCTCTTCGTAATAAATAAACTTACAGAAGTAAAGTTGTTTTCCAAGAGTGTACGAATTATTTGAGGATGAAGTCTCATTTTATCAAAACAACAAAGACGGATCTAGCAAAGAAGAATATAAAAAATATAAAAAGAAGAAAAAAAGAGAAAACAGTAAAGACAAAAAAAAAACTGAAAAACTGAAGATTTTAACGCGGCATCGTAACAGCATCGAACTTACGCAATGGTTCGAAACGTGCCGCGATGCGAGAAAAGTTTCCCAAAGGCACCTCTCTGTTCCGCGTTGTCGCCTTCTTTCCAGACGCGAATACACGGTAGTCGCTCCGCCAAAAGCAGGAAGTGTGTCTGAGAACCGCTGCACGAAGAGAAAGTTGCGACCGACATATTTTGCGTTCGCGCAACCATGCGATGTATACGTTAGGCAGCCCATTAGCGTAAAAGACGCGACGCAAAGCGATAACGAGGAAACAAGATGAATAGAGAAGAAAGGGAAAAGAAGAAACGAATCGGCGACGCTAATAGCTTCATTTGCTCCTGTACAAAGCAGTTTTACTATAGCATCGATTAAGGTATTACGATCGGCCACATTCGTGCCATTTACGACAATCGATTGGGATTTCTTTTTATGTGACCACGCTAGCCACACTAGACGCCTCGAAGGACGCTTCTTTCTGATTTCGTACAAGAGATCGAATAGATTGGGACCGAAGGAAAAATCGTCACGATTTCTCTTAACTATTTAGGCCGAGATTCCTATGAAAATGGAAATTTTATTTTTGTAGACATTTGGGATCGTTGCGAATAGCAAGGGAAAGTATACACATTAATCGACTTAGAGATCAAATTAAAGTATATGCGTGAGATATTCAACGAACGTTTATTATTGCAATAATAAATCATCTTATCGTAATTATCGACAGTGAAAAGATTCGCTAAATTTCTATTTGACTAACTGTATCATTACGAATAATATATAGCTATCGTCACAATTTCTTCACTTCGATCCTATCAGTAATACATATACATAATCAGCAAAGGAAATCAATAGTTCGATAAAGAAGCATCATTTGAACTTGTACTTTGTTACGATACGCATTTTCAATGTCATGTCGCTATATTTAGACGGCGAAACAAATCTCTATTTAAATTTTATTTTTTTACCTATGCCTCTAAAAATATAAATTTGTCTGAACATATGTAAACTAATTCTCTTCCGAGATGAATATAAATCCTTATTTTCCAATTACTCTATGATATATTCATTGAAGATGATGAAATTTAATTTTCCTTTTGCTACGATCGAAAAAAAATTCTACATTGAAATCAAAGAAAAATAAATTTAGCGATAAATGCTAGGGTTCACGATGGTTACGTCAGTGCTTAAAGTAAAATATGTTTATTATGTTTCAAGGTTTGCAGTTCGAAGCAGGAAATTTCAGCGGCTAAATTGGAATTCCATTTATTCGAGAAACGTTTCACAGAAATGTCCGAGGAGTCGTGTAAGGTTCGTGCGTATACTTATTCGACTTGCAAACAGTTCGAAGCCAGGAAGAGGAAACTAGCGATGTAAGTCCGTAGCTAGGCGCGCAAAGCGATGCACCGTGACGCATGGCGATCTTTGCAGTCACTTTCGCTTCGATTGACATCTTTTGACAAATAACAAATGTTTCGTATAGAGTGCACGTCGGATATAAATATAAAGACTAATTTTTGCAAATATTCTCATTGTCATTTGAAAAGTATGTTGTTCAAATTTAATTTTTAACTCGAGTACCCGTATTTTATAAGAAATGCAATAATTTTTCAGTTAACGAAACATCAATCATGTCGTATTCACCGAATTACAAGTTTTAGACTGATGTGATATGGTAGATAATTTAAAGGTATTAGACGTTTACAAGATTGGATGTTTCATATGTAACCACTTAGTACTACAAATACAAGCAACTTGACAGAAAAATGTGATAACGAGCACAGCTTATGGATAGACGAAATAAAAGAGTGAATAAACAAGACGTAGCCTGCAAACGTGGAAAAGTTATCAAATTCGGGCGAAGGCGAGCAAATCGGTCGATAAGAGCAGGAAATTCGCGATTTCTAGTCGCGCGAGCGCGAACGGTCGTGACGTGCACCGGTAGCAAGTCTGGCTGCCCTCACTTTCGCTGCGCTTCACAGATCGCCATTCTCGTCGCACGACCGTGCGTACCTACATACATGCTGAAACACGTGACGCGCATACGGGGTCGTCATTAAACGCCGTCGAAGAAATAATTCGCTTTGCGCATATATGGAGCACGTGTGTTTCATGTTTTACCACGTGCCGCGCGAGAATATGAAATTCTCGTCTGTAATTAAAAAGTAAGAAAAATCTAATTCCTTTGCACTCCTCCTGTTTTTCATAAAACCACAAGTGATTTGATTTCATCATATCGGTTCTACCAACTTCTATAATATTCTCTGAGAAATTATTTTTCAATTATTTTTCAAGGAGATCTGCAGATTTGGCAAAGTTCGATGCTTCGGGCATTGCTTTATGCAATGGGAACTCTTTGTACCACAACCGGTGATCCATTGTCTCAGTTACGATGAAACCTAGGCACTCGTCTTTAAACGTTTCAACTTCTAAGCTACTTCATAGTCCATTGACAGCCTAAAATCACAGTGATGGAAGATGGTTCCGTGTCATTATCAATCGGCGTCGTTAACAAGCGCTGGCCCTGACTTGTTCGCGTGAATTACCGAGTCATGGACTCGATTGCACGGTGCATATCTCGGCGTGCACTCTTATTCGTGCGTTGCATAGCGGCGAATGCAAGTGCAAGGTAGTGCGACGGCTGGTAGCCGGTAGAGGTGAGCGAAAGTTTCTTACGTCACATATACACGCGTACGAGCAGCACGCACGGTCCCCGGTTGCGTACCTGCCTTTGCTTCCAACAACAGGATATACAGGGTGCATCAAAATGATCGAGCACTTAATGCAATATATAATACGCGGACATATTTCGCTTCTGGAATGAAACAAATTTTTTCGTATATTTTTCTACGAAATAAAAATATATTATAATTATAATACATAAACCATTCAAGGTAGAGTATTCGTCTTAATACAAGTACAAGCAGAAGAAGAAAGAACTTCTACAAAGTACCTATGGGTCGCACGATTTTTGCAAAAGTTCAGATTTATTTATACCTTCGCGATTGTATCATGATTGCGGAGACATGCGTTGCATGCGTCCCTGTATATTTCCACAAATCTCTCAAGAGGTCAATTTATAAACAATACGCGCGTGCATCTACGAAATACGATAAAAACGGAGATTCCCGGGCATGGCGGTACCGGAAACGTTGTGAATCGCGCTTAAAATGACCCGTCACGAAGCAACGACCCGGAAGCGATAACCGCGCGCGAGGTCGAAACTACGATCGATAAAGAGGTCGGTCGCACACTAGCGCGTCACTTTTTCAGGGTGGGATCTGTCCGTGTGGACACGGCTAATCGAAAGCAATCTGAGACAGCACCGATGCGTTCCTGGCATATTGTCATCGCCACACGCCAATGGATTTGACGTATTATTATTTTTCACGCAATAATGCGGAAGCGCGGCTACTATTCGGTTCGTTTGAATATTTCATCTCGTGGCGATTTCGATGCACGACTCTCGTGTTTTTTACAGATTCAAACAAAAGTAATCGCCAGTTAGGTAAAATTTGTTTTGCGATCGTGATCAAGGCGCATATACACGTATTTATCTATGTATATATCTACGTGTAGTTAAAGTTCGTTTTTAAGAGAGAACTACGAGCTTGATGCGGAGCTGTCGGAGTTTGCTCGCGTGCACGAATAAAATTATGAAATATACTAGTTTTTACGATTGCTGCGATTATAATAAAAGTGGCTTTGTCAGCATTTTTTTACTGAATTCAGTGTCAGTTATCTTTGTCTAATTTTATTTTATCGCTAAAAGCTTAATGGGCTTTTATTATGATTTCGAGATTTCAAACACGATATAATTTGAAACTTGTTTTCAAATTTGAATATACGCGGCAGTGTTGACATGTAGGATAATACCAGTAACAATAAATTTAAGTTCAATGTTGCGATAAATATCGAAAATTAATTTTCTTCATACTTCAGTACGAAGATCCACTCTTGAATAAGAATATCAACATTCGTTCAAACAATTGTAATCGTACGACGCACGCTGCTTCTTTGCGCTTAAAGTCACGCGAAAAGATTTTTCAATTTCGTTAAAGAATCTGGTAAATTTCAACCGCAACGAATTCAATGAGCCAAAGTATAGTTCGATTTTCCGATCGATGTCGATTTTCAAGCGCGTGCAAGCTGCTCCCGACCGCGCAGTGGATTCGAAACAGAGTTGTCCTCGTTTCCTCGTTGGCTCCTCGTTGGATTTATTCGAACGAACCAGAAAATCTTTTTACATTTTTTTCTCCTCTTCTATTTTTTAATTCTTTCCATACTTCGGTAGACAAAATTGTGGTCGACTGAAAATTTGCGTGCGACACTAAGCGAGAACATTGCGACATATGTATATGAATATCATTTAACAGGTATCCGTGATACGTTGCAACAGCCTAGAAGCGGTGCCTAGGTGGAGGGTGAGAAACATCGAACAATGCAATATATACGACCCTACATCCTTGAAAATTTCGCAATACGTCCATTAAAAGCGAGCGAGGAACCAGCAAAAGAATTCGCTTTTTTCCTTCATAACCTTTTCTCTCCCTTCCGCTCTTCTCTTCGTCTCCTATCTTTTTCTCTTTTTTCTTTCTCTGTCCGGTTGTACTTCTTTTTTTGCGTCAATGAGCGTTTAGAGCGATGATTATTCGGTCGTTTGTGATGTATCGGCTGACGTGAAAGTAAACTCTCTGCAGTTCGTTGAACAAAAAAGAAAATTATCGAGAGCAAAATACGCCTTATTCTCTCGTAAAAAGGACGAAGAATACATTGTAATAATTTGTTGCGGAGAGAACAGTTCTCTACAGGTGGAACTGCCTGGTATAGCCTATAGATCGTCACAATCGTTCCCCGTCGGTTATTGTTGGAATTTTTCGTGATTCGAAAAATTATAGAAGCGTTTCGTCGATTTATTACTATTACTCGTTATCTCGCAAAGATTTTTGAATCGAAGGAGTATACTAATTCTTCAAAAAATTGTGAAGTTATAAAAACTCTATCTCCGATAGCGCAGCTCTGACAGACAGATCTGACGCTGTAATAAAATGTAGCAATCTTGCTACATTTGCTTAGAAGACTGTTTAAAAAGTGGCAAAAATAATTCGATCGGTACCAACCATCTAAGCGTATGATTCAGCACACGACTTTCAAACTCTATTAAACTACCAAAGATTTAAGCTTTAGTCGATCTACGGGCTACCAGTTAAGTACACATATATGGTCATCGCATCTCAGTCTGCTTCATGCCATAGGCCACGAGTCACGGACAAGGTCCGGCCGCCTCATTTTCAACTTTGCGTCCTGGCGTCGTTCATCAATCTTGCGAATGAACAAACCAACCAACCTACCGTTCCTGTCCGACTTGAACATTCTTACAAAGCTCGCGACATCTCTATACCGGTCGGTGCGGCAGGCGCGTTGTGGACGCGGCTTAACGAGCATGAGTGTCGTGTTGCAATGGCCTAGAAGCGGTAGCTAGGCGAAGGGTCAAAAACACCGAGCGGCACGTTTCTAGGCCATGCGCTGCTATCTATAAACCCCTACGAGCTTCTTCTGTCCCTCCCCACCCCTTCACTCCCCGCTCTACCCTCCTGTGCTTCACAGTCTCTCCGTTCTTCACCTCCTGCTTTCCCGGGTTGCTCGATCCTCTGTACCTACACTCTACATCACACGGAGTTGCACCTATATACACTTTCATACCTAGGTCATCCTCTCTCGCGATATCTGTCTCTTTTTCACTCTTTCCGTCAAGCCCGCGTCGAGTTTCGCTTTCGCCCCATCCATCTGTAGGCTGAACCATCCGAGGCCATATATAAGTACGTTTCGAACTTCGAGTCGTACAGAAGGAAAGCTCGAACGACCGCGAGACGACTCGAAATAGAGGCGGTTGTGCGAAATTTCCAATTCCACGGAACGCCGCGCCGACTAGGATGGTCGATTCGACAGCTGGTGCTGGCTGTCGCTTCAATGGTGAATTATGAAAAATCTGTCCAGGGAATAATTCGCTTAACAAGTGGGCGAATGGCTGCTTTTGCGGAACCGATCGCTCCATGATAAATGCTTTTACGACAATTTTTGTTTGTACGCTTGAATTGATTAATATGCAGAAGAATTAAGAGGTATCCAGGAAGGTTGTACGTAACGACATTTTAAATTTTTAACGCTGTAATTCGGCAAATTTATGCTTCCAATAATACGATCATCTTAAATATCGAGAGAGATACCATCTATGGAAGTAGAACTATTTAGAAAGGTAGGAAATGAGCGAGGGCTGTGACGATTAAGGCCCGGAATAGACAACATATGTGACAAGTGTTTTGACAGTGTTATATTCCCAATATAACAGTATACTGTCGCACGTTAATATATACTGCGTGATTAGAAATATAAAGCTGAATAGCACAATATTACCAGTGCAACATTTTGACGATGTTTTGATCATATCATTGGTATTAAATCTTACAATTCTAATAGTAGCATTTCACACTAACATGTATTATATCATCAGAAGAATATAGCTGTTAAATCGAACAGTATGTTAGCGTCTCGTGTTTGTAGAGGTAACGGCACTTGTTAAGGCCTTTCAAGAGCCATTAGGTTACCGAATCTGTAGGTTTAGCGGCAAATTCTAAACTCACGGATCTAATGTTTGTAGTTTCGGGTGTCGATAAGCCCAATATTCTTCTAATTAATTGTTAAAAAATACGCACAAGAATCTGGCCACGGAGCGAGGAAGGTGATGAACTTTCTGAGAAGAGGACTGACAAATGAGTCGAATAGCTCAGCACTCGGTACTCTTACCCCAGAACGTCGAAAGAGCAAAACCGTCCAAGCAAAATCTTATAATAGGTATCGCCATTGTTATTCCGCCGAATTATTCGTCTGTACAGGACTTTAACTTCTCGATCGTAGAAAATTATGAAGGAAGAGATTGTTCGTTAGCGTGTACGATAGAGTAGATGCTAAAATTAGAATTAAAACCTGTTACTTTCACCAAGAGTTGATTACGAGGCACGTATCGATGTGATTGAGAAAATTAACCGAGTAATTGTTCCCAATTTTCGTGCGTATATGGCGTAAGATGCATCGTATAAATCAGACAATTTTAACTCGTCGCGAAAGGAGATTTCGTCCATTTTCGTTATTTACTTCGTAATGAAAATTCAATATAAAATTTAAAAGAATAATCAGATATGAAGCATTACTAGCGCGCTGCAAATACGAAAAAGATCAAACAAAGAAATGGATCTGCAAATTTTGAGGAACAATCTTAACACTTTAATTTTTCTAGCTTATTTCTTTTCATTATTAAGTACTATTCTCGCGTCCTTATTTCCTAAATCAAAATCTTTTTACGCATGTAGGAATAAGGATAAAAATTGAAAGGTTATTATATTGCCATTAAATTAATATAGGTATTTCACTGTAGAGGCTATTTAAATGTAAAACTCTACTGAGAAATACTTTTAAAATCCATAATTTTTGATTCTGTAAATATCCATGATTATATTATATTATATTATAGTCAATTTAGGAGTTTATGCAACCAATAATTAATACTAATAAGTGTAAATAAATGTATTTTATTTTTCAGGAAGTGATTTCAATCTTAAGAATTAAAAAAAGAACAAGAAACATGAATTATGTAATATTTTCATCATACTTGCTAGCAATTGATTAAATCGATGAATAATCAACGTACTCGATCTTTTACAGTAGATAACACAATGTTATTAAACTTCTTGCTACCATTTTCAAAATTCTAAATTTCCGTCCTATAAATGTTCCCATCGCGAAAAATAATTTTCTTTCTCTTTTTCTTACCATATCATACCATGCTAGTAATTTTGTGACGAGGCTAGATCGCGGAAGTATTTTAAAATATTGGGCTAACCACGTATACTACAAAGCACGATTTCGATATCGAACTGGCAATCGGCCGCGAGTAATTTGGCACTTAAACTTGACAATGGCCAGTCGAACGGCTGGACTTGAACGGAGCAAATAATGCGATACACGTATACGCACCATTATCCGTGCTTCTTATGCGGTTATGTTATACAACCGATCCGCATATCTGCGTATGCAGGTTCGCACGAAAGTGCCGCACCGCGAAGACCATCGACCGACCGATCGCTCTCTCTTCTAGTCTTTTGCAGTGGTTCTCACCGCTTTCACGAGAGTGGATCTCAATATCGTTCATCATAGTTCGAGGAGGGGAGGAAATTTATACGCATATTGTTACGTAATTTGAAATTATTGTCCGTTTGCCTTGACAGTTGAAATTAGTACCTTTTTATTTTTGGGTTTTGTTATAGTACTTGGAGAAAGTGCAAATAACGAAAGGTGCAAAAGTAATGCTCACGTACACTATTAATTTTGTGTTTTGTTTTGTGTTTTGTGTTAATTGAATTTAATTTTTTCAGAGTAAAATGAATTTATCATCAAATTAATCAAAACTTTTCCTGTTCCACACTTTATTAAGTCATTAAATAAATAAAATAAAGAATATTTGGTTGGATGTAGCGTGTAACATATGTAACTGATAGTATACCACAATACCGTATTAGAATCGAACCATTGGCTATTCTACAATATCAATGTAGTAACGATCCATCCGCGATCCAACAAAAACGTTAACTCCTTACGCGATACTTGGCGAACGAGACGCTGTCAGCCTACGTTGCAATATCGATTTCCGTAGCTCACACTACTTGTTAACTGATTAACAACTAGTATTGTAATTATGTATCCGTTGAAATGGATGATGCAAGAATTACAAAACCGCATGTGTTTTGCGCGTTTCTTATAACACCATCGCGTAAAAATGAATCATGATGGAAAATCAATCATTATGTCTTTAACCTCTCCCATTTGAGACTCGAGCATTAAAAAGATCAAATAACCATATTCGTAGTAGAAATCACGGACATTTTGAATCTGTATTAATATTAATAGGTATGTAGTCGGCGTCCCAAATTTGCACGTTGCTCAAGGGTCTGCTGTATATCAATGAATCATTCTTACTTGGCTGTACTAATTACATCATTCTGACCTTTTTTAATTGACTTGTAGCGAGCATATCAAAAGTTCGCACAAGTAACGAGGATAATAACTCGAAGTTAATTGAAAAAAAGGTGGCTACTTCAGTACAGAGTCGACTGCGTCTACGAATTAAATTTATTTTGCTTTTTCTAAACGTTCGTTATTCCTTCTTAGTGAAAATATGTAAAATATATATACTTTTATGTTATATTGGCTACTCTCAAGAACTTTTTTTATAATGATAAATGGCGTTTATCGTGGCGACTCTTATCCGTTTGAAAAAAGGTTACCAGGAACGCATACTCTGTAAATCGAGGGATCGGTGTATTTTGTCAAATATGGTAAATTTATAGGATTCGTTTGTTTTTCCAGTAGAATGAAAAACCGTAAGCTTTTGTAACATTTTCTTGACACGAGTAAAGAAATCACATTACAGAGAATTAAGGCAAAATTGTACGAATTTTTCCTTCTTTTTGTTTTGAGAATCAGTCGATCGATTCGTAGTATGTACAATTCGACTCGAGTGTGTACGCGTCTGCCCTTCTCCATCGCCTTCACTGTCGTTCACGCCACGAACTAACGACTTTCACTTAAACGGCAGACTCACTTCCTGAATGCATAGACCAGTCGCGATTCCACGATCAAACTAGGAAACGGAGAACTGCCAGTTACATAAAGTCGAATCGATCGGTGTCGGGGTTTTTCGATTGCGCAGTTTGAACCCGTACTCTGTTCAAGGACGATCGTAGGCTGTTACCGTGTCAGGTTTGCTATATTCATAAAAGTGAAATTTTGTGGTTTTAAACTGAAATAGAGCAATGACCGAGTAGATTAAAAATTAGGAAATCGAGAAACATCATGTTCAGGTAGAAGCTCAAGAAATTTAATTTTCTATCTTCCGTGCTGATTTTTCAGGTGAACCATCTTGTGAATGATTCGATTTTGTATTTATACGTAATTATGTACGTGTTACATAATTTGTACGTATATACACATAAGAAAAAAATATTTACGACAAGAAGTCTACATGCCTCATATTAGCAACATGTATGTTTTTTAAAACTGAATTGATATATAAATTATTTTCAACCACAAAAATTTATACACAGTTGTCACCGTGCCCATAAATTAATCGATTATCGGTCTTTGATCGCCATTTTCTTGCAACCATCTTAGCGCAAATTAACTTACAATTTGATTGATTTCAGTAATCTCAAAAAAATGTTAAAAACAAAATAATCACGTTCCTTTTGTAATGTCATGGCACAAAAGATTACACAAGACGGTAATCGAGAAGGAAAGGTAATGCACGGTAATATCGTAGTCCTATTTTGGTAGCGCGCCTCGAGCTCTTTGTGCCATATTTCGTACTGTGCGGTGGCACGATGCGATGATTCAAACGGAATAGAGTAGGCGTAACCCGTAGGAGTGGAGGTGACGAGAGAGCGCGTTGCCTATCTGCTCGGAAGCGAACGAAACCGAGGGTGAAAACACATCGGAAATTATGCAGCCGTGTATCGGCCTGGTTTCCTTCGCTTCCTCTAATTTCACGATTCGGTTGCGGGACAACCAAGAAAACGGGCTATCGTTGCCGGCTGAGAACGCGCCTACGTTTCGTTGAAACGATCGTGTCATTTCACTTCCTACTGCGTAACCCAATTAGCCGCTTATTTAATACTGTTCCGACGACCGCAAACCATAGTAATAGAAGCATACAACTAGTGGTTTCGAGAGGAAAAAAGGGTGGAAAATAAAGGCGAAAGCCCGCTACTAGAAAGCCCGCACCGCTCGTATTATCTGGACGAAACGATCAGACTATGCGGGAATTAACTTTGATTGCAATAAACATTTTCTGTTTTACTAATGTGACGAGTAACGAAATCGAGAATGATCCATGACGATTCTAGAAAATTGGTCCAAATTCGATAGAAAAATCTACGTACTAAGCTATGCAGATTATACTAACTTTCCAATAATTTGGATTCAATTGCTATAAGCTAAAGCAACAAGGCATATGTTCGCACGCTTCGGAAATCTAACGGATCTGCGTATACGAAATGGCGACAATTGAGAACCACTGTTTGGATCAAATAAATTTCCGTCTGCGTCATTAGGGTAGATGGAGCGATCGAACGGAAGAGGCAAAAACGCGAAGAGGAGGGCGGCGTTATTCAGTAGCCAGAAAACCGATGTTATGGCCGGCAGTCGAGAATCGAGAGAAGAGTAGCTGACGCACGTGGTGGTGGCGGACGTAGGCAAGGCAATAGAAGGTCTCGAGCCGCGAGGTTCAACCTCTCCTATAGGTCACTTCCTCGTGCATAACCCAATTAAACCGATTATTTAACGCTCTGCCCGCGCTCTTTCTCTCTGTCTCCTATCGTGCTTCGCCGCGATCACATTCTCACTTACTTTCCCACCTACTTTCAAATAAGTGACGACTTCGAAGGTGGTGCGATATTAGATAGACGGGGTAGGCAAGGCCAGAGTGGACGATACCTATTCTCATCAACTACGTAACGATATATGTACATATGTATGTAATAATACATATATGTAATAACATACCTATATTATTGTATATATTGCGTACCTATATGTAACAATGAATGAGCAAAGACAGAAAACCGTTATTTTTATTTTTTATTTTTTATGGCGCTGTCTTTCGTGAATTGTGAAGACAGAAAATAATTCTAAAGTTTTCCACATTAAAAATACTACAAGTACCATACCGTTCATCGTAGCGTTCACCGTACTTCACCGTACTTCACCGTACTTCACCGTACTTCACCGTACTTCACCATACCGTTCACATGAGCTGCGATCTTTTGGATATCGGCACGCCGGGTTACGCAATCGATTCTTGGCGTGTCTTTATATGACGCGAGGGGGGGGGGGGGGCAATAAATCAAGCCTTCCCGCGAGGAAATCAAGAAGAAAAGACGAGGTGCTAACCGAACCGAGAGCACAAGCTAGCGGTGCAGTAGAAAGGGAGGGAAAGGACACATAAAAGCTGAAGAAAGGGGGACGAGAGGGTAACCCTGGGATCCAGATTACGGCGTTTCGTGTATGCACGGCGAAAGGCTCGCAACGCGAGTGCGCGATGGCCTATTCCCCGTGTCCAGGGTTACCCGCGGTCGTTGTGTCCGAAAACTTTGGCAATAAACTTACGTTCGAGAAAGAAAGGAAAAGAGAAGGAGAATGGGAGGGAGGGAAAGAGAGAGAGAGAGAGAGAGAGAACTGAGAGAGAGAGAGAGAGAGAGAAAGGAGAAAGAGAAAAAATCGGCGGAACCGATAGAACGACACCGCGATGGAACGGACTGACCGACACTACACTGCTGCCGGGATAGTTTCACTAGTTGCGTAATCCTAATAGATTGTGCTGCTCGTTGCTGCCTGCGACCGACTTACAACCACGAGACGCCCCTGGATCGTAAAGACACTTCTTTTCTTGCTCTTCTAGGAACATTGTGCTTCGCTGAAGCTCGGATGCTTAACAAAATTTAAAAAATCATCTTATATCGTGTCATTGCTTCTAAGAATACAATTACGCTTTGAAAATAAAACGCAATCAATCGTTAGCACTTTTTCGACTTCTTCTTATCACTCAATTAATTCACAAACAACTCATTCCATAGAACCAACGTGAAAATTAAATAAGGAATAAATTGCAATCTTTTCAACAGAAGGAAACTAGAAGTGCTCAAAGCGACACGGCTCTACAAAGTTCTATAATTTTCTCGTTTCGCTTTAATAATTATTTCCAACGTCTCCGTGTTCGGGGCTGGATATGGAAAACGTAAATCGGTCTAAGAAGATTTATTTTTCGTGAACGTTCGCCGCTGGGTAGTTTCACTAGTTGCGTAACCGCAATAGGTTGTCTAACTGCCGCCGCTACTGTCGCTGCGACCAACTTGCAATCGAGACAGCCAAGATCGCTGGCAGTTAATTCGAGAAAGTTGCAACGGGCCGTAGATCCTTGCTTGAGAAAAGAAAAGTAAACTCGCCGCGTGACACCTTCTCCCTTCCTTTTCGTTTGTGCTATTTTTCTTCCTTTTATACAACTATTTATCGTTTATTGACGGCGTAGCTCATCGCGTTGACGTTGACGTTGACGTTGACTCGTTTTAGCACTAGTTTATCCGTACTTTCGAAGAAATCTCATACATGAAATCTTTTGAATTTTTCATGTTCGATACCGATCCCTTCCTTGGCAGTACTATAGTTTAACATTGGCTTAGTAGAACTTTTAATCGCGTATTCGAAAAAGAAAAGGGAAGAAAGGAAAACAACCAAATAGAAATAAATATAAGAATGTCGAATATAAAATGTCGAGGATTAAAAAGCAATAAGTTTCTCGATATCTGTCCCAATCGAAAGCTTATAGATAATTTCCTCATCTACTTAAATCCTCCGCGTGTTACCTGTAATCCAAATCCTACGACCAACTGCGTCCAAACGGTATAACATGGATTTACATTTCAATTTTGCAGAACGATCGAAGAAACGACGAATGGGCAATAATAGCAGGCGAGGGTACTGGTTGATTGATTATCTTGAACGTTCTTCGTGCATTCGCGATTGATGCGACGCGACGAGCAACCGATAGTTTCACTAGTTGCATAACGAACAGCCGCGATACACGTTGTCGAACCAATAGATCGTGTTGTAATACGACAACAACTTCCCATACCATTGCTGTTTAAAGTGTTTAAATGAGCTGAAGCGTTTGATTTGTCCGGGAATCTCGAAGTAACCCCGCACGATCCGTATAACGAGCACCTTAAAGTTCATTTACCTCTTCCCAAGTTTTCGACTTCTTTTTCGATTATCTTCTTATCCTTCCTTTTTCTGTTTCTCTTTTATTTTGTTTTGCTTTGTCGGATATCTTACCTCCACTGTTACAGAAACGCGTCCAAGTTCTCGCAAAACGAATTTTGAAGAGCAAGAGTTTCCGTTTACATTTAGGGGAAAATAGACCTTTCTATACCTATGAAATAATATCGATGATTTTTTTCTTCCGAAAATCTTACGAGATATTCCCAATATTTTCAATCACTGCAAGATCGTTTCTAGATGATGTCGAATCTATTCGCAATATGCTTCCACATATCTCTAATTATTTAAATTACTGTAAATGAGACGTGTTGCTTTATACTCGTATATGTAGTTAGAAGTATTTATTGCTTGTTAACGAGAGGAAGAATATTCATGAAATGATGTTTGACTCGCCTTGAAATTTCGAATTCTGTCGTAGTAAATACAAAGTACTAATCAAAGTCTTATTAATCAGTTTAAGCGTTACATAAATATTAATCAGAATAAGTAGTAAGTAAGATACGCAATAAATTATGGAAACGCGGTGATTTGAAAATGTGAGATATGGCAGCGCCGGAAAATTAAGCGATCAATCCATTACACGTTGATAATCTGGTTTGAAATTATGTTAAAAAAGATACGGGACATAATCAAAATTTCTTGTCGTGCAGATATCTTTCACATGTTATTTCCAATGAAAATAACGAAGCTTCGTCCATAAATATTCTACGTATTTTGCAAGTTACCTAAACAATTTTATCATGTATGTAGTCCTCTTTGTAATCTTTATCTTCGTAATATACCACTTTATTATATTATCAGTCAATTTTACAGAATTCGTCAAATATACACATCTTCTGTATCGCATTTTATATCGATCGATTTTCGTTGAATATTTCACAAATATGTGAAAAATACGTGAAACAAGTCTCGAGCACATATATTCTAACAACATCTATTCTTTTCTCAGCATGTCAACTAAAAACGGTCCGAATGATGTAATAAGCGCTATCAGATAAGAATTCTTGACTCTGATATACAGGTTTGTCCACGAAACTGGAACAAGCTATACTTCTTTTCTAATTGCAATAAGAGAAGAATGCTACGGAGAAAATGTTGGTGGTAACAACAGTATTTTTGTTTGCATTCTGTTTATATGAATGCATTTTAGGATTGGATTGTTTCTTGTTACAGAGACGATCCTTTTTTCTTTATATGGGTTAAGTCATCGTCATTAAGCGTGAAAACGTTATTAACATGAAATAATACTTCGTAAAGTACTCAGAATAAACATCCATTAATGATAGAATTCTTCTAATGATCATATATAATTTTCTCGATGTTATGCATGTCTTTAGTAAAAATACTAAATATCGTTTTGTTCAGTTCATGTTCAATGATGTCTCTTGCTAGCTTTATAATTAATGAATTATTTTTTATCAAAAGATGTTGCATGTGATATAGAAATGTAAAAAATTAATAAGCAATCATTCTACACTCCATCTTCATAGTTTCTCAATAACGAACCGCATCGAGTTATTTCTTTTTACTTACAAAGAGTTTACCGATGAACGTGTCGTGCATTGACCACATACACACAGAAACACAAGATGCCTAGATAGGGTACAAGGAATAATCAGCGATGTTTCGCAGGCTCGTATGGTTGAGAACCTCGGTGACATGGCGGCAGCGGCGACGCGGCGGCGAAACGGAGACGGCAACAGGAGCTTGTTATCTCGCTCACGAAGACGCATGTATACGCGACTGAAACGAATGCAGAAGTGCATTGCAAGCGGTACGACCGTGCAGGCTTAGTTTGTGCTCGCCGGCTGATAGTGTTGCGCAAACGTCATCGAAAAGTTCATGATACAAAGTCACGTTACGAAAACGGCGAATGACGCGAGCGCCCCGTTATACATCGAGAGCGAGAGCGAGAGCGAGAAGAACAGCGAGGGAGTGCATCGGTGAATGTTAATGCCAATTCGAACACGGCTGTAATAATAATACCGGCGCCATGACGATCGAACGCCAGCTCAACAACCGCTCGTCTACTTTTCCGTTTCTATTCGAAACAATAATCGCTTTCGATCTATCTTTTGGCTTAAAAAGCACGAATTTCAATTCGATCGATGCATTTTCTCCGCGGATACTGTACATAATATAATTACATAATACAGCGTGTATTATAAATCTTGGAAAATTTATTAAAAAGTTGTAAAAATAAGGGTCATTTGCATGAACGCGATATTTCGCAGTCTGCAAAAGAAGGTACTCGATCAAAGATACTTTTCTCAGAAAATTAATGAATATACGGATGATAATTTATAACGTTTTTTTATTAACAATTAATGTTATTCAAATATACAAAGTATTTCAAAGCGTTACAGGCATAATGAAATAACGTAACTACCATGCTTTTTTAGCATCGTAAAAAGAGTTGTTTTCTAGAGAAAATTCTCTATGCAAGTAATGCAATCCATGCCCACTTCGAACGCACATTCCTCGATTTTAAATGCCACTTTTCGTTACAGAGATATCAAATATATCGCATATAGAACACGATTTTTCAAATTGTCGATATTTCTATTCATTTGTGTAATTGATTATATTTATGGCATATACCGATTTCTGTTGATTATTTTATACGTGACTTTATACACTTCAAATTCATATAAATTTATTCCAATAAAATATAATCAAAAATATTGTATAATTCTACTTCGATAAAAATGACCAGAAAAAATAATTTTACGGTTATTGTTCATAGCTGCATTTAGTCCGATGAATGTTGCCTGTAACGATTGATAATTCGATTCCAGAGAAAACTAAGAGGAAAGTGGTTTCGTACCTATAAGAGGACCACGTCGCAAATGACACGTAATTTTTCCCAAGAATTATCTCAGCAATTATTATATATTATTGAAATATACGCGAATATAAAAAATATTACGTTCATTTTATCGAATTGTTTACTTTGATTTCGTTCAAGCAACGATCATCCTGCATTCCCTCTGTACAATATTCTCCATAGTATTCATTTCACTGTGTGATTTGAGGGAACTAGAACATTGCATTCTTGACCGAGCAAAAAAACGTCAAGGATTCTCTTTTGCACGCACACGATGCCTTGTCATGAAAGAGCACATTCTGTGTATATTGAGCCGAGCATATTAGTCCGTGGATTAATGAAAATGAAACTTTCTTACAAATATTGATTGTACATACAAATTATTTTATAACGAGCTTCAACGTTTATTAAAAAAAAGGACAAGAAAAACAAGTAAAGATTAAGTTTAAAGATCGAATTAAAACTTCGGTGTTATTCAATCTTGTTAATCCTTTTGGTACGACGCGACGCTCGTCCGTCACTTGACGGTTGCGAACAAAAGCGATTGCGCGTAACCATAGCGTATGTTGACTTCAGTCGACGCGCAGCCTCAGTCGTGGAGACGCATTTAGCAGCTATCACTAATACTAATCACTATCATTAATAATTAATTTAAATAATTAATAACATATTTTATAACAAATATAACTACTAATTGATGCTGGTACCGACATATGTATATATATATATTTTATATGATTGGAACTAAACCTCATTACAAATTCTTTTTTTCAGCTCCCGTAAATTAGTATTTTCATGCCAACAGTTGCTTTCTTCTCGTCGTATTGTCGAAGCCTAATATTTCACACTTTCTTAATTTACTAGCCCCAATAAATATTCAAACAGTAGCCAACGCGTTAAACGACAAATAAAATTACCTCAAATTAATTAATATCAGTATAAGAAACAAATCTGTTTAATTTTGTAAAAGAAATTCTTCTCTAGTGCAAGATTAAAATAATTTTCAGAAACAAATAAAATCGCTGAGATATCTGTGACCAAATAAAGAAGAATAAGTTATTTCAGAATTTTGTTATGTGTATAAATAACTGATTTATACTAAAATTGCTCGATACCATGTTCTTCTATTTTTCCAAGATAGGTCGTCGATTTATATAAGTCGAAGTCAGACATTCTCTGCATAGTCTACTTGGAAGATTGCGTCAAAAGAAACTAGACAAACGCTTAAATAGTGAGTACGTTCATATTCAACGTAGAAAATAAATTTTCTCTTGCAAAATTAACTTTGACATTTCAAAGCTACGAAGTCCTAAATTCTGAATTGCAGAATTTGTATAATTTTGAAGTTGGAAAGTATCGCTACTTAATTTGCGAATGTTTTTACGTTTACTTTACAATTACCTTCGAACAAAATTTCAAGTTCAAGAATGCTGGGTTTTTGCAATTAAACAGCTAAACGATCTTGAACAGTCGAACGAGTTTGAACAGTTTAAAGGGTTCAGCTAGAATGCTGCAAAATGAGCCCTCCTTTGATAGCTATTTAAAAATATTCTTCAATTTAAAAAATTGCGAGCTACTTCAAGGAATTCTTAAAAATTTCGAAAGACTGCGTGCTAATTACACTCTACTTACACTTGTGCATCAATCTCCTATAAAACATACATCTTTTACATCTAAATCGATAGAAATTCTTCGATTCCTAGATAGAAAAATGAATTTCTAATAGTGTTTATTAGATATCTATATTTTTGTAACATTAAAAAATATAGTAACAAGTTTTTGACATATACATGATTCGATTGAATATTTTTAAAAATTAGGTGCAAAACTCGATGAATATTTTTGGGTTCTGGATTACACAAGGTACCATTCGCCATTCCTAAAACCGAAATATATAAACCTTTCCCATGCAACCTTTAGCCTACATTTCGTTTTATCTCTCACATTTCGTGAATGTAACGTGTTTAAAAAAATATTCAACGCCGATAAGAATATCCGTCCGCCATTAGTTAACAACCACAATTTCACAAAAGTTTTGCCGTGATTACAGAAACGCAACCTGTTGGGAACGTTACCGCGTTGTCAGAACGATACTCGTTCGTTCTTTTATGTTTATGTACGTTATGGCTGCGGTCATATTTCATGCCTCGAATATACACAATTGTGACGGCAAACTATTGTCAAACGTGCAAGAGAAGCAAGGTGCAACACGTTTGGTTAACATGTTTTCTTTTTGCTTCGATATATCATTAGAAACATAGAGGTCATGTTATCACAGTTTCTCGAAAAACGAAAAAAAAGTCTTAATTTATACAATGTATTTTTAGTTTCACGATAAACAAATGTGTGATTGAAGCACGCTTATGATAAGTATGAAAACGATTATTAACCTTTTGTATGCAAACATACTTTTCCACACTCTGACAGTAGAGAAGCGGGCTCGTTTATATCAAAGTTCAGCTTTTTACTGTTCTAAGCGTTCGGAAACAGCGTAGGAAAATTTTGGAATGCTTATCATTGTTCCTATTTCATTGTATAGCTTTTCATTCGTTCAGTCAACATTCGAAAATTAGATGCGTTGGGAACTTTTTTCGATAAAAATAAAAATTCGTGGAAAAGAAATTTAAGTATAAAATTTCGCTTGCAGAAGATCCGCCAAAACAAGGTTATTTTTATGCCTTTTAAATAAGGTTATTTTTAAGATCACAAGTTAATGTGTCATTCAGATATGCGCAAGTTTGTCTTTGGCTGAACGATATAAAAGAAAAACTATTGGTGGCCCTTCGATCTTGGCTAAACGACGATAATGCAACTGTAGGGATCCATTATCGTCTCCAAGGTACTGCGTTTTTCGCCGGCCACCGTTTGCTACTGTACGTACGTTTCCTGCAGGCATCGTGTCTGCATGCCAGTTTCGACCGAGCGATTCACCTCGGTTGGCCTAAATAAACAACCGAGAATACATCGACCCGACAAGCTAGCTGCTACACTTTAGGCGCACGATTCTGCGTTGTTTATACGATGGCCAGAGATGGCTCGATCGTTACGGTAAACCGGAAACCACATCGATGAGAACCGATCGCGCCTTCCGACATCGATAGAAAAGCTTTTCGAAGAAGAACTGACGATCAAACGTAAAAGGATTCCTACCTCCTACCTGACGTTGCCCTCAGTTCATTTATATCCTTTTTTAATCATCGTTCTTTCTTTCGCGACCCTTCCTTTTTCTCTTATTATCGTTTCCACCTTGTTATAAATTAAAGGATTCTAGATTTGGTAGAAGAGCGAAATCGATATGAATACTATTTAGCGATTCTTTCTTTATTTTCTAGCTAAGTAAATTTACAATGTAGTAAACGATGAAGGTTGATATCATCCGAGTGACAAATGATGTATGTAAGTGCCAAAATTAACAAATACGTGTTTTTTGTTTACACGGAAAATCATCACCGTCGACACTTACCTAGATCGTTTATCACCTCGACGTTTCAATCGTTAACAGTATGTATCATCGAACCTCGTTAAGGCTATAATCGTTTTTAGAATCACAGAAACATTGGACAGCGTACTGAAATTAAAAATTATTTTCCTGTAAAAATATGAAAGATGTGACTTATCGCGTTCTTCCCATATAGTTCAAATTAAATAGCAGTAGCATACTTTTTTAATATTTTGACTTTTGTAGCATACATTTCGTTTCATTTGAAAAAATTGATACGATTTCATGATTAATTGAATAGCGTTCCTTGTCAGAGACTGTATTTCGGTCTGGTGGATGCTATAGGACCGCAAGTAACGCGATTCAGCCAAGCGTAGTTCGCGTCTTTGCATCGGAAGGTCGGCTGTGCCCTGTACCGCGCGTGACGGAAATATCCCTGGCGATTATGGCGAGAAAGAGATAGCATAAAGGCGCGCGCGCGTTCTTCCAACGCGACGCGGCGTTCGGTTACATAAGCTGGCCCTACTGGTTCGACTCTATCTGCCGCTGGCCTGAGGCGTGCGCTATCTTACCGCCATTTTTCCACCTAGTTTCCGAGGTATCGGCGAATTTTTAAACGACCTACTTCTGTTTATCGCGTCGGAGGCTTAACGCAAACGAGTTGGGCAGCGATTTCGCGGAACGCGAACCAGAGGCAACGCGATGTCTCGCCTCTTGTCATTGAAAGTGCTCAAGATCTAGTGCAGACCATGTGGGATTGTTATCGTCGAATATACGCGGGCAGCATACTTGCGTAAGGAAATCTTTCGGTCGTAATGAATGAACGACGATCTCCGACAATCGGATGAATGAATTCTCTCGAAAATGGAATGATTTCATTGAAAATGAATTACAAAGTAAAGTTAGGATATAAAAAACAAGGGAGAAAAATTTCGGTAAATATTTTAATGATATCGGTATAGTTGTCTGTTTCGGTTGAGAGGTATATTATTACGATATATCCATCAGAAAACCGGTACCACTGATTTATCTACTGGCGTTCTGAAGCAAGAGGTCTTCATAGGTGATAAGTCGATATTTTAATCGTTTTACGCCTTTTTACAATTCTGTTTATCTTCGATCGTTTCAAAACTTCGTCCAATTGCTTAGTCACGTTACGCTATATAGGAAACTCTACCATACAATTTTCTTTCTGCCGAAGAGAGCGGCTGCCGTTCGGCAGCTTATAAAGCGCTTATCAAACTTCGAAACAGAGGGACTGGGAACGCCATCGAATTGCGAATACTACGATCGCGACTATTGCTGTTCCCTTTTTGTTCTCCGCTGTTTCCATCCGGTGCTCGTGATAGGAAAGATTAAAGTACATCTTGACTGTGGCCTACAGCCGGGGAACAAGTTGCAGCCGCGCGAGAAATTCTTATTCTGCGTTCCCTGGCTAAAACGCATCCGAAAAAGATCCGTGTATCAGAGTCCGTTGTGGATGTTCTGTATTCTGTAACCGAGCTCGGTTAACGCGCGCGCATACCGAGGCCGCCGTAACTCTTTGCCTATGAAGCGGCTCTCTTATTTTTCTAGGTGAACGTTTTTTCCTTGCTGGCTGCTCGTTCTCTCGAGATTCAAGGATTCCAAACATCACTTGACCCAGATCTTCGTTAAACTTCGACCGCGCGTCTGGCGTAAACAGACCGGTAGTTGCTAGACGCCTCCTCGTGGCTCCACGAGCACGATTTCCAGCTTCTCATGGAAAAGAACCTAACCGAAATCTTGACAACTTCGTGGCACACTACGTCCGTGTGATTTTTAAAATTATTATTATTATTATTATTATTATTATTATTATTATTATTATTATTATTATTTTCTTTTCGTTGTTTTTCTTCTTTATTTGTACCTATTTATTTATTAGTTAATTCAAGCGATATTTCTTTGTAGAAATTACAAGTAATTTTGCGCTGCTTTCGAATAATGGAACAAAAACGGTAGTAATAGATAATAACCATTTATCCGAGTGAAGATAGTTCGTAGTTCAACATAGAAATACATATGTATTAGCAGTTACCTTATTGGTTATTGGTACCGATACACGATACGCGTATGTATATGGTTAAGGATCGCGCGGTGGTTTCATTGTACGAAACAGGAGAATAAAAATGACTAGATGGATTCCGTTGTCGCTCTAGCTACTCGCGTTATTTTCTAGTCGAGGCTCTGCTTTTTACACGGCTGAACGAAGCTGGTTCTGTACAGTGAACGAGCAATGACTTTTTTCCTTGCATGAGATTATGAATCACTGCATAATATCCTCTCGACGGCCTTAACCGACAGAAGGAAAACGAAAGGCCGCGAACGCCACGACTTTGTCTATTTATTCTTCCAGTCTATGCGTTTATTTCGTAACGAGCGCAACGAGCTTGAAACCAAAGGGATGGTAAGAATGAAAATTATGAATGAATCAATGAAAAATATAAACAACGTTTTCGTAGCAATTCTTAATTCTAAGAAAAAAGTTACTCAATTCTATTGCTATCGTTATGTATTAACATTAGTTAAAATATTCTAATTTTATGTACGTTATATATACGAAAAAATTAACATTGTATCCTAAATATATTCTATACTTCATATCGTTGCAAACATTTGCTACAGAGAAACGTCGAACGAATGAGAAATTCATTCATACCTTGCATACAAAAAGTTCATTGATTACAACAGTATACGTATAAGACCCGTACGACCATATAATACGAGACATTCTGACAAGGATATAATAGTAGATGTATCATTTACAGTAATACATATATTTCGCGAGATACGCATGTGCATCAACCGATAATTTCGTAACCCCAAACATTACCCAAAGTATTATATAAAAAAAAGTAAATAAATATTTGTTTTCGACTATACATATTTCTTACTATGATGATTTTGTTTTTCACGAAAATTGTGACGATGATATTTCACATTTAACAAGAGAAAGAGAAACGAAAATCATTTAGCAAAGCGTAAAAGGTCTCCTTGCGTATAAATATAATAAATGGAACAATAATAATCGTTGTTAATTATTGTCTCCTTAGTAAATCAAATACTGGCGATTCGACCTTGTTACATCTAACAATACCGGACAAACATTTCCATTGATATTTATCGTATACTATACCGGAACAGCACGAGACCAGTTATTCAACGAATGATAGCTGCAGGCAGGTCGGGCTTCGACAAAAACGAAAGCGATCTTCGAGGAGAAATTTCTTGCATGACAGGGAATGCAGAGAGAAAAAGAAAGAGAGTGTGCGAAGCATAGAGTTCCCGTCATCCGCATCATCGCGTTTCTCCATCGGGCCACGAAGAGAGGAGAGCCCTCCGTCAATCGGCTCGCAAATAGAGCGTGCACATCGTGTGTACGAGAACGGACCCTTTTGCGCTGAACCGCGCGCCGCGCCGTGTTGTGCCGCGCCGTTTGGAAAGCGAGGAGGGTTCGATGGCGTGAACTCTACGCTCTGAAGCCTCGAGTTTTGCACTTGTGCACGCTCGCGAGCTACGAATACGTTGCCCCGTAATCGAGTACCTCTCTTTATCATAGCACAGTGTGTTTCCTTTCTTTTCCCTGTTTTCATGTTATGCCCCCTTTTTATCTTTTATTCAATGCCTCGTTTTGACATAGAAATAGCGCACGAGTTTCGAATATAAAAGAACGGAGGAAACACGATTAAAAGTTGCTGCAAGAAAGGTGTAAGCGTGAAATTGGTTCTGCGATAAAGAGTTAAAGAAAGAACCGTCATTATTTAATAAAAAATCAATCTTATCTTGACACGTATTTAACATGTATTTAACATAATTGTACAAAATTATAATATATTATAAAGCACTTGTACGCGCTGGAACGTCGTACAACAGCGATAAAGAAACTCGAAACATCTGAACTCTAAACCTAATCAATTCCGCGTATCTTCCTTCTTCCATATCTCAAATCGTTTAAACGATATGTACCGACTTTCGTGAAACGTCCTGTAGGAAGAGACGTCGCGCAAGAGATACGTAAACTTACAAAGAGGAATCAAACAGTCAGTTATTTGTGATAACCCAAACGGAAAGAGCTGATTAAACGCGAAGAGCGATGTTCAAGGAGGAACGTAAACGCGACAAAAGCGAAGCATATACGAGCGCGCGTTATTACTCGTTATCACGAACTTTTAATGCAACAGTCGACGTGTTTACAAGCGTGGAACGAACGAGCCATGTCAACAAGATAATGCACCGGGTTTCTTCTCTTTTGCACGTCCCACCTATTACATAGATTAATACACGTCGATCGAGCCGCGAATAGAAAAAAAGACCTATCGAACGAGCATGCGTCTAGTTTGAAAAATAAACGGCTCGCGCGAATAGAGAATGAACGCGAACGCCATACCGCCGCGAACGTTTCTGAAAGCGAAGGAAAATGCATTGCGTAACATAATAAAAACTTCAATAACTTCGTCCTATATTCCAAAGTATGTAATTGGCCTTCCTCTAATATGCACGACACCTTCTTGTCGTAGTGGTAATTCATGCTACCGCGTTACATATTCTTAAAAATCCCGCTCCCCTCGCCGATGGAACGCTATGTTGCGCACGAGCGTTGCGCCAAACATCACGATATCCTTAGTTTTCTCGTCGTCTCGCATCGCGTACGCCCAACTCAATCTTTTCTTCCGCTAATATTTTCCAGATTTGTATACTTCATATATTTGCATATTTCTGACAATCGTGTCTCTGCTGATATTTAGGTACTTTTTAAATTTACCGATTGCGATTTATAAATTAGGTTCTACTTCGTGTTTTCGATTTCGTTACCTTGAGTCGTCGTTTTTCTTGAATTCTTGGCAAACGGGCGTATAAATTATTTGGATTTTATTTCGAATTATAGTTTTATAAACAGATTTTTTCCTGTATTTGTCTTATATATAGCTCTTTGGAAAGTTTGGTTCTATCGATAGTTGTCTAAGCATGATTACTTTGGGGATATCTTTATATAAATATATCCTTCTTCTCTTCACAAGGGCAGATTGAAAAGACTCCGGAATGATAATAGCGATAACAAACAAAGCAATTGTTAGTGGCGCGATTCCGGAAACTTCTCAGTCTGCGTATCGTATAATAACGATATTCTTTGAATATAACTTTATCGCAAGATAAATTCCATCAGATCAGATTCCATATTAAAAGCAGAATCATTAGCTGCAGTACTGAATATTTTATAAAAACACGATTTATACGATTTATTCAATAAAAGTTGCGTATTAATTAATTACAAAAACGTGAAAACTAGGACTTCCTAAGGATAATAAGAATATTTTTTCAAGGCCTTACAGAAACAAGGTAATTAAATGACTAAAAACTATTAGTATCACTAACTAATACCGTAATTCCAATCTGACGTAACGATAAAACTCCCTATAACTTGCATCCAACGTATCCCTCATATTCGGCTGTCGAGCGTACACTTAAACTTCGTTCCAAGTTCAAGCTCTCCGTACACAACCCCATGATCGAGCGACCTAAATCGAAGGGGCCGTCGTCAGCGTCCCGAAACCAATCGCACGTCGCCCGCTGCTCCATGAGACATTCGTCGGGCAAATTTCGACCTCCAAAACAGACCTTTTTATCGGCCTCCAGAAAATCCCTCGTAAATACAGGTCTACAACGTGCAATGAAAATTTGTAAGCTGTCTAAACATCCCTTCCCGTGCCAATCAAATTTTCAGCCCTAGATATACCTATATAAATTTACATTCATAGACAGATATACTCTCCCATATATGATAGATCTCAAGTCACAGGGATTTTCATCTCAGCTAAAGCGACTGTCTTCGAAAGCATCCCCGGGACACAGTTAGGAAAATCAGGGCGACTAGGCGAGCGAATCCATCCCTGAACCTATCCTGACCCGTAGAGAGTTGCATGCGGCAGGCACGCAGACACGCACAGGCTGCGGCTCGATGCACCGAGAACGAGTCGTGTATGTACGTGCAGTCGAGCGGGGCGGGGAAGGGTTGGAGCGTGCGACGGGGTGGAAGGGAGGAGGGTTAGGTGTAGTATCGGTCATTACCTTCGCCGAGTAACTGGGTCAGTCGTCACAGCGCCACGGTTCGCTCACTGGCTGTCCGTTTTCCAGCGTTCTCCCACCCTCTCTCACTCTCTCTCTCTCTCTCTCTCTCTCTTTCTCTCACACGCGCGCGCGCGCGCACCTATCCTCTATCTTCGTCCCTTCCTCGTTCGCTTTGTCTCTGTCGATTAGACTGGTTCTCTTCGTTTATTCGCCGTTCCTCTGTCCCTCCGATTCGACAGTATCCCCGCTTCGAAACCTTCCACACGATTCTCGAAGCGGCCACAGGAGGTTAGACCTTGGATTGGAAGCGCGACGCTGCGCTGCGTGGAAAACATCCGCCTTTTTTTCCCGGTTTCGCAGCGGGAGAGGCGTCGTTTCACGGCTACTCTCTCGCTTGTTTTTCACTGACAATGAGAACACAACAGCCATCGTTGTTTTCGATCAGGGTGGATCGAGTTCACGGTACTACTCCAGGAGCTTGTTCCTGACAGTTGAACGAAGCTGCTCCTACAGGATTATTAACTCCCTTGTTAACGACGAGTATTTATGAAACGTTCGGTTGGATAGGGAGCAAATTGTTTCTGCCAAATAGAGCCAACTTACAAGTGGGATTTTTTACGAAGTAGATTTCGAACGATGTTCCGCTTGTTCGTCCGTTTGACGTTTGTTACTTCTGCATTTTGATCATTTTGATCAATTTTGAGAGACATTGTCGGAGATATTGACGACATAGAGGTTATTGAAGCTTTCGATTTTACGTCTTACTCAACACGCTGTGCGTTGCGCGCGTCACTGATGACCTACGACGTTCAAATGGAATTAAACTTTAATCTGGAGGACACAATCCTCGATTTGGTATTAAATTAGAGTCGATAGAATTGTAATAAGTCGTATAAATATACGCACGAGGAAAATCTTGCGCTTGTTGTAATTGTATATTTTGATGATACACGTTGTTCAGCACGCAGAGATATAGATAAAACTCGTTGATCCATCGCAAATAGCCTGAAACTAAAAGTATCCCCGTCTCCGATTCTAAAAATACCCACGATAAATCCTCCCACTATTTTTATCATTTTTCTCCATCGACTTTCAACCGTATCACCCTTTCCTGCGAACTGAACCATATATTTTCATCGTCGTTTGTTTCTTCGCCACCTCCTCTATCCTTTCGTTTTACCTAGCCTTTGATCGAGCAAGAGAGAACGGAGAAAAGAAGAAAGCGAATGCTACCTGTTGGGAGTGGTCACGTGAAACCTTTGGCGCCCATGTGATGTACATTCGACGAAGCAGAGAAAAGGAAAGAAAAGATGTGATCGAGCTTGGACGTATTTCGTTATGCAAGTATGTATAGATCAAAGGACGCGCCATGTGCACTGACAATTACATGCTGCGAACGAAAGAACAGCAGGCCGATGAAGAGAATCGAGATAAAGAGGTGGAAAAGGGGAGAGGTAAGCGGAAAGGTAGGGGTGGCATGGATAAATTCAGGATGACGTTAGCATTTCGCCCTGCGAATAATGACTATTGAGTGTAATAATTGCAACAATAAATTACCCTTTCCACATTGCACCAAGGAGAACTAACACTTTCGCGTGCGCAACCCATCCGGGGTAAGATATCTTGCGGTATTTTGTCATTCGTACGATCTATTTATTTCACTAAATATTTTTTACATTATACAATGTATAATTATGTTTGATTTCCCATACTTGTGATCAAACGTAGTTTTATGCGTAACATTTCCGAGTATAAAGCATCGTCCAGTCTAGTCCGATTATCGAATATCGACATCAACCAACTTGGAATTGTTTTATCAATGGGTACGTCGATGATATCTATGCTTGCCAGCATTAAGCGAATTGACAATTTTTCCAATTGTTGCCTTTTTTTGCAAAGAGAACTACAGTTACTATTATATATAGGTAATGCTATTTCTAATTTCGTCCTTTCAAGGTGCACTACAATTCTAACAAAAACATAGGTATACTTAATTAATTCGAATGCGTTATTCTCAAGAGTAATAGTCTTTTATAAAACGATAGAATCAGAGTCATATAATTTTATTCAGATTTTCTTTGTCGCTCGAGATACAATTATGCGACCCCTCAAGGATTTATCTAGACGATATTTTGGTAGACGTTGAAGAAAACGAGGCAACCTCCGTGGCATCTGATAAACACAGTCCACGGAATGATCGTGCCACGAAGACGAAGCTGCTGTCGCACGTGTTGACAGCAACCAGAGAATAGTTTCCAGTAACCCATTCCGCGCTACGTTTTTGGGTCACACTCGATCGAAGATAACCGACCAACCAAGCACGTTACGTTTTATCTGCTTGCACCGACGTATTTGCCACGCGCGGCGATTTCACGTCGCAGCCATGGACGAGCTTGGCGACTATTCAAACTTGCCGATCAAGTACGAATGTATCTAGCTCCGATTGACTTTCATCCTGGATACGGCTGCGATACGTTTTTTGAAAGATCCCTGAACATCATCCGTTAATTGCCTATCCGATAGTTTATTGTTAGAAATATCCACCAACCGTCTGTTTTTAGCGAACCTCAGAGAGGCGCAAACAACTGTTACATTTCTACAATATGTTGAAAAATATCACAAGTGTGTTACTTTCTTTACAAAGTGTCATAGATAATCTATAAATGCATATGTAAGTATGCATGTATATCTCTCTGATACAGTATCGTTGGTCTCACCCAAACGAACAAGTCTGTTCAGCCTCTTAAATCAGTTCTCTCGCAACGAGGCGAGCATTCCGGAGGACCCTGGAGACCTCGGGGATCAGTCTCTAGCGGCGAGCGGAAGTCGTTGTTAGTTGATCGCGAATTTAACTGCCGCTTGTTTCGGGGCATAAATATTCGTGGAACGAAGTAAATTACAGTGGCACCGCGGCCACTCGCTCGGATCTCGTGTACGGTCACGTCGAGACTACGAACGATGCACGATTAACGGATTCGAAGCGTTGCATATCAGTATTATGAGGGGCATTCTGGGGCAAAGGTTGAAGAACGCTGACTCCCCTCAAGCTCCAACCCTCCGCCGAGGTATCCCAATGCTACCTCTCTTCCTCCATCCTCCTTCGACTCCCTCGAAATGCCAACTACCTCCCTCTTTCCTTCTCTTCGCTTCACACTGCTTCTCCTCCGTTTCTGTCGTGTTCCACCTCCTGTTCCACCACCTCGTTGCACGCCAACCTCCTCCCATACTCCCCACCCGTACGACCATCAGGCAATGCTCTCTCGGTACTTTCGTCCGACAGTCCGACCTACCCCAATATCCCTCCTACCTTGTTTGCCCCTTTTCTCTCTTCCGTTTGACTCACTCTCACTCTCTTCTTCTTTCCCCCTCCGTCATGTGTCTCACCGCTTCTCCACCAGCCCTCCACACTGTTCACGTCCACACGTTTTCCCTCCCTTTCCCTTCACCCACGGATGTATCCGATGAATCTCTTCTTCCGCCTCGTTTTCTTTCTTCTTTACTGACGTTCATCGATGCTCCGTACGCGCGTAAACTGTTCCGGAGTATGCCCTTCGCTCCCCGTTTTTCAACCGAGTGTTCTCTGCACTCTCTGTTCTTTTAGCTTACTTTCTAGAGCGAGTCAAAAGAGAATCCCGTATAACCTAAGTGCCTTCGGTTTACCATTTACAATGGCAACAAGAATGTCAGACGCTAAGTTCGCGCTGCACGAAATTCGTAATTCGAAATTCGCTTCTAAAACAACTCTGTGGATAGGACGAGTTACTGGTTTTAGGAAATTCGATCCGTATATACCGGAGATTTTATCTGGGAAATCACCAGTGAAATGAACCGGACGGTTCGATCCGTGTAAACGAAAAACAAAAAGATTTTACAGAGAATTTACAGAAATTTTAGATCACAGATACTGTTTCGAAATTGCGAAATGTTAAATAAAGCAACGAGCGCTCTATAATACAATAGAATAATATCAGTAATTGACGATTAGCGATGGTAAATAGTTAGAAATTATTATTCTCCGCTCTCACACTCCTTTTTTCTATCCCGAGAAAAAAGAAAAAGAAAGAAAGCGGTAGAAAAGAAAATTGAAACAAATTTTGAAATATTATCACCTTTCCGTTGAACGTTATACGTAGCAGCGTGTACAAAATTAAATTTCAATTCAATCGGCGATAGTGATCGGTAAGGGATCAAGAGATTCACGCGAAGTATAATCTTCGCATCGATAAATAACCTGTTTATCAACGGTGACGTACGGTTCAGTGGAATTTCGAATCGATAAAACTCGAGAGTACGGCGAGCACTCGTAAAAATAGACCGCGACCTACCCTAACTGGCTATAGACGCGCTTACCCACCCCCAGAGTTCGAGTCTTTTATCGAAAATCTCTTGGAGGAGCTCTTTCTTTTGCGCTTTCTCTGTCCTTTCGCTACGCGAGTCCTTCCTTCGAATACAACTACCCTTCCCTGCCCTTTATCCTTTCTGTCCCTATATCTCCGCCTCGAATACCAGGACTTTATTTCTTTCACGACTACAGAGAATTTTCTGGGATGGCAAAAGTGTGTCGTGGATTCGTTGAAGCGAGGACGAAACGTATCTCTTTGAACTTTCCACAGGATAAAAACGGGATGTCGTTGATAATTTATGAACGGCAAGTACATTTACAGGCTTAAGGTTAAACCAATTAAATTTGGCAACTTTTTGGCGAACGTCTGTTTTCTTCTTCGATCTAACTGATTTCGGTGATCGAGAGACAGGTGAATCCATTACAGATTACACAAATCACTCCATACTATTTTTTGCTTTTGCGTATCAATTTGGACATTTAACTTCAATATTTTATCAATATTACATCAATATTTTGAATATCAAAAAGAATCTGAAAATGTATCATCTCTTTTATCCCTTTGTTTCATGCATTCTTAATCTCGGTAGTACGATTGATTGAAATTGAAAGCGTACAGATTTATAGATTATCTAAATATCAAAACATACATAATATTACTAATTTTTCTAATCATAGTGTTTAGATGGCAGGAAGTTTGAAATATTTTCTGGTTGTATAATTTTTAACTCGCGAAACATATGGAAGGTACAAAGCATAGTTGTCAAAGAGCTTTCCGGTACGATTGCTGTTTCGTTGATAACGCCGAACGAGATAGTTATATGCGATAAACGCGAGGATCGAAATCGAATAACTCTACCGAGTAATAGAATATTTTGCGACCTACTTCGATCAGAGCATACATTCCACAGAGATGCATTTTCGGTTGCCTCGTCTTTTCATTTCTTTACAATGTCAATCCTCTTTCATTCTGCCTTCTTTCTCTTTCCTCTTCTTCCTTGCCCGCGTTTCATTCGGTACGTCACGACTTTTAAAAAGTCTTTAGTACGTGAAAATGATTTTTCATGTAGCGATTTGCTACATGAGAAGCTTCCTCTGGTCAAACGAACGCAACGAGAAATAGCAGTCTGAGAATCTGTCGTTGTTTGCGAGCCAAGTGCTTCAATTTTCACTTCGTTTTATCATTTCCTGACATATCGATTTTCGATCCATTTAACGTAATAACTGGAAAAATGTTACAGACGTATTTACACGAAATGGCATTCAGTATTCGTTATATATATTATTCATATATCACAAGTAAAAGCCTTTATTGGGTTCCTAATTATAATGCTTCATAAAAATGTAAATTGTTACCGAGCAGCTAATATTTACGTGATTGAAAATTGGTAGTAAAATGTAATTTGCAATAAGAACTTAAATCGTAGTAACGGTAATTTACAATGGTAACTTACAAGAAAACTGCAAATTTTATAAATTTTTAGTAAATATAATTTTAACGGTGGGCGTATTGCCGTTCAATTCCTATAAGGGAAACTCAAGAAGAGAAAAGAAAAAAGAAAGAAAGAGAAACGAAGACAGTGGAAAAATGTGTACAAACTGCGTGACACAGTCGGGAAACGAGAAAGGCCATTTGAGTAACGAGCCGCGATTTCAGACAATCGCGCGATCGTCGCGCGATGCGCCGAGCCGCCTAGAAAGAGAGAGAGTCTGACAAAGCGTCTATTTTTGCGAGCGTAAAAGCCGCTTGTGCGCGCTGCAGCGGCGCTCTGCGTGAAGAGGGTCGCGCCACAATGCATGCTGACCCATATTCGGGTCGTTGCTATTTCAGATCCATCCTTTCCATAGAGGAAGGTCGTCGGACTACGTGGCGAGCGCGGCGGTTATGTAACGCTGGCTTGTTTTTAACGCCCGCCTCGGAAACACGCGATCCACCATCTACCAGACGAAAAAGTCGCGCAAACACGTTTCAAATTGAAATTGCAATTTAGATTCAAAAGAATTATAAATTCTACAAAATTATGGTACAGTTTCGCTGAGCTATTAAAATTATTACGGATTCTTTTTTCCTCTATGTTAATTTCTATATCTAGCAATGGCGTTTCAAGTTCTCCGGTTGTTAACATCGATTTCCTAACTCGAATTAACTTTGAGTAATATGCTAATTACACATGTCACTACATATTCGCTTGAAATCTGGCTACTTGAATGTAAATGGCCTCAAGTCATTTTGACTCGTGTAAATGCAAATTGCAAGTCAAATTAATTCAACTCGGGTGACTTGACCAACTATAGCTTTCAAAAATAAATAAGTATAATAATAACGATCCGTATTACTGACCGTGAAATTTTTTCTGAACAGCCACGAAACTTTAGATCTGGAAATTTGTACCATATTCGTACATTGAATCGAAATTTCTTTAGTTTCAGATTTCATGGATTGCGAATGATAGTCCAAAGGGTCGAATGAACATGACGAGCGTGGTAAAAGTTTTCTGTTGTTCGCTCTGTTGTTCCTTTTATGATAGCCTTGGTGCACACCTGACGGCAGACGGCGTTAAAGCCACTGATCACAGGGTGTTAAGTACGTGCATCTACGTGACAGAATTTCGATGTGGTCTTTCTCGAAGAGAAATCTGTAAATAGAGCTTTACGGTAGCATTTCTTTCGAGAAGCTAACTTCTTATTCTTTGTGATACAATTTACATTGCATGTGTTTTTATAGATAAGAATTAGAATAATTTTGTGATAATACAGAGTTCAAGATGGAGTTGGGATGATAAAATAAAGGAATTTTTAAAGTGTCACAATTATCTGTAGTACAATAGTAAATATGTACATGTCGAAATACTGGTACAACTGATATCACCCATATTACAAGAAATACCTAATACATATAATACATCTTTGAAGTTATTGAGCTACACATATGTATATTTATACTCAAGCAATTTCCAAGTAGATGTTGTTCACTTCACTGGTCGGTAAAGTCATTCCATCAAACGATCCTTTAATTGTCCCGAATAGTACAATTACAAAACGATTAGATGGAGTGTTAAATGTCGCAAAGACGAATCTCGTAGTGCACGAGTTTGCAGATGCGTTCAACTATACATACTAATGTACATTCGCATACCGTAATGTAAAAATCAGGAAATTTTTTTAATTCTGGTATGGGAAAGAAGCGTAATCCTTTTTTTTTCAACATTTGAAATATTAGATAATGTTTCAAGGAAATATAAGGACTATACCGGCATTACATTTTCGTACAAAACATATTCACGCGTCAATGAACGTACAACAACGGTTCTTCGTTTCCCTTCACAGTTTTCGCCTTCCCCCGGTTCACTTTCACCGTCGTACCAGTTGTATTAGTCGATTCGGCCGCGTAAACGCAGCCGTTGAACGTCGATCGACACCATATCGTGCTTTCGTCGACAATTTCATGGCTCGTCGAACAACCAAGCCGCGCACTATGCCGATGCATGGCTGCGATAAGATACGCCCAGTTCTCTCACCTTGAACGCGGGAAACCTTAAAGACCGTAAAGCTCGCTCGACCAGGCTAGGCGGTGTGGAAAGACGTTAAGACGTATATCTTCGAAGACGGCCGAACGGTCGCGGTTAACCCCGGCAACATCCTTCAGACTCTTAACCCCGGCATATGAAATGTCGTTCGCCTTTTTACTCGTTAACTATGCATCTGAGGAAAAACTAACCCAGTTACATTTTAATACCTTCGTTACCTGTGCTACTATACCAGCAGATACTTTTTATATTTTAGTTCTATATCGTAGAACTAATTTTTACATACATTGAATATCTTTATACATGGCGCGTTCATTTCTAGTGTATTTATGATGTACGACGTTTGAGTAATGAGAAATGGAAATACAGGATCGGCGAATCCCAAAATACCAACACCAGAAACCACGTTAGTTTGAGGTCAGTTTGATTTTGATGTGTATCGATCTACGTGTGTTCGAACGTACTTTGAAACATACTTGTTCTTCCCGAAGTACTCGTTGGAACGAGATACTTAGTGATTTCCATTGCTAATGTTCATAAACCATACAATATTCTTCTTTCTTACCTTCCAAACAAAAAAATGATGAGAAAGACAAGAGAACGTCTAAACTATCACAGATATGCTTGCAGCAATAATACATTCATAAGCGAATAGTGCCGATACAGTCTTAATTCCTAAAGCTACATACATTACGTATCCTAATCTCATCCAAATCCACCACTAAATCGTCGACATCAGGCCTATCTAAAGAAAGCGATCCTTCGTGATCCCACGTAGGAACAGAAAGTGGAAGTAGGAAGGACAACGTCACCAGCAGGAACATCGAAGAGAGAAGTTGCGGGGAGAAGAACGATCATTAATCGTTCGACCCTCGCGGGGGTCCAGTGTCGTCGCATCCGCTGCACTTTCTCTCCCGCCGCTGCACCGTTGCACTCACGGTAGGCAGACAGGCAGGCAGGGTGTAGGTTACGTGGCATAAAGCGTCGCCGGGGAATTCCCCACCTGGAATGCACCTCGCCGTCAAATGCACCGTCCGGCCCCACCACGTGGCCACTCACTCGGCCGTCCCCACCTCGAGAGAACACGGTGGTTGCACCTCTCCTCTATGACCCCGCTACCACGCTACCATTTCCCCGTTTTCTCCTATATATCTTCCCCATGCCCCCACCTACTGGCCCGCGAGCGTACGCTCGTATGCGTCATCCCTGCCACCGGCCCGGACCCACCACCAACATCCACCATCTCCATTCGACCTCCACCTCCATCCGACCCGTTGTCACGCGTACGCATGAATCAGGGGGTGGCCGCAGTATTGCGCACGCGCGAAAATAGTAAACACTCCCCAGCTGCGCAATGCGACTCGCGTTGAGGCAGGTCCGGGACATACATACAGTGAGCGACAGCATCAGCAGCGGCTGCTGCTGCCAGCAGCAACAGCGGCGCACCGATTCGATGTTGTTATATACGTGCAAGTTAGATGATGTGTAGGTGTGACTACAGAAAAAAGAGGGTGGGAGAAATATATATATATATATATATATATATATATATATATATATATAGAGAGAGAGAGAGAGAGAGAGAAAGAGAAAGAGAGAGAGGGAGGATACCGGGGTAGAGAGAAAGGGGTGGATGGGTGGGCAGCTCGATACCGGTCTGGGTTCAATGCACACCGTTCACCCAACCCCAGCTCCTACCTGCTCCCCTCTCGTCCTACTACTCTTTCAACCCCTTCAACTATCCCGCGGATCATGCACTCCTCCGCATCGTTGAGTCTTGTTTCTCCGTTCTCCTGCTCCGGGCCCGGTTACCACGGCCAGTTCGAGGGCTTTCTCTCTTTTTTTATTCGCAAACCGTCTTTGCTTATGTCGTCTTCCTTAACCACTTCCGTCTTGCTTCTTCGACCTCGTCTGACGACGAATTTCGCCAACGAGTCGAAAGGAGGGAGTTGAGACAGAGAGTAGTAGATAGAGGGGTAGATGGGTTGGCTGTTCGTTGTGGGAAGATGCTTTCTTTCGAAGAGAAAAGAGGACAGCTTGCGGATGGTCAGGGTACGATAGATAGTTTGGCTTCAGAGGTTGGGATGCTGAGATAGATTCCTGCTTTCTACGCGTTAGGAGTCGCGAGCAATGGCGAACAGTTGACGATTGGAAACGATGGATATAAAGAACTCGTTTCTTTATTGTGATAGAAGTTCGAGACAAAGCATCGTACGGATCGGTTTGTCGAGTAAAAGTATACGTGTACGTAGAGGTGTTATGTTTTACGAATTTTTCTCCGTTGCTACTGTTATATACGTCTGATTTGTTCGGACGTGTTCTGAAACTGAAACGTTTCTTAAAATTAATCGTAGAAAGCTCTGTAGCCACCAAACAAGGGACCTTTGAATAAAGAAATTGTTCTCAAAATACTCTATAAAACTCCTTCTTCCAACCTCCGAATTTGATTTAAACAAGTTGAAATACGGAGAACGGTTTGATTTTTCCGAGTCACAATCGTCGGCGTGGAACCAAACAAAAACGATCTATCCGGTAACTAAGAAGTTATGCCGTCATTTTTCGCGGATACGACATGATCCAACAGGGAAGACCATCGAAAGGAAGTACAGGATTGAGAAGAACAACGATTTTCTCTAACTACGAAAGGTATTACGTCGTAGTTTTCTCGAGCGTTTCGCATACAGCCTGCAGCCGCGTTTTTCAAGCGTTTCGTCTTCGAAGTCTTCTTGTACTCACGAAAAAAAAAAAAAAAAAAGAAAGAGCGGGTTTGCAATTGCGACAGAAATCCGACAACCTTGCATTTTGGCGTTTTGTCAGGTGGAAAAAAACACGACCCACCTATCGGCTCCTAACTCCGTGAAATCTTGTTTCATGACTTTTTATGGAAATAAAGCTGTTTTATGCTCTGTGGATAAGTGAATAGAAAGTAATTAAGGGTGGCAGGAATAACGTTATGCCAAGAAAGCTAAGGGATCGACGATCGTTGTAATTTGACCGGATGTCGTTGATTTAAAGCATCCTCGTGAAAGATTCTCGTACAATCTTCGCGGGGAAAATAGATGGATTTGCGTTAGAAGCTATACGAAAGAGAAAATGGTTGACTTGCTTTATTTCGATTTAGGAAATTTCGTGGAAATTTTGGAAATCGATTATAATATATTCTAAGAAATTCATGTCAGAAATCGTATGAAACGCAAGATAATTATACTATCTGCTTGGTTTTAATGTAAAAAAAATTTGTAGAAACCTTATTACTTTTTATAATCGAAAGAACTTTCAATTACAGAGAATTACATCTTGCTCCGGTAACCTTAATCGTAATATAGATCTGCGAAAGCCGCTGTTCCAGGAACATCTTGAAACCTTTTATCCGCGATACGTGTTCGTGACTCTCTGCTGGCTTTCCTCCTTGTTCGTATTAAGTTACATGCGATATTAGAATCCTATGAGCGTAGCTGCTTGGTTTCGTTATCAATATCTGGTCGGCGAACAATTCAACAGCTCTTCACCTTATCAGTTGACAAAAGCATGTCGGTATTGCGACCTAGCCGCAAGTATTACAGAAGATATGCAGGTTAAAGACCCGATCCTATAATGAACTGTCCTCGAAGAATGTTAACAACTTGTTCCACAACTTTATCAGTTTCTTTATAGCGAAACAAAGAAATATAAATTATCTTTGCTAATGTCGACATTGTTTCCTGCAAGTTTATATATTTAATATATTTAATAACTTCTTAAAACTATGCTAAAACGCATAGAGAATAATTCAAAATTTCATTCATGCTCTCTTATCCAATCTCTACTCATCTTTTTCCTATCACATAGAAAATCATCCTCGACCTTCAAATACATGCCTTCGTTTTTACGAATCTTGTTAATCCTTCTCGTATGACCATCGCCTACGGACGAACGAATAATTCATCGAAGATAGCGGATTGTGTGGAATGGATCGGTGTTTCGATCACAGCTTGAGCAAATGGTTGAACGCAAAGAAAGAAGAGAAAACTAGCGGCGAAGGAGAGCTCACGAAGGAAGATATCGAAATCGACATGTCCTCCGGGGATACCTTTCCTGGCATCAATCGAGCTTTTCTAACGTAGTCGACTCGACCGCCCTTAGCCACTGTATTTCGATCTCGAGAAACACAGTCGAGGAAAGAGTCGCATAAAAGGAACTGAGAAACGCGAATGACATCGAGAAAGGGGGATGGAGAAAGAAAATGGTTCGTCACCGACTTGTGCGTTTTGATGAACAGCCGTATTTGCGATTTTGATCACCCGCTATTGAATTTCGACCAGGGAAACGAATAAACACTTTTGAGAAATTGACGTCGGTCTGGAGACTCGAATCTTTAACTAGGGACCGTAACCCTGCGGACGCCGTTATTTTTGACCGGCTTTTGAAAGTCTTCCTTTTCCTTCCCCTTTGTTTCGACAATTTAAAACGCGCGATAGGGAGGATTCTTTTGGATCTATTTCCTTTGTTAGTTCTCGTTTGTTTTATTCAGAAATCATTGAATTGCGAGCCATAGTGATTGGAAAACGTATCTATGAATCATACGCAAGTCAAATTGATCGATTCCACCGAGGATAATAATCATTTAAGTTTTCTAATATATTACAATTAAGAAACGTTCAAAAAGTGGACTGCGAGTGATAATAATCATTACCTACTTTTGAAAAAGAAATGATCAAACATGTCAATTCGCAGATTGTAACAATTTTTTAAGAAATTCGTCAAACAATAATTTTATGAAACACATTGATATACAACTTATATAATAAAACAAAAGTTTTTATTTATAGCGAAACAGTTTTTAGCATTATCTTCGAGTTTGAAAGATACTCAAAATTTCCCTTCAACTTACACAAATACGGTCATATTTTTTAAATTCAAGTAGATTTCAAGTCAATTTTGTGAGATTTCTTTTCTAAATGCCAACAAACAAGAGACGTTGCAAATGACAATGATTATGGAAAACAGACATCACTTACGGTGATGAATGTATAATAAAAATTAAACAAAAATTGCATTTCGTTAATAGCTTCTTTAGCAAGCAAGTTCAGTTGCGTAACAACTCAATTTCACTAAATGCAAAACGGCAACACGTGAAAGCGTAGACTTACAAAGGCTAAACGAACAAAAAGGAAAGAAACTTCACCTTTTACATGAAACTTTAATATTCTTACGAAGTTGTCCTTTCCAAGTTAAAAGCTTATTATTTCCAAAGATATCGTGAAAAAGTACACGAAAGATATTTTCCAAAGTAATTAACTAAATACGTATCTTTTGTATCTTGGCAAATGAAGGATAATATAAAAAAGCCACTTCATTCTAGAAATCCAGAAAGCCTTAATAAAAATACATTTCACTTTTTAATTACAAAGAAGATTTAGCCACGATGCACGTTTCTACCGAAGTGAAATAATAATCATGAATAAGTGAACAAACTTCGTTAAACACGGGCAAGTATTATATAAACCACAGTGATGGAATTTTTCCCAGCGCATATATGTACGCCTTCATAGACCAAGAGAATAGATTTTACTTAATGTACATAGACGTCCATAGAGTCGAAAGGGTTAATAAACTACTGCAATGCCTATTGACACAAATCATCGAGAGAAGAGCAGCTTGCCATCAGCGCCGCATGCAGCGTTATCTATTCAAGCCCTATTGCGCCGTCTCTACTAGTTCTTTTTCGCGATATCTTGACGGAAAAGCAATTAAT
The DNA here is from genome assembly GCF_024516045.1 of Bombus affinis. NCBI lineage: Eukaryota > Metazoa > Arthropoda > Insecta > Hymenoptera > Apidae > Bombus > Bombus affinis. The sequence continues at coordinate 2,018,608 of NC_066348.1, forward strand.
CCCTACGATCGGAATAGCTTCTCACCATACCTCGACGACGTAAGGATCCAAAATGCAACGTGCAGCATGCAGTGCGAGCTTCTCTGTCGGAACTTCAACGACGCAGGTTGCCGAACTAAAACTTTAAGGAGCAACGCATTGTCCCTGGCGGCCGGTAGATCCAACCTCGTTCTGCTTCCGTTCCTTCATCGTCCCCTTCTCGAGAATGCCGACGCGATCGTCGATTCTCTTACTGTGGCCGTCACGACGGTTGGAAGTCGGAGACTGTGAGGTGGCACTGGTAATGATTAGTCAAATCGGGGTCGTATCACCCTCTCTTTGTCATTCAACGTCAACGAAGAAGATCGCGATGGCAATCGTGCTCGTCGTCGTCATGATCGTTGTCGTGGTTCGTGATTTGCGTACGCGAATTCCAGTGACGGGACGCAAGAATCGATCGCGATTAAAAGTCCTGCACCGATGTAAACAAACTGCAGAGCGCCGAAAGGAACAGAACGAAGAGCGGAGCCGGGAGGGAGGATGGCTCGGAGGCGGAGCGAGAAAGAGGGAGCGAGGGCTGGAGAGAGAAAGAGGACGCGAGAGAATGGGAATCGTTGGTGCGTTACCTCGCGGAGGTCATTGACCGAGGGTGGCGGAGAGAATGGAGGGGTAACGCGCGCGCGCGCGAGAGAGGGAGGAAGGGAGCGAGAGAGAGAGGCAGAGGGGGAGAGAGAGGAGGTGCCGTAGGTTGGGGGTTTCGAGGATCGAACGAAGAGGAGAAGAGAATGTGAGAGAGCAAAAGACGGGGATGCGAGAGCGAATCGGCTCTGTGTGTTTGTGTGTGTATCGGAGGGGTTCGCGTGCAGTTGCATCGACCGGCGGCTCAGCTGTGCATCTCCACCCCTTCGCCTCCACCCTGCCCGTCGCCAAACCGTTGCTTTTGCAGTTCGTTCTCCTCTGGCCTGGCAGCTCGTCTCTCCCGACCACCTCGCCAACCCTCTGGCCTAGAGGATCGCGCCAGCAAGTTCGCCAGTCCCTCACACCCCTTACGGCCCGGACCTCGCGCAACCACCGAATCGGCGACGCCGTCACGGGGGATGCTGCGCTGTGAACGTGACCCTCAAAACGGTACGCCGTGTACACACCCCGCCCACCAGTGCCGCGCTACTGCCAGAGACACGTATGAACGTGGTCGCCGTTAATGAATCGGGACTATGCTCTCAAGAAGCTTCGTGAACTTCGGCCCTCCCTTAAGACCCCATTGCTCCTGGGTTCAACGAACCCCGACCAACTCCAACTACCAAACGCCTTTCGGTCTCCTGGTGCAACGTATCGCGCAGGCTATCGACTGGTTACTTGCTTGCTTCTTCTTCGTCTGCGTCTTGTTCCTTCTTTTTGCTATTTTCAAATATATTGGCTTCTTTAACTTTTAGGTTTTCTATATGGGAAATGCAGTCGGTATAAGGAAGCCAATATAGGAATTTTGTTGACAAGGTTATTCGACAAGTATTTTGTACTACATCTGATTTATTATTTACAATTAACAGCATTGTTCGTTTTTTAAATTTTGTTTTTATGCACGGATCTAGTATAGGATTTCAGTATAGGTTGTGAAAAAAAAAATGATAAATTCTGAGGAAAATTCACATTGTCGATGAAGCACATTCTACATTAAATTCGTTTCAGAATTATACATACCTATATAAAATGGATTATTGTGTAATCCATGTCAAATAAGATGCGGCAAATATAATAAATCGTTTTTTAAACGTTTGGTTTGGACACAAGATTAAAATGTTGGAGGGAGAAGGCGTTTCTTTGTCTCGATAGATAGAAATCATCGTGAATAAATTGAATTTCAAACCGAGGGAATAGGTTGCGGCAAAAAGCCGCTAAAGAAATTAGTATTCGCAATTAACGTCTGTCCTTTGGTGGTTGCAGACGTTCCTTCTCCATAGATTGCAATCAGCATGTGAAATACGCAACAAGTCGATATATCGTGAAAGCATGTGATAATGTTGTAATATTGTTTCGTACAATTAGACGATCGTGTTGCTATATTACAGTGCAAATGAAACATAATCCATGAATTTACCATCCCTAAAAATCATGTTTGTAAGATTAATCTGGAAGGAGTTAATTAGAGGAAATAATATTCTTTGAATGTTTCTCTTTACGATATCCAAGTATCGAAAAATCAACTCATCTGTATTTCTGACTCAAGTCGTTCGCAAACCATTCATGGAAGGAAAGAGGAAGGAAAAGTATCAATCTGCTAATAAACGAGGGAATAAGTCGACTCACATGATAGGCGAATTCGCAAAACAGAGCGCGACTTCTGACCTGTAGGTCAGACAATGTCAAAACGACCGACACCTTCTTCTCGTTCCGCGGCACCTCATGCCAGAACGAAAACAGCCGACAGTAGCGGCACGCGGAATGCCGCTGCACCCGTTTTACGACTGGCGGACCGGTAGTCTGCCGCATTATACAATATACGAGCAGACTTACATATATTCACGTGTTTGACTGGATGGAGCTACCCCTACAACGAGGATAATTTCAGGTCGAAAAAGAGTTCGAAAACTCGGGCAATGAACGGTTTCTCGACGAGGGGATTGAATTAAGGAAAATTAAATCTGCCGGAAAATTCCCCTTTACGCGTAATTAATTTAGGACTGATTTACCTCGGATGACATGCTACCCATTTTCATTTGGTATCGAGATAGTATCGTGATTTTTCGATGTTCAATGAGTAGCCGTTGACAGTGGAACAATGAGGAAATGGTAGAAGTGAAGATCTTTATATGTGTTGAGAATTACAAATTAGTCCATCTCAGACCTCGCATCCTCACAGTACCAATTTATCAATCGAACTACGAAACTAAGCCACTCTTATTTCTCGTAAAATCCAATCTTCATCCTCGTAGAGTATCGCTTCTCATCTCGACGCTGGCGTAACGGAGACGCGCCGCCTAGAAAACTATACGGCTGATTCCGTTCAAAAACGCTGATACTTCTCCGTTTTGCCAACAGTTAAAAACACTCGTCGACCATCTCCATATCGAAGAAGATGATTTCCAGTTATGAGGCTACGCAGTATCCATGACAACGTGTGCCAGGCTGATGTACACGTTACACTCGGCCCCGAACGATGGGGTAGGTCAACGTACGGTTTGTCGCTTGGCAACCTAACAACCTACCCTGCGACCAACTGCATTCAAGGACTAGACCCTCCTTCTTTTTTTTTTTTTAATCAGTGCCATTGTTCCGCAGTTCGATTGTCACTCTCCGTTCGAACCGCTCGAGAACACGCCGGAGAAGAGGAAAAAGAAGAAGAAGGGTATGGAAGTTTTGATAGACGCCGAGGGTCAACTCGTCTTTCGTACTTCCAAAATATGCCTCGATGACGAGCTTATTCGAAAATAGACCCCTTAAAAGCATAACCTATATTCGAGACGACCCGAGGTTATTTTACCAAACGTAAGTCGACGAATTAACCTCCGGACTCCGAAAATTTGAATGTAGTTTACCGCTTCCAACTCTTCAAGCTAAAGAATTACCTGAAAGTAATACACCAAAAATAATAAACATGGTTAAAGAAGAAGCTTGATCCTAAAAATTGTTCATTTCAGCTTTAGAACAAAGAAAAAGCCAAAGTAGTAAGCGCAATTTAGTATCTCAATACCTTACAAATTTATCAACGTCAGAAATTATTTATGAATTTAATTAAAAACAATATTTATTTATAACAATAAGATATAATTTGGAACATTCAAAGGCCTTCGCGTTTTGCATCCTAATCGATAAACACATCTATTTCAAACGACCACTAGCCAAGCGTATAGACGACGTTGAAGGGGTTAAAGGAAGGGTTCGAAGTTCGTTGAGAAATCTGCCGGTCGGTAGGTAGTCGCGTAGGTCGTCTGGTAGGAATTAGGTTAAACTACGAGCAATTATGACAGGATATGATTTAGCCTGGCTTTCTTAACCGTCAATTTCTGCTATGTGCACGCCAACGATTGTCCGCACGCCACTGTGCTACCGGTCAGGGCCGGCCTTTGACACGTATTCCTCGATAGCTCTTACACTATCTTGCGTTCGTAAACGACAGAATGGTTCAGAGTAATTGTTTCATCCGTGACCGTAATCATTTTACTTTGATAGCAATTCAAACGCGCGAGATTAAGTCATAATAAGAAAATTTCTATTATTTTTCTTTTTTCAATTTTTGATAAATTTATTAAAATATAGCCAAAATATTGAATAATGAAAATTGCAATAAAGTTAATAGCCGGCCAATTTTATGTGAGTGTGCAAGTGTAAGTAGGGGTAAATTCCGTAATTAATTTGCATGATGGCTCTGAAAGTTGTTTATTAAATACTCAAAAATATTTAAAAGTCAAATCATTGAATGCATTTAAAAAATTTTTTATGAATCTAATTTTCTAATATTTTTTCATTCGTTTGTTAAATTTATACACGCCATAAAAAATTAAATTCCAAGAACTTCTCGTAACGATCGTCGTCAATATTATCGAATTTCTAAAAAACAAAGTGTCAAGACAGAAAAACAAAAGATACCAATTTCAAGGTATTCCCGCTTCGTTGCAGTAAAACGCCGACTCGATTGCGTACCTGCAGCGATAAGGGGATAAATCGTTTTTGATAATCATTTTTTTCATATCGATCAGATGTTATGATGTTTCTCAGTTTCTGCTCGTTGTCGATACGCAAATTAATTGTACGGAAATCTCACAATAATCTCACGAAAACTCTACTTTGTACAAAAAACAAGAGAAAGTTTGCCCATCGGTGAAAAGCACGATAAACCTAGCATTAAAGCACGATGGTTACATCTGTCTTCAACATCAGTTTGCCCGGCATACATGACTCGTTATCGAGTCGAGGCCGATGTCACGGTGAAAATTGAAATGCAGCTGCTTTCATCCAACGCGACAGGACTTATCTCTTCTCCAGCGTGGTTTTGGCGCGTCGACGGGTTCTATTAATAACGGTGTCTCAAGGAATTTCTGGTTCCACGGTCACACGAATTTTTACACTTCCCGGCATTGTCCCGTTACTAATGACTCGTGACTTTGCGCGGAATTAGAACTCTATTTTTGCACGGATAATATCCGAGACAGTGTGGGTGAAACGAATTCGCCTCGTCTTCGATCCTTCTTCGTAAATTTAACTTGGTCGTTATGTCGGTTGTCTCTTTATTGTTATTGCTGTGTACTGTATTTTTGAAACGCTTTATTGTCTCATTATGTTGTTGTTATGTGGTTGAGTATTATTTTATCACAGAACTTTTGTTTCATAGTGAGTTTAGTCCTCGATATTTTAATTTCGCTGTTTGATATTGTTTGATGAATTTTCCTAAAAGTGACTATAAAAATTAAGGAAAAGGGAATTATTTTAAAGGCAACCACACGCACATTATAATGTAGAATTTAATATAAAACATATGATTATTATATCTTCGTAATGTATAAAATTATGTTTGATCGGAAACTCGTGTATGTACATCGTTTGAAAATCATGTATATCATTCACTTGACAATAGCCACCTTTATCAATTAAAGGATTAAAAAGGAACGATGGTTTAATCGAATATCGGTCAAACACGGATTTACATGTTCACGAAAGAACGACACGTCGAAAGGGGTGACGAAAACGTAACGTTTGTGTCGCTTAATCAAGTTCGAGATAAGAAACTGACACGCGTGTCTCGTAGTTCGAACGGTTTTAGGATTAATTATAGAAAGCGAGCGTCAGTGGCCTCTGCCGTATGAAACTGTCGTGCGCGAGCCAGAGAAAGTCACGTGCGACTGATTAGTACCTAAATGCTCTCATTTCCGCATCTACGTATACATTTCATCACGATTTAATGAAAAAAAGACAGGTTAGGAGAAGCTTAGATAATTTAAAACAAAAATATACCTTATGGAAAGAAATATTTTTAATGAAAAGACTTTGTAAATTGTTGCCTCAAACATTACTCAAATTTTTTAAGTACCTGTTTCACATACAAATGTTGAACTCGTAAACATTCAACTATCACCCTTCTGTGTAACAATATTTGTCATTGCATAAAATACGCTGAAACAATACGTACCGGAATATTTCATTTACTTCGGTGTCGATTATTTCGCATTTCACTAGTGTTAAATTAGCATCTCTCTCTCATTTATCGTTTCTCTAATCTATTTCCCATATCTCCAACGAACTTGTGGCTACTAAATGTCAAAATTAACTGGAAATCAGCATATCTTCATGTTTTTCATTCCATTCTGAACACTTTTATCTATTAAGTATTTATTAGGTGGCAAATACTCATAAATTCTAAATAGGTACATATTTGAACGTATTAACTGACTAACAAGACAACAAAAATTAATTATTCTATTTAGTAACAGTATATATCCAGTTAAAAGTGCAGAGTTGGAAAGATGATTAAGAGCAAGAGAGGTATACTTTTCTGTATCGTTCGCCGTCGCGCGTTGCTATTTTGTTTTATTTATATACGTAACACTTTCAGCCAATAGGCGTGATTATCTTTGCCTACTGTGTTGGATCCGTACAAAATAACCAATCAGAACCGCATTCCTTACGCCAATCTTCTTTCCAATTCCGCGCTATACTGATGTATGCAATTGTTTTAAAACACTTACGACATCAGATTCGACTTATTTCTTATCTTTTTTACTTATCATTGGATTCATTATGTCCTTTGTAAACGAATTTCTCGTTACTGTTATCAATTGCCAAACAACAAAGAGGAATTGAAACTAGTTAGTGTCTTATATATAACACAATTGCAATAAGACGTCGATATTCGTCACCCCACTATGACCGCATCCTCTCGCTAATCAGTACCGCGCAGCATGTAAAGGGTAAATAGTTAATGTCTATTCTCCGATCGGGAAACCGGCGAACGAATCCACGAATTGGCCTGCGTGAGATACGACTTGGAACCATTCCGTACCCGAGAGTCAAGAGCCAATCCCACTATCTTACGGTCGCTTTGTAACCGATCGATCGTCTCTCTCGCCCCTCGCGTCTTAAATCTCTCTTCTTTTTTCCCTTCTTTCTCTCAGTCCTATCTCTCTCTCCTCTTCCCTTAGACACCGCTAGACAAGCGTGCTTCTCCGTGGCGACCACGCGATTGCGCATGCACACCGCACTAGCGTCAGATTAAATTCGAAACGGTCTGTAAAGCGTTACCGAGACACGTTGTGTTTTGTATAGTTTGGAATACGTGTAGCGCAGAGTACGCCATGGGGTCAACGACCCGTCTACGCTGTGGAACGCACGTACACCGACATACGGACTCGTGTGCACATGGGCACACACCCATGTCGCTCCGTGTACGTATACACGGTGAGCCAATATCGCCATGCACCTCCACCAGATGGAGCTGAATCTCTCTCCCTCCCCACTGCTTCAATGTTAGCTATCTCTGTTGCAGTCACGGTTCGTGGCGCGGTTCTCTCGCTTTGCTCTACGCAAGAATCTAGCCTAGACTGCGTAGTGTGGTGTAGGCCATAGAGTGCATGGAAGAAACGATGGACTGGCAAGTACAATATTCGTAACGAATTCTCAAATGGCGATAAGACACGCAACACGTGCACACGTGTGCATCACGATGCAAGTCGTAAACATTATCTGTTGTCCATATGTTTCTATACCAGACTTTTCTTAGTTACTAGTGGACCATTTTCGGCCTTTGGGACGACCACAGCTTTTTCGGGTTTCAGGGATGATATCATTTTTAGGTGAAAATACTATGAGGTACACACGTCATCTTGCTGTGAGATGATCAGAGTTTGTTTTCGCTCGATAAAAACTATTTGGAATCCCAAGTCTGTCAAATGGCGTCATCGGTTTCGGGCGCAGTTAACGAGCTTTTGAATAGATTTCGTTGTGATATATGACTATTACGGACGACGAAATTAAATTAATTTATAAATACGTACGGCAAATCGGTACTTATTAAAACATCTGTAGAAGGTTGTACATTATTTCCTCAGCGTGGAGATATATTCCAAGCTATGTACAGAGAATTCAAGGTAGAACCGCGATGCTGCCTTGGGAGGCATGCATTGCACTGTCTGTATATAGCTGGAACTGCGAGACACCTTTGATCTCGCCAAAAAACCGACAATCGGCTCACCCTGAGACAGCCTCCCTGGTTTATCTCGCATTGTCGGTATCGTAGTTTCAGAATTTTGGTGTGATATTGTCAAATTGTTTGCAAAATTTTATTAAAAACCTTGGTCAAACTGCCTCAATGAAGCTTTCTACACAGCAAACACAAAAAGTAGCCGAGTAAGAAGGATATATTTACATGAAAAAACTGACGCACGACGGAATAAACCAATTCGCAATACGGTAACGTACTACGCATATTTAAAATGCGCAAAAAAGCATGTGATGCGAGAAAATCGCTAGATTTTGTGATGCATTGATCACATTGATTGCATTGATTGCATCGCGGATGTGTAGAGAACAATAATTATATTAGTGGTTACGAAATACATACTTCTGAAGATCGTGGCAGGCTGATAAAGAGCCACTATGTATTGTATAAAACCCCCTCAAACGGACTTCCCCTTTTAGCTCTGGCAAAAATTATTGGAGTCAAGCGGCTACACAATCGGGCAATTATAAGCATTATTCGAATTGTGCTGCCCTAACCTGACACGGAAACGATTCTTGTATTAACTGGTAAGATCTGGTATATAATATATAATAGTATCAAATATGGAACAATCAAATGCAAAACAAAAGATAACGGACTTGGTTAATTCATTTTCTATCAAATATATGATGACCGTTTAAAACTTAATGCGTGTCGCACGACGAACTAACGAATATTACGTGGTATGCGTTCAGGTTGACAAGAGATGCTTGACGATGATACATGATCGATAACGCAATAAATTATTTTTATTGGACACACGATAACACTGATAGGGGGCGGGGGGGGGGGGGGATCGGGTAATTCATTCCTTTTTATTGTTACTTAATATAAAATACCTGTGCTTCAGGATTATACATACAATTATTGAGAATTATACAATAGCAGCTTAGCAATGTAACTTTTCACTGTACGTCTACTTTTTGGCATATCTCGACAGTGTCATTATAGATTCGTGTAAAAAACAACCCTTTTGAGCAAACGTCAATGACACGATGAAATGCCATTCCTGTCTACAATTCATTAGAGTGTAAGATTTGCTCTTGTATCGTTACAGTCCAGGTCCTTGACCTGTCCCAGTCCATCTCGTTGCCTGCCGCGTCCGTCAACACACTCCCTATATATACACGAATTGGCTGGTTCAATCGCCTGTTTCTTTCCCTTGATTCACGTCGATTGATAATATTCAAGAATCAATTTGGCTATCCAATAGCAACGGTAATTTTCGTTGGAAAGTGATAATCAAGAAAAAAATTCAATTGACACTCGCGAAACCACGTTGCAGCGACGTTACGCCGCCTGCACAGCCAAAAAGCGACGAGAATCACCGGAGATGGCCGAACGGCTGTCAGTTGTCGGCGAAAGCCGGCGTACGGCGCACGTGCGAGTAAAATAGTGACAGATAGACGGAAAACGAGGAGGTTAAAGAGAGAACGAGTGAACAAGAAGGTTAGAAACGTGGCGTGCGCAAGTGGGAACGAGAACGAGGAAGGGCGGTGTAGGAAGAGGGGGGTCTGAGAATCGACTGGACGTCGCGTCGTCGTGCACATTCGTCGCGTTTTCACGGTCAGGCTTTATCGATCGTAGAAGGAGGGCGAAGGAGCGGAAGGAAAGGAGTTTCGGAGTGCATCGAAAGGCCGTTGAACCCGGCCTTTCGGTAGTCGCGGCGTCCATAATGCAACGATTGTTGTACCCACCCGCTCCAGTAGCTGCCGAACTCGTAACGCTCTTTTAACGAGTGCACCAAACCTGACCAAGTGAAATATTTCTGTCTACGTAAGTTAAGAGCCACCTATCATTTTTCTTTTTTATTTTTTTTTTACCGTTTGTACCGTAGACACGTTGCGTTTTGTTGGCGTAGGTCCGAAATGTCGTGTTCCTTGCTTCCCAGGAACGAAGACTACCGCGTGTTTCGTAACTGACAGGCACAAAGTGAACGTGAAACGTCATCGTGTCACAAGCGTTCCGGTCATTTTCACGCTGGCAACGTGTTTACATGGCGCGAAACTCGAGTCACCCTGACCGCTATTACGAGAAACCTTTCGCGACGATCCTTGTCCGCTGAGGAGAGAAGTATTCACGTTCCGTTTTATATTTTCACTGGCCGAAATGTTTGTGGGCGCTAAAAATAGTCATAGCCGGAATGGTTAAACAAGTGTACACCGACTCCGCTTACGAAGGACCCAGACACCTCACTATTATTATTGTTATTATTATTATTATTATTATTATTATTATTAGGAATCCGGTTTTGGAGTGTTCACGCCCTTCGTGGTTTTTCCATGTATCCCTAGAGAGAGCAAAAGGGAGACGAAGCACGGGGTGGTAGAAAGAAGAAACGCGAGAGAGACGGTGTACCATATACACACTATACACTATATACATGGCTGTGAGCGACAGAGTAAAACGAGTGAGAAAGAGAGACAGAGATAGAGCGAGAAGTCGAGAGAGGCGACGCATGTGCGAGCAACAACGATGTATTTCGGTGCAGCGCTCCATACACCGCGTGGAGGTCAATGCCCGTCCTTACTCCGGCCCAAGGAAGGAGCGGGAGGTTACGGTAGAAGGGATAGAGGGGCTAGAGGTCGGAGAAGGGAGACACAGGGAGCAAGCACTGAGCGGAAAAAATGAACAAACATTCAGAAAGACCAGAAAAGGGATGCATGGAGTGCTTGTGCACTACTCCTCTCTATCCTTTCTTTGCTTCGTGTTAACTTTCATTAATTGACGAGCTAAAATTTATGCTTGATTTGGACGGTCCCGTTTTGAAACGGCGTCGCCCTTTCTCCATTTAGTGTTTGCGTTCAGAAGACAAGTACGATTTAACGTTTGTTATTTACGATTCCTTAAAATATAATCACTAAGTAGATTATTCGTTATTTAGGCAATATATTATATAAGCAATATTCGTTATTTCTATCTTTTGAATATTATTGATCATTGTGTAACCACTCGTAGCTTGTGTTTTGTATTTTTCTTTCATTTTCTTCTTGGAACTTCTCCTTTTAAATAAATAAAATTTTCCTATCTGTTCCGAATTGCTATCATGAAAATTATCTCGTTTCATATGAGACAACACGCCTGTTTCGATTTATTCACAACCAAGATTTGCCACGATTCATCTTGAACGCATTTTGATAATGATAATATTTATTTAAAAAGCTAACGGTATGTTTAGCAGGCGCGCTACTAATTTCATGTAAACGCGTTTCCGCGTCCCGGCGCTTATCTAGCCGCGTGTCGTTCATTTATTCTCGGTACTGATTATGCAAACTTTTGACACACTGCCAATCGGCCGCGATGATTCACTGGCCACCAAAATTGATCCCATCGAGTCGGAATTCTGTTCGATGCACGCTGCAATTTACGCGGTAGACCTACTCCGTTTTACTAAACTATTCTACTGTAAACTACTGTTCATAAAAATTCTAGTTTAGTATTTCCATAGTTATCTTGAACCGTAACGTTATGAATTATGATTCCTTTACCAAGTACTTAATTTTAGGTTTATTCTTCGATACAGACCACATGTATCCTGAATTTTTACTTAATTACCGCAACCCAACAGAGAATTTCAGGGATTCCGATATTTCAGTATCTCCAATTATCGGAAAACTTAGGAAAATATAATGTACATCATTAAATGAATTTATATTAGATTAATTTTTATAGCATGATATATGTAAATATGTAACATAATACATAATATAATACATATAATACAAAAAATTAGTCGCGTCCTAATGATAATAGGAAATTTGTAATTAACCTCGCGCAACAAATTTTTATTTTACAGTATTTAACTTCAGTATAAAGCACCGAAACTCAAGTTAAAATTCAAACTAAACTATGTCATGGATATAACCTATCTTTGTTAAATTGCAACTATGTATAATCTGTGTCACAAATATGGCTCATTGTCAGCGTTGTAAGGTAAGAGGTTAACAGGAGGTTGTCGAAAAAGTTTGAAATATTCGATCGATTATTCTGGAAACGATTTTTGTACTATGGCGAAACGTAGTAACTTCTTGCGGGAACGCTCGATCCTTATACCAAGGAGAACGAGGAACACGTAGCAGACTGGCTGCCCGTGCAACATTGATGAGACATTACGACCGATGTCGGTGGGCCGGGATATATGATTGCAGACACACCAAATGTATGTACTCTTACATCGAGTGTAATCGTACATGTGGTGTACTTGTGCGACGTTCCTTGATTTACGAGTGCCAAGACACTTGAATATTGGGGCATACGTTGCCTCTACTGGAGTTCTGTATAAAGTAATTGTGATATTAATGTAGATAGTCGTTTAACGATCATTGTTACTTCGGTGTATTATTTGTTTAAGTTTATTATTTGTGATGAATTTGGTATATTACCTATTCGTTTTACCTACTTTTATTATCAAAAACTCAAAAGACAAAAAATATTTTGCACATTATTAGAAGTCTTAAACGGATTTTGCTCAGTCAGAGAATAAAAACTTCCCTTTTGAAAAATTATTTGTTTATCATAATACTCTGTGTTTTAAAGTTAAACAAACTTGATTAAAGAAAGAAAAAAGGTTTTATTAAAATTATTGAAATTGCTTTAATACTGTTTTTAGTTATCAGGCATGTCAATATAAACTCTTCAAAATACGAAATTATTACTGCATTAGAGAGCTTTCTAGCAGTTTGAGAATTATTTCTCTTTGTCCTGGCATTACGCTCATTTGAATTAATGAAAACATGAATTAAACATGAATGCGAGAAAAAATTTATGAAAGTTTAAACGTGAAAAAATCGATTTAATATTTTAATTCTTCCTTGTTACTTTTTAATATTATACATAAGAAAATAACTTTTGTTTCATCGTTCGAGGAAAAAAGAAGAACTTTTAATTTCACAGTCGGATGATTATCGTTTTCATATTATAAAATGTTACGATATTTTACGATTTCTCTTAAAAAAAAAAAAGAAAAGGATAATTTTATTTTATTAAATTTTAAATTACTAGCCTTAAAAAAGATTCACTTGTTGTTGTTGTTGCCTTATTCAAAATTCAACTTCCAAACACTCAATCAATTAAAAAACCTAGAAATTCATTTCCTATTATATGCTAAATAAGATACGTTACCTCTACGAAACAACCGAAATAAGAAAAGGAACGAAGAATCAAAAAAGTTAATTGCTATCGTTATACATTGTGATATTTCAACATTGCGAGAATTAGATTCAAAATCCATGTGTCTATTAAAAAAAAAAAAACAGAAAGAAAATAGTATAGTGGGTCAAAAAGAAATCAGAAACGATCGAATATTATCAGTAATATCAGCTGGGCGTATGAATGGAAATAGAACTGAACATATTTAAGCAGTTACACGTATGACATCACGTACACCTATCGACAAAGCTCTCATTTGTCGTCGCCATTAACCCAGTAACATTGTGAATGACCGTATCGTACAATCTTTCTTTCGCTTCCTTTCCATTTGTTTGCTACACGCCAGTCACGTTGTCTTCTGAAGTTAGATTCTTTGTAATTACAAACTTCCTCTATCATGACCACTGTTTCCATTTCCCAGTGGCAATTCGAAGAACGTTTCAAGCACAGAAGCGCTTTGATAATGAACATTATTTTTGCATCGGCTTGTTATTCGAACGTTTTAATGCAATGGTGTTAGACGGTAATGTAACTTGTGTCGGGAATGCTATTTTCCGTGTTATTTGTAATTCTGGAATTCGTTGGTTGTTCGCAACATATTATTAAATGTTGATTGACGTATCGAGAGGAGTAAAATTTGCGATGTAAAAAGATTTCATTTTATTGATTCTAGCTTGAAGTTAACATAATATTAAGGTTGGTGGTACTTGAAATCTGAAATAATTGTTCTAATATTTTTATTATAAGTTACTACAACACCAATTGATTGACAGATATTATAATAATCTTAAAGCATAACGCAATTAGATCTTTCACAAGTTAGCAGCAGTGGTAAATCAAGATCCTTCATCGTCAATATTCCACGGGAATTACAACTTCCTGCGGTCCGCCGAACGCCGAACATAATAGTTTACTTGGATCGGTCGGTGAATTTCGAAGTTCCTCCTAAAGCCATCGACGAGCATAGTTACACATATTCATAGTCAGATTACGTTTATCCGGCAAAGCAAATAGAAGATCGATACGATTACACGCAAATGTTTGAGGAATCGGTATCGGACCGTGGTCATAGTTGACAGACGATAAGCTACTAAATAATTCCGTCCACCATTGTGTACACCTGAAAGAATCGCAGAGTTGACCGCATTATTCTATAAATTGTATAAATTGACTTGGTGAATCGATAATAAACTATTATCCACTTTATATTTGCTATTACTAATACCTAATTTTATCCAAATACATTACTTGTATTTTGATTTAACAAGAATTCCCTACTGAAGGTAAAGATCATATTTGACGTTATGTTTATAAAAACTTCTTTGTATTAATATGATCCTGAAATGAGAACTGGCAGGTAATGATTTTTTGCCATTGAAAATTGATCTTTCAATCTCAAAAGGTTATCTATTATTTAGTTATTCATTGTCACACTTTTAGACAACACTAAAAATTGAAAAATTTTAAAGCTAGTTCATGTTCCGGTTTCCGGTTTCCAAAATACGCCTGCGTTTCAGCTATCCGCGACTCTCGTCAAAGATTGAGCAAAGTCACCTATGTGGAAAGCTAACCACAAATTCGAAGGAGAAACCAAATGCTTAAAAAAGAGAAAAGAATTCATACTACGAAGGAGGTTCCTTTCTATATCGTTTCTCTTCTGCCGTTAAGACTATTTTTCGAACTAGTTCCCGGTGGAACCGAGGATTAGGAAGCCTTAGGTGAGAATGAATTATGAAGCCGCACGTACAGAACGAAGAAACATCTGTTCATGGTATCCTCGAATCGTATACACTGTTTCTCGGTGACCACTGTTCGCTTAACCACACTGCTCTGTGTACTTACATTCTTCATTAGATTTGTCATCGGTCACGAGCTCCTATAGCTGGGCGCGGCATGATTAACGATCCGAGAATTGACTTTGTACTTTCTTCTTATTTACGCACTCGTGCCCATACACACGACCGTGGATGAACAAAACGCTTAGATTTATGATTTACGGCGCAGCTTGTTGCGACCTCTTTTTAACAGTAATAGTTTCTTGTTCTTAACGATTCGACAGCCGATTGAAATGTTTCTGCGTAGCAGGTTGAATAGGTTAACCCTCGCATGCCGATGTCCGGCCCATCAAAGATCAGATGCTTTGAGAACACTTCGGGTCTTCTTACTATAATAAATACCCCAGGTAATTTCAGCTTTCGACTTACATTAAAAGAATTGTCAGTATTCTCAGTAGCTAATAATATTGAAATAATATTGAAAGTAAATTATGTAACTTAGTATAAAAATGAACACTAAAGATAAACAAACAAGTACACGATAGTACGTAATTCGAAACTTGCAGAAGCATATCCTGGCAAATTAGAATCCGTGAAAAGTGGAACTCGTAGAGAACGTTCAATAACCCGGGTCAGAAAGGCAGAGCGTCGGAAGGAGCGTTTAGAAAGCAATTTCCCGGACAAAGAATCGGCGATTATCCGAGAGTAATCGCGACATGCCGGTAGTCGGTTGACACCAGGAAGCGTGCCGCTAAACTCCCCCGGTTGCGGTGCAATTGCAATCATCTCGCTGCCTAGCCACTTTCACTGCTGACCTACTGTTACGACGCGACGTCCTGGCTCGTCGGTGACGTGACACGGCACCTTCTACACTCTGCACTCTACACTCTACACTCTACACTCTATACGGTGTCTGCTCGCACGCGCGCCCGCGCCAGCGCCTATGCACGAGTATAGACGTACGCGCGGCGCATGCACTCATTCTGTGCGTGCGACAGCGTATGCAATTGTACGCTAAGACCTATTCACTATTTGTTCGCGTGCACGCACAACCGTTAAGCAAAGCGAACCAAGAGAAGAGAAGATCACAGTACTTTATTTTACGTAACTGATCGATCTTGTTGACGATTGATAAAATTTGAGAAATTTTGAATAATATCCTAATGAACATAGGTCTAAATATCATTAGTTTCAGAGTATCATTATTATTTCTATCCACTCACTGTCCGCTCATTATTATATAAAAAAACCAAAGTTACACTGATAATGTATTTACTAAAGCAAATCTACGTACATACATACATGTATATAAAGATGAAAATGGGGAGAGTCTGAAAGAGACATCCTGTGGTTTGCTAACATTCTTTTATACTTTGTCTTCCATGTCACGAATCACGAATGCCATGATCCTCATTGTAGCTGCCAGATCACGAAACATTTTGATGAGGAAGATCGATCCTCTGTTCTGCAATATTCTTTACATAAACATCAAAGACATGATGGGACAAAGATAGAGATCACCGCTAAATAAATCAATGATTTTCAGAAGAATCGGAGGGATAAAAACATAGATTTCTATCTTATTGCGAAGTATGTAATAATAATATTTTTTAATTCCAAATATATTCCAAAATGGCTGAAACCATAATTTCGATATTTCCTGTTTGCAAATCTTTTAATATCAATTCTGTCCTTGATGTTTTCTTTCAGATCAATTAAAAGAGCAATAAAGATTAACCTCGGCCATTAGTAAATAACTCTAATAGCCATATTTTTTTAATTTGCTTTAACAATAGAGTTATAGGTATTGTAGAGGTATAGGTAATGTTCGTCAGTATCAAATGTCTCATAAAATCTTATCTCTTAAGGTCTCTAAGACCTTTTTAAATAGAATCTTGGCAGGATCAAAGAAACATTGAGGAAATAAAAATGAAGATAGAGAAGCGCTCTCCTTGTGGAGAAAGTTATTCGTGAACGATGTATTCGTTCATATGAACTACTTGATACTGCATTCTTGAACATTGGTAGTTTGCTCTGGATCGCATATCCAAATCATGCAAACGCCTCAAGCAATTAGCAGAATCTTCCCGTGAGTTTTTAGGAGAAAAGGAGAGAATAAAATTGCTAGTACCGATACAGGGACCTTCGTTGATCTCATGGGGCTGAACTGTAAAACGCAATCTGTTGGCATTTTTAGTGAACAACCAAACTTTTGCTGTTTTTATTACATTATTATCTTTTACCTGATAAATCTTTTACTAATTTTTGTTCTAGTTTTGCGCTATATGCTCTCAACTAACGTTTTACACACTCGAGCTAGCAGGAAAACGCGGAAGAAGAACGTTGAAGAAGCGGCAGGCCGTTGCCTCGACAGGGCAAGGTGCATGGAACCATAGGTGGTTACGCAAGCCGCAAAGTCATCATGTATCAGACCATACAAGCAGCTCTCGTTCCTGGTGATACCATGATCGCACGCGCAAAATGCATAACTTATTGTGGGTCCTGCGGCGGTGAAAGTTGTCCGAAGTTAACCCGCTAGGAACGATTCATTACGCGTTATGAAAATACAGCAGAACATTTAATATAGCTATCGATGTAACATTGCGTTATCTGCGACGACGTACAAGTATAGAAAAGATCGTGTTGACATTCTTTCTTTCTGTACACCTTGTAAAAATGGCACGTAAAGGATAATGGTCAACCCTCTGGTAATTTGCTATATAATTATAAAATTAGGTATCTTAAAGCATTAACTATTTTTCCTTTCTTCTTCCTTATTATTTTGATATTACGACAAGATTGGGACATGTTACAAATCTCTGATATCTGAATTGACTAATCCTGTCGAGCGATTTCTCTTTCTGTGCATGCTGTTCGCAGCATATGCTTACGCACTTCGTTTAATTTAGTACTCCAAGCTCATGTATATATTTTAAGAGTTACCCTATCTGTTAAGAGACTCTTCCTGGATTGAAAAGTCTGCCAGCAGCTAAATAACAATGCAAAATACAGTACGGATTCAAAGAAATTTCGTGTCGTATAAAGAAAAAAAGGAGGTCGCGGTGACTGGCAACGTAGTGCCGTTGCACTTCAGAAGCCCTGCAAAGCTTCCAAGCTTGTAAAGCATCGATGGACGCATGTAATTTGCATCGAGGTTTTGGAATTTTTAGAGCACCTTACGCTTGTTTCAATCGAAGAAGAAAGAGCGACTTTCGTCATGCAAAAACGTTATGGTATTGCAAACATAATCATATATTTTAAAAAAATTAAATCTTTCTGAAAGCGCGTGAAAGTAAATATGATACAGGGCGACAATGAAAATGTTTAATCGGATACCATCGAATTGGAATAAAATTCATTGTCTAGAAACAGGCAAGCGAGGCTGCTCTCTTATCACCGCTGCGGTAGGATTATCTTTTTTTCTTTTCTTTTTTTTTTTTTTTTTTTTTTTTCTTTAATGGAGCAGTCAGCTGACCGCAACAGCGAGGTCTATTGTCAAGTGCCTCTCTCTCTTTCTTTCTCTGCTGAGTCTGTTATCCGACAGGAAGGAAAGCGTGGTCGAGATTAAATTCCCTCCATTGGCAAGGTTGTTGCACTACATTCCCGACATTCATAGTCGTTCCATTTAAAGGTTAAGGTTTGCCCAATTTCACGATCAAAGAGAGAGTGAATTAACGCGTTCATTGCGTATATCTCGGGTCCGCGTCGGACACCAGCTCTGGACAAATTTTATTTGATATACAAATAAAAAATAACAATTTGAATAGATGTTTTTTAGTTTAATCATCAGTTGTAAATAACATAGCAAATAATTTAAAATGGTAAATATAAAAAACGCCTCGATTATTTTTTAAACAACTTGAGGCCTGCTTCGGACGGACGGTTAGCGGCAAATCGGCGACGTTAGAAGAACAGAGAAATAAAGTTTTTCTATTTCAGAAAGAAGGGATACATATGTATATGCACGTATTGTCTTGTGCTTCCAACCCGCTGTCGCTGCGGCGACTTGCAAATCGCTCGTCTGCATCGGGTCTAATACGCCTCGATTATCGCACAGCGACCGAGCTACATGATTGGCAAACCAACACCAAGCTTTAACTTCCTCGAAACAATGTTCCAATTATTCTCTCTTCATTCGCAGAAGGAATCGCCCGGCGCGACACGGCAGCTACGGCTGAAGCATAAGAGACGCGTTTCCTTTTTCTTTTCAGGTAGGGTCCGTGAGTTTTAGAGCGAAGAGCCCTGACACTCGGCAGAAAGACGGTAACGTTCGGCTCCTTTTTTAAGCCGGTCGCTTTTTCTCGCCATTTGCTTCGGCTTTTAATAACTCCCACGAGTAAAAACGGCCCCTCCAGTGTGACCGCGTGGATACACGAGGTGGATACGTCTGTATGTATATCCACCGCCACCAGTCAATGACCCTGCTTTTAATGCCGAATACTCATTTGCTTCTCGCATCGAGACGAAACTCAGCCTGTTACCATTGCGGTACTTGCTGCTCATCGCGCGATTCTTTTCCGTGAATTTTCGTACGTATCAACGTCGTTCACTGTTAACAGCAATAAACGTCTCCGAGATTTGAGACTACAAGTTATTATGAGTATTAGAGATAAAAACAATATAACAAAGTAATTTGAATGTTCAATGGATATAAGAATTCTTAACTGTCCGTAAAGTGATAAAGCAAGTAAAATCTATTCGCCATGTTTTCCTAAATCTTGTCATATGTAAAATCAAGTCGACGGTACATAAACACATAATAAGGTTTATAACATAAACATATAACATAAATTTACAAACAGGAATAAAAATATGAACAAAATGGAAATTAACATCAGTGCCCAATATGTTAATAGATTAATATACCTACCATTGTCATTGTCAAACCTCCCGGTAACTATATTTCACGTGCAATACAATTTCCTAATATTCGCAAAATCATTTCTAACCTCCTAAAGCTTACATCGTTTACCTCCCAACATCAGCCACGATCACCGATGGTCCCTTTATCTCCAAGTTGCCCATGAAATGCACGGTGTCGGTTCGTATCGAACGACCCCACGGAAATTTCCGTTTTCCCCGATCGGTAGCCGCGCAGTTGGCCCACAGTCGGTTCCTCGACTCGTAAATTCTATTACGTCCCATTCAGGCAGCGCGTGCGTTTCGCGTGCGTCGCCGTGTGTTTTCGCGCGTCGAGACCCTGTCTCGAGATACGCGCACGAATACACGCGGACCAGAGTTGCATTT
The DNA here is from genome assembly GCF_024516045.1 of Bombus affinis. Taxonomy (NCBI): domain Eukaryota; kingdom Metazoa; phylum Arthropoda; class Insecta; order Hymenoptera; family Apidae; genus Bombus; species Bombus affinis. Next base: position 2,038,963 of record NC_066348.1, read on the forward strand.
CGATGTATTTTTATGCCCGAGTCATCGCTCCCACGGTGTAATTTTATCCGGCGTGAGTGATATGCAACGTTCCGCAGTGCGATCGCGGACGCGAGAGAACACGTCGATCGAGGAAGAGACGAAAGTGATGAGCGTAACAGCGATTTCTTCAGGCTCACGAGTTTATACGAGAGTTTAGTGTTTCATTGATGACAAACGTTTAAGTTGGCTCCTATGATTACTTTTCTTATTATATATTTATATTCTTATTAGTAGTATGTAGTAGTAGGTAATACAATACGACATGCTGGAACCTACATATATAATTAGTATTGGAATTTTATTTGCTGTAAAACCTCTTCTTTCTGACATACATTAACCTCTGTACATGCTTCGCTATAGCGCTGCAACGGCGATTATGTAGAAGGAATGAAGGTTACTGTATAAATGTACTAATATTTATGTTTATTTAGTTTAATTTTTACGCTGTAACATTTAGTAAAAACTAATGCCAGAAATGACATTATCTTACTCTATTCAACTTTTTTATCTTTATAATGATACAAAAATATGCACGTAATGCCATTTTGACAACCGGTCTTGTAGATCACATCAGAAGTTTCCAAAATTACATCCGTATGTTTAAGATGCCTACGCCTACACATTCTATAATAAGGAAGAAGGAGATAGAGATAACATGCCTTATCACGCTGACTGTCTTTCGTTTGTCAAACGATACGAATATTTATCTGTATTTATGACAGATAACTTCTCGTTGGAGAAAGTGTATCAGGGTCAGTGACCTCGTGGTTATATAAGGTTTGAACGTCACCCGTCTCATTCATCGCATCTTTATTATTAATGAAATATAAATCGATATACGTCTACGCTTGCCGTGTAAATAAACCGACAACGGCGTGGATTTGAAAAGAAAATAGAAATTTACGAATTACAGTAACCCTAAGATCGCAATGTCTGGTGCTTCTTCAAAAGATCAAATGTCTCATAAAGAAAGTATAACGGATAAAGAAGAAAATCGCAATTAAAAAATTAATTATATGTACAAGACCAACGAGAAAATATTAACACTCTATGGTAGTTGTCGCGAATATTAGTTAATTGGACGAGACTAACATTTTTCCTTCTTCTCCAATATCTTTATAACATTAAGGAAAATTGTTATTTATTATTTATTAACGTTTCTGACTAGGTTCCGGTGACCGAGTTCGAAGAAACGAATCGCAGGTGACAGACTAGGAGTGTACGGCGACCGCACATTTCGAACGGCTAGCACGCTTTCATCCTCCATTTCGAACGGATCCCCTCTTCTCTCTTTCTTTATTTCGCTTTCCTACGCTCACATAAAACTAATTTAGCTACCGAGACGATGACTGCGAAAAAAGAACTGCCGCGATTGGTTCTCTTCCTGAGCCGAAATTGCGGCGGTAAACCTCGTGTTTTAATGCGGTGAACTTTGCATCGAATTTTTTAACATCACACAAATGACATTCTCGAAGCCGAAAATGACACCAATGAAACAAAGGATAGTTATATTTTTCGACTGTTTTATTCTTCTGTTTCTTTTCCTTGTAATAGTATATCAATTGTATTTTATAAATACAATTATTAACTATGAAAATTCAAAGGTTTCTCTTAAATCGCGGTTCTCTATAATATGTTTAATATATCTATATGTCGGGTTTCGTTAGAAATTTTAGGCGTGAAATACTTAATAAGTATAACAAGAGCTGTTGACAATGTTCCTGGGCTCAATCACGAATCCACGGTCAACGAGTAAACTCTTTGTACAATGGAATACATTTTGTAGCACGCAGACACGTTAACTCAGACGCTGGGTTACTTTCAGACTGACACCAAGTCGATGACAGAAAACTCTCCAAGGAGATTGCAAAATAAAAGACAGATACAGTCACATATGTCAAATACATATCGATCGGGAATATCAACAAATTCCCAAGCGCCGTAACTAGGCAGTCCCGCGTAAACCAACATTGCTACTGATCGAGACTCGATTGTCTATACAGCGTGTCCCTCAACATCGGTACCTCCTCTGTAAGACATTTCGTTCATCCCGTGACCGTGGCTACGTTCGGCGACCAGTTATGTCATCTCGAGCCCAAGTATTAGGGATCTTCCTAAAGAAAGGCCTGATGTCCCTACATCTCCGACATATATATCCCAGCCCGTTAGGACTGAATTTTCCATATTTCTTGATCTCCATATTATTTTGCAAGACTGTCAGAAAAAAAGGACAAGAAGAAGAAGTAATTCCTTTCCCTAAACGCCAAACATTAAGAACTTGCCAAGTTCAAAACAAAACTTGCACGGTAGGAAGTTAACGAACTTGGAAAAAACCTATGCTCCTCGTTAACTATTGCGTCGCCAAACTTCACATCTCAGCCACGTTTCGTGTCGGACATCATACTCGAGACATTTCGGAGAGTCATTTCACAGAAAATTATTTCGACGCTAGCGTTAAAACTATCGAAGACCTCGATATTTCCGTCAAAGCCACTTAACGCAGCTCGTTGACTTCATTAATCGTTACATTAAAGCGTGTGACGAAAATAGAAGTCTGAAGAAAAGAGTTTGTCTTCGGCGTTCTATGATCTGGACTTTAGAATCGTCACAGCGCATTCAAGTAAACAGTCATAAACAACGCTACAATCTTGAGTTACTAGATGTTAAACATCGTCTGTTAAACTTAAGTATATGAACCATCGTCTTTTCGATTCCGATGCGTACCTCGAATTTTTACAAACAAGAAATCATACATATCAACGATTGTTTCATACTTTTCTTAAATTTGGGTAATCCATACGCAAAGGATTAAAAAAATGTAACAACACAAATGATAATTCCCTGATGAAAAGAAAGGAAGAAAGGGCCTTCTACTTTGAAGCGAACGATTCTATCGGACGACGCACGTAGAATTCAGACTAGTAAGGTGTCCTCCGACTAGTAAGTGCATCGTCCTCGGGGAGAAAGTTTATTGCAGTGGCAGTATTAACTTACACGATCTACCCAACAAACAGACGATGGAACCAGCTAGGTTCCAAGCCTAGGATAAAATTAGCCAGGATTGGATCTCGCTCGAAGTTATGCTCGACCGGTTATGAGAACGGTTGTGCAACGTAGTTACAACCGCGCTTCAAGAACGGAGAACTCTTCCGAGATACGAAAAATGAAACGAGATCTATCGGCCACGCGCGGCCACCGATGCGATGCGACGTTCTCCTTCCTTCGGTCGTTCAATATTTCTGCGGTGTCAGTAATATATTCCACGATGTTCATGGCTGATCTGGCCGCAGGAAAAATCTTCAACAGAGGAACGGTGAAGATCGAAGAGTAGGAAAACGCGATGAATCTGATATTAATAATAGATAAATCAAGTATTTAATACGCTTTAATCGAAAGATCCAAAATAGCTGTTTGATAAAAGAAACGGAGGGACGAGGCACATAAAATATTCTGTTACATCGAAAGTGACAAGAAAAACTGTTCATTAATGTTTATTTAATATTCGATGTGGGTATAAAAAGCATTTAATTTGGAACATCTACGAACACGTTTTCACCATTTATGTTCAAAATAACCCGTCGGAGTAGGTACTAATAGCCGTCAATAATAAATTAAAAGCGGCGGACAACGTTGAACGCGATTTCCGTGTTAATTAGTGATGGAAATGATGCCCAGTCAAGTGGTGTCAATAGTTTCGATGAAAGTATTCATATCTTGCAAATATCCAGAAATCCGGCGATATTGATCGCGTTCGATTACATGACCAATTACGTTAGGTATTTTGAAAATTATATCGAATATTTTTTATCTTTTACACCGTTAATTATTTTTTTGATAAGGAATCGTCTCCTGCTCGCTTACAGAATAGTTTCATGTACTATGAAACTGCTTAGATGTTCGTTTATCGATACCCTATGCGTTCTCAATCGTCAGACGCAAGAAACATCACTCGGATATCGCACCTGTTAACCCAGTTAATTGCTTCAGCTCGCGTAGCTTGCGTAAGCATTGTTATACGGAGAGATTCGACGCAATGATACCACGCGATTTTTAGTAGTAGATGCAAGGAATCGCGGACTGCTGATTATAATGCGGGAATATTCTTAGATTGTTCGAAGGTGATCAACGTCGTAGATAAATCGTAGAGAGTGATTTCGTTGCGGTTATACGGATCCGTGACTAATGTCACGGTCGATGAGACTGCGCCCTTTCGTTAGCCGCGCCAACAATTGTTTAAAGATCATGGTTCAGAGAAATCATGTTTTACGGATCAGCCATAATTTCATTCGATAAACAGCTAGATAAAGAACCATTTAGGGACAGATGCTCAGAGTAGTATCCGTTCTTTATACGCAAGCAATATGCAGGATGTCCTAAAATCGTAATACAATCGGAAAGGAGGAGCACGCGTTCGTAACAAATATTTAAATAATATATAAACTCGATCTTTTCGAAAACGGGGTTCTATAACAATAAAACTATAATTTATTCTACATTTCCGACTTCTACATCAGGAATCACCTTTCGATTGTACCTACAACGATTTAAAAAACACTCTGTATAGAACAGAATGCTATTTATACCGACCTGTTGAAAGACAAGACAGTTGATCGACAATTTATGATCTCATATTGATCATTTCTCAGCCTGATGGCCACGATCAAAATGTAATCACAGTCCTCCGACGAACGTAGAATCTCGTACAAAGAGGTGGCAGCACCGAAATGTCTTGAACGATGAAACGAAATTGAGCCGTGGAAGAAAACACGTCTAATGAACGTCTTCGAGGCACAGAGAAATTCTCGTCGACATGAACAGGACGAATATCCAGTGACAGAAGCAAGACGAGCGAGTGAGTTATGGCTTGCTTTTAGATCGTGAGGATCTCTCCGGAGAGATCCGAACCGAAGTTTAGAAAGTGAGACCAGCTCGAGTCATCTGATTCTTACCGATCCCGAGGTTTGTAATCGTTATGAAAAGCGAATGCATTATTCGTGAATCACTGCGACGTACACGATTCGAAAATCCAAATTACGTATTTTGTACGTGTACTACTTAAAACTACTTAAAAATCCTTCCTGTTATACCGAAAACTCACTTAGAGAATCATCCTAAAACCTACAATTATTATTTCAGATACCACGCGTAAAAAAAGGAAATATCTAAAACAAGTAGTATTTGAAAAAGAAAGGAAAAGGAGGGAAAGGGAGGAAGAAATATTTTTGAGGAAACAATCATTGTTTCGTGCATTGCTACGTGCAGAGCGTTTGAAACATTAGCATCGAGCGTTCGACGCTCCATTCAGCAAGGCTTGTCCGTGGTCGTCCGCAACCAATAGCGAAATGGAAGCGAGAGTCGCGGTGAGGAGTTGCTCGAAAGAGGTGAAAGTCCATAGGCACACCATGAGCGACGTGTACCGCCATTCAGTCCGTGGCCCAGTCGTTGACTAGTGGACGGTCTGTGAACGAGTCGATGAGTCCAGTCGCAGCTGGACTCGCTACACTGGCTCTCGAAGCGGCGCATCGTAGACGAAGATTCCGCTAACTTACTCATCGTACCGCTAGTCCACGCTTATTCCGCGTCTGTGCGCGCCACGTCTGCGTTGTCAGACCACCATGCTAACCGTTGCCGCTCCGTGACTTGCTACGTGACTTCCGGGTTTTCCCTTTCCGCCTCGTGACTCATTCGCGTCAAGATCGGAACAACGTGGGTCCAATATATATAAATTGCTATACGCGTTCATGAGTTATCAAACATTCAAATTTCTATTTTTTAGCGAGACAAAGCAAGGAAAGATGAGCAGGTAGAAGAAGATTGCTTATCGATGTTAATTTCAATATCATATTTCTAAACTATAATTTTTAAATCATCTAATCATAATCTAATTCATAATTAGATTATTTTCAAATCAAATTAGAGATTGGTTTTTTGGTGTAGACGACGATAGCATACTTTAATGTTATCGCTGCAACCGTTAGCGTTGCAACATTATTGTAACGTTCGTCTACTACAGTCTACTACAGTTCTACAGTAACAAGGCGCGAGTCCTACGCTTATGATCCGTGCGGAAAATGGACACGTCTGTATATATATTAATGTGTGTATGTGTGTGTGTGTGTGTGTGAACTCAATTAAAAAGCGTGCATGCAGAACAATGAGTTAGTCAGCTCAGTCTGTCAACAAACGTCGCCGAAACCATTCTAAGAAATTATACTTTGTTGTATCGAAAATCTGATTTTTGTTCACCCACTATCCCCGCATAGACAATATTGAGATGTTTAAAAGTTAAGAGATTATAAATTATTACAGAAATAAACAAATTACCGATGATAATGACGAATTATTACAATATTGAAGGCTAATAAAAATATTATTGACTTTACTTTGACAAATTTAAACTTTAATTCCTATCTCATAGTCAAGCTAAAACTTCAATTTCTAAACATCTGATCATTTTTCACAACACGAAGGAAATACAACACTTAACAAATGATAACTCTACAGCGCCATAATAGTTCAAGGAACTCAAAGATCGCAAGGCAATCCGATCCAACCGCAGATACCGCTATAGTTACTCACAGTACCGCTAGTCCAAGGTTATTCGCATCCCGCGTGGAGCAAGCTGGATCATTATGGTGTCCCATGTTCCGCAAGAACCCCGTTTTCCCTTTTACCATCCTCCCCTCGCTCGTGGGATCCCACGAGGGTGAAAGTGAGATCGACGCCTTATTGAAACTGGGAAAGTGACACGCTGTTTTAGTCTTCTCTCTTCTCTTCGCCTTGTTTCCTTTTTTCTTTTTTCTAACTTACGAGCTTACATACGTAACGTTTAATAGCTTATGCTGCGAAAGGGTAACTACTATTGGATTAACGAAGGGCGAGAATCGATATAATAGCCCTTAGTCCGTTATAAAACAAAGAAAAGGAAAACATTTTATCTGCGATCATCCAAAAATTCATGGCGTATTTGTTAATTTTCTGTTCGATACTGTTGAGTGATCGGTAGGAATCGTTTATGTTATGTGGAATGAATGTGTTTAAACAAAAACTTTAATATTAGACATCTTAAACACAGTGGAACAACTTTGTAAAACAACAATCGAGGTATCGAGGCCACCAGAAACAATCAGAATGATCGAAACATTTTTGTATTACAAATATTTTATAAATATTTAAATAGTCGATCTCACCTACTTACTGTATATAATTGTATATAATGAATTCCAAGGTCACGTGAAACTTCGAAATGAAAACATAAACAGAATGATCTGAAAGAGTCTGCGATAATAGTAATTCGGCGAAAGCTTCATCAATTTCCATGTCGAAATTAACAGGTGAGCCTAAACTAGACTAGAATTTTATCCAATAAATTTCTCTTAAGGTTCGACATTCCTAAGAAAAGAAAATGAAATACTCAGGTGTACTTGATACAGCCCCGAGGATACGACTCCTCGTTACATAGCGTTTAGAGTGCTTTCGAAGTTCTTAATTGCAAAAAAGAGGGATTTATTGGAAGAAGAAATGGTAAGAAAGAGAGGAAAAATGAGAGAAGAGACCTATAACATACAAAACGTTTCTGCGTGCTGTGTGGACTAAAAGGAAGCCTAAAGAATGGGCGATGAACCACTGATGTTATCACGTAATCAAAAGTTACGAATTATGGAGCATGCATAATGCACGGTTGGGTCTACTGTAACATTCATGCAAATCCGCATAAGACTCCTCTGCGCTTATATATATCCATTTCGCGTGTTCAATCAAATTTTCACGATTGTAAGTTTCAATATAAACGTAACAATACACCGGTTCAACTAAATCGCTAAAACACGAGGATGTGGTTTGTTTCGAATTTTGTCTTTGGAAGTGGTATTAACCGAAATCGAATTACGTTTCGATGTTGTAAATTCAGTTAATCCCATTACACCCTTTCAGTCAATTTCGAAGCAATCGAGTCTTAAAAGATAACCATTTACCCTCAATATAATTTAAAGATGATCTTATGGATAATTAATATATCTAAAGTATGCATTACACAAAATGAAACATTCAAAATAACTGACCATATCATTCTTCTTCAAATTAAAAAATAATTTTCCTTAACATATGTATATTCTTCACTTTTAATATTCTTTAAATATATATTATATCTAATCGTACCTTATATATTATATGTGTAGTATTTTGATTTTATCATTTCAAACGTTATTTGTTTCTGAGTAATGCAGAAACTATTACAAGCAAGTTTAATATCGTACCGCTTTCAACAGTTCGTAGAATGAACAACAGCATGTCTGCCTATTAAATGCGAACGATTTTTTCCTTTATACAGATTTCTTTTAAAGACATGAAGTTTACCTTGAGCTTTTCAAACCATACCCCCCGTTTCCGTCTCGATCATTAAATGATATCTCTGATCAAGAGATACGTAATTGCGCGAATATTTGCATCGTTTGCACAAGGTAAACTATCAGTTGTGTTCTAGAGTGTTTTTAAACCAGATTTGCTTCTAACATAAAGTGTTACAAATGCAACGGTTAAGAACGTAGATATCAATAATACCAATATCTATTTCTTTTCTAATAAAAATCTATTAACAAAATTATAACTCAAAGTATAATTAGGAGAGAACCGTATGTCATCTTCATCTCCTTAAAAAAGAATGCAGTCTTTCGTCCGCTAACTTCTACACGTTTTACGAAACACGTGTCAATTATTTCTTATTCTCCTTTCTTCCACATTTCAATTCCTCGATTCATATTATCGATTTTGTCCTTGTACATATATCCACGATATTGATCAATCGCGAAACAAAGAGAACTTGGTAACATTTTATTGAGAAATCCATTTCGTCGTGGTAAAAGTTGAATAAACGAAATCTCGTTCCAGCGCCACTGATTCCTCATCACACTATCGTGCATGTTGGTCAACGAAATTGCGCGACGATAGATCGAGTACTATAGTGAGGGCGTGGAAAGGTCCTAAGTGCGGCATATCGACGCCCCGTGAGGGTGAAGTCCTTGAAGGGTTCTCGGAGACGAATTGACGGATAGGGACGATGGTTTCGTGCATTCCTGCAGGCAATTCCACAGCAGATGGAGTCGGCAGCAGGAAAAGCAGGCGAACACGAAACACCATGGGGGTAGGAAGCCGGACGAAAGTGTTTTCACACGCAGGAGGTCCTAAAAGCTTAAAAAAGAATGGCCGAACTCAACCACGGAAATACGTATTCTCGATTTCCATCAGACGTTTTCTAGATTTATATTAATTTGTATAATGGAAAAGTGAGATTTGTATACAATTTTATATATTAAAGTTTGAAATACACGAATTAAATTTAATCGAGTAAATTAGAATTTGATAATTTAGTACACATTTTGATATTGGAATGGTGTATGAAAACAGAAATGTGTAACAAAACAGAAATTGGAAATTTTCGTGTAGAAAATCTTTGGAGATCGAATATTAAAAGTTTTATGACTGGAAATATAATATTCTTATCTGTAAAAAAAAAACAACAATCTTTAAATCTAGTATTTATTATATTTTCTTTGAAAAATAAGTTACACTTCATCATTTAATATTAACCTTTCGTATGGAACTGGCTTGAAACAAGTAATCATTCATAATACACTTTCAAATTTAGTTATCTTATATACGTTAATAATGTTTTAAATGTAATAATTAGATTGCGGATTTTTATGCAAACTCACATTTGTACGAGTGTAATTAAAAATATAGAACCTAGATAAAAAATTATTTTACCTGCTAAACATCGGAGAGAACACCATTCTCTGAATATTGCATATATTTTTACAAGTCCTTTGCACTCTACGCATTTTTGCACTTTCAAAATTCTCATAAATCCATAAAAGTTTTCGATCTAACAGTACCCCATCTATATAGACGTTTCTTGTATCGCTCGCATTTCCTGTATCATTAAATTTATATTAAACGTACGTCACTAAATCTACATTTACAGGGACTAAGCGAATTCACCCTCATTAACGTTCGATAGGTGCTAAGAAAGAATCTTTGATTGAGAAACGTTCTAATTAATGGATTAATTTTTCGCATAATATTAGCCTTAACAATAAGAAATATCTCTATGAAAGTAAAAAGAAGCCACATGTTTCAAGAGTTTTTTCAATGAAACGAAACATCATTTATCCTTTCGAATACGAACCAACAATCATGAACGCGAATTCGCACAACAATAACGCAATTAATGGACGAAATAATCATCCTTAATTCGAATATTGATTCCGGGAAGTTGTTTCTCACGATTGGCAGACGTCGATAGCGAGCGTAGCAAATCGCCTATTACTGCCTCGCTGTGTTCCAATCGCGATAATGGCCAACGCAATAAGACCACCGTCCTGCGCTTTTGATTCCTTCGAGATGGGCCTGGATTTTATTAACGGGAAGATATAATTGGTAGAATAAAGAATTTGATCCGGCAAGAACGAAACAAAGAATTACAACAAAATTTAAAGAATGATTTGATCGAAGTATGATAATTTTACGTTGAAAAGCAATTATAAAATGGTAGAATTAAAGTGCTCGGGCACAGACAAATTTTTGTCTGCTTAAATTAAATGTCTATTGACATATGATATATTCGAAAGGGGAAAAGAAAACATAAACATAAAATGTGTAAAACCTTTAGTGTTTGAAAGTGCAATGTTCATAAAATTAAAAGTCTTTGCGTTTCGTAAATATATAGATATTTCAAACTCGACTACTTATAAATCCCTCAATTATTATTTTAAAAGTTTTTAAATAGATAAATGATGTTAAAGATCTCCAAAATGTCAAATGATTTGTTTATAATAATGAAATATATATTTATACTATTTATAACTCTGAAATGTCGAAAATTTACAACAATAATAATTAGATAAAAATCAAAACATTTTATCATTATAATAGAGATTTTTTAGATGTAGTTCATTGTTTAATATATGCTTCAATAAATATTTAAAATTGTATAATTTGTAGAACTTCAAAAATGAATTTGGTGCATTACGAGTTACATAACATACATAAATCACTATTTTCTAACAATATCTTCTTTCATTCTGAAATACAAAGCACATTTCATGTTACTCTTTTATGAATTAAAATGAGTTTCACATAGTGGTATTATTTTGAATTAGATGCACAAATATATCTTTCGCTCAAAGAAGCTTTGTTTCATAATTCTTCTAAAAACTGATAGTAACTGATACTTTATTATCTTCACAAAGAGCAAATGACTATCATATAGTACGTATTTGCTTATTCATAAAAAATTTCTGAATTACTTAGGTTAATTACAACTACGTTCCATTGATATTTTCGAAATTAGTATCTAAATATATTATATTAGTATCTATATTATATTATATTATATTAGTATCTAATTTTATATATATATATCAGCAACTTGTAAATTCATTAATAAATGAGCGTTAGTTAAACTATATTCATCTTTTATTTCATATAGGGAATGCTACAAACATCTATAGAAAAATGTTAACATTTCAGTGTCAAAATGCTGTTACTTAAATGTCATAGTTTAACAAGAAATATATACATACTATCGCTTAAAAGGAATTCAACCACGATCCGAACACTATGTTCTGCGGTTAAACATCCAGATTTACAACGATTCTGTTCATCAAAACGTTTCGAGCTCTTCCTGGTGTCGCAAGCTTCATCTACATTTCATTTTATACGACCTATTGGCCAACCGGCCGATGCTCAAACGGTACTTCTGATATTTAGTCTGCACGAGTTTCGCAACGCCGCGCGATGCCGAAGCATCGGTATACACGGTTGCCTAGTATCGAATTGAATTAATTACCAGCGAACCGATTCTTTTCGGCCACGAACAACCCCTCCGGGACGATTCATCGTTCGATCAGGAATTCGTTTAATAAATGAAACGCGTTCAACCTCTATGAGGATAACAAGTACGAATTCTTCTATGGTAAAAGAAACGTTACAAATCTCTAATTTTAATTAGACAATTTGTTTTGCATTGGCAAAAGATTGTGCGATTAATACGAGTATAATTGGAACTCACATCCTGTCAAATCCATAGGTCCGTATTGTTCTACGAAGTATTTATACGCGAGATAATGGTTCGAAAAAAGAAGAACTAACTTATTTTAGGTCAGAGAAAAAAGATAAACCTGCTTTTTTTGAATTGTCGCGATAGCCATGTTTTTTCGTCCTAAACGAAAATTATGAATTAAATCATGACAGAACAAAAGGAATTGGGAAATGTAATATGTATATATTAACATGTTCCCTGTTACAGCGCTTTATCTGACGGCAGCGATCCATTCACCCGATTAAAATTAATTGTAGCAATAATGGTGACCTTGTAGCCGACGAATCTGCATACCGTTCGAAATAAACGGCCTTTCATTAAAAGGGTGATCAGAGGGAAGGAAACGTATCACTTGATGACGAGTAACTTTCTTTCGCGAACCTGCGTGATATACCATTTTTTACGGGAATTTTTCACCATTTTAAGAGAAGATAGTTGGAATAGATGTTAATGCGGAATATTATATTCATGCTACAAATAAAATATGTTGATATCGTGAGAATTTGTACGTTTCTTCCCTACAAAATATTTATTACACAGATAAAGAAACGTACCTATGTACTTCGCTTGATCAAGAGCTAAAAAAGAGTTTGCAATTTGAAATTATCTTCTATAAAATTAATTCAGAAAGTCGCGACACAAAAACCGACCCCTAAAACCTATTTTCTCTCATTACCAACATCCATTACTCAAAACAAACTTTCTCCATCCCTTTCGATATACCATCTATCCACCTTTACCCACATTCAACAAAGCAACCCAAGTAACAGCCTACATCGGTTCATAAAATCACCCGGTATCGTATCCTATGACACTATTCGCCATCCCTTGGCAGCTCGAAATAACAAGTTCGTCATCATTGTCAACAATCCATGCTGTTCCGTCATTCTTTTCCTGTAGCAAACGAGTCATCGTGATTTCCCTTGGAAATCGGAAGATGAGCCGAACCGCTATGTAGTAGCATACTGTGTGAGGGTTTGTTTTCGTCGAGGCACGAAGGCAATGGCGTAGCCGTGTGCAAGTAAGCCGATTACATATGCGGTCTTGATCAGAGAGAGGACGAGAGGCGCGTCGCAAGAACACTGTCAGTGCGGGGGCGCTACTCGCGCGGTCGTGTCGACCGCGGGTGTTCGGCGAGGAATAGTCCACCAGAGCAGGAAGGGATAACGAGCGCGTGGTCGAGGTGGGAGAGCGCCAGGCGGTAAAGTGGGGGTTGTTCGGTGGCACTGGTGGCAGTGGTGGCAGCAACGGCGTGCTCGGTGTCATTGCCTCGACGCTCGGGGCGGCCAGTGACTCCATCACTGACCTAGTGCCGAGGATGGCCGATCGGAGGCGGAAACGGCCGAGCTAGAGGCCGTCGACCTCGGCCGGCCTCCAGCGCGACACACACCGATCCTATGAGTAGCGCCCCGCGACCGTACACATTGCGCCTTGTCCTTCTCTTTCTGTGTCCCCTCCCTATTCCCTACGGCTCGTCTGCACATCTCAACGCTCTATCGTTCTCCGCGTTTTCTCTTTCTCTGTCTCCAACGTGGCCGTCTACCCCGCTCGATCTGCTTCGATCATCGTTTTGCCGCGTCTCTTTCTCCAAGCTTCTCCGGGAGCTTTCCATCTCTTGTGCTAGCCGCCCATTATGTATACAGCGTACACAAGTCGGCTGCTGCTGTCCGGTCTCTCCTGAAAACCGCGGAAATGCGCGAGTTACGATTATGCGTGAGTTTTGTAACTGCGCGACGAGGAAGAGAGGAGTGGCGTGGCGTGGTGCGGCGTGGCGTGGCGTGGTGTGGCGTGGTGTGGCGTGGTGTGGCGTGGTGTGGCGTGGTGTGCACCACGCGAGGCTATGCCGCATGCCGTGCCGCGACACAGGGGGCGAAGGAGACAGAAGGGCGGTCTTTTTCCATTGCAGGCTCACGCACGCGGACCTAGAAAAACGATCCCTCGCGTCGACGTGAAAACGAAATCCAGACGTGTTGGTTTCGAGCCTGTTCTCCTCGACGCACATTGACGAACGACCGGTAGACGTATCGGTTTTATGACAGGGAATCTGGCAATTTCACCGTAGCAGAGAGCTCGCTGTTTTCGATGATGGAATTTCAAAGGCAGTTTAGCACAGTATAGTACGCTCAATGGATCGACAAGGGGAATGCGGGACGGACGGACGGTCGGTTCGTGTTCGATGGATAGGGCACAGCTCACGAAGTATCGTTACTTATTTCGATAGCCGTGCAAGCGTCGTGACTATGGCTATGGATGTCCTATTCTCGACAATCGTCCGCTGAACAATCATTCGTTCATTCGTTCCATCGATCGATCGACTTCGACATCTTTCGCTTCAATTTTTAGTTGCATCATCGTTACTGCGAGATTCTGTTCCATGCGAACGTTTCGGTTAATTGCTTATGTATGTCAATATCTTTTATTCTTTAACGCATTAATAGTTGAATAATATATTTGTTAATATAATTTAATAGAAAGATAGATACATATTGCAAGTACATATTGTACGAAAGATAGATTACGATCTTTATTTTAATTTGAAATCTATAGATTACTGTAATAAGTAGTTACTATAAATTACAAACAGATTATTTATCGATATAGAGCTGTATTAATTTATTAAGAGGCTATAGTGGTCAGTAAGTAACATATAAAAATTATAGTTGCATAGGAATGTAACTTACAAGTTACAAACGATTAATAAAACCTTAGAGAATTAATGATGTCAACCTATGTAGACACATAATAACTCATCATGCATGGCAAGAACAACCTTTCGATTACATCTTCGTCTCATTCCATTTTTCTCTGACGAAATACACGAGTAGAAGACGCCTCTATGAGCCAACACATCCGGAACACCTTGCATGCACGAGCGAGACAGATGTACCCGTGGTCCGTGACAAATACAATGAGATTGTAAATCAAGTTGGGTAGCCGACCAACTATCGAAGGAAATATCGCTGTCGCGCGTATGAATCATTACGAGTACGACCAGGTATATTATCAAATAATCATGCATGAAAAGAAAGAAAGAAGCGGAAACGCTAAAAAAGGGGCCGAATAATCGTTGCGATATGTCTGTTCTGAAGTTCCGAGTGAAACAACCGAAAGAAATCTATTCCATTGGCCGACGAATGAAAACACAAGCCGCCCGAACTAATTGTTGTCACAATGAACAACGCGAACTAAGGAAGTTGTATACAAACTGGCTATAGCTGTTGTATGTGTATGAAATACGATGACGCCCAAAAATTTGACAGTTTCTATCGATAGCCCAATGAAACAATGTGGGGAAAAACACGTTTATTAAAAATACGCGTGACTGTCGCTTTCAGGTCGCTATTGTGATGAGAATCCAAAGAGAAACGGGCGTAAAAAAAGCTCTGTCGTAAGAATTTGTCATTAATTTTTTAGTTGCGATTTATCACGATTTAGTTGCCTTTTCGGAAGTTATTCAGAATTTACATTCAAGTACATATCTTTACCTTCTAGTTAAAATACCAAGGTAACTATGCTATCAACCACGTTTACCTTTGTATTTATATCACGAACATGATGTGAAATTACGTAATCTTGAAATGTATCGTACAAAATCACCGATCTCCACACAAACGATTTTTATAGTACTCTGTACCTTCAGTTGTCCCTATAAGATAATTAAAAATAATCGAATTCAAACACGTTGTTCGAGTCAATTCAAGGAAACAAAATTCTGATCCTACGAGGTTAATTAATTCCATCTATCTATCTTTATCCACCCCTACTTCATAATTGTAAGTCGTCTAACTCTTCTTCTGGTACAAGCTTCACATGTCCCATGACACGTCAAATTCGACGTTTGCATTCAGCGAATCTTTAAGCATTCAAACTCTTACATTCTGGCCCGTGGTCATTGTCGATCGTCGGTTGACGGAGGACAATTATGATAAAGATATGCGGGATGCATCTGTTTAGTATACTGAAATACTCGTGGTGAGACCGGAAACGAGATAAATGGTCCCTGCTGTTACCATTCACCGACGAACAAACGTAGAGAAACACTTTCCAATATTAGTCGATATCAAAGACAAGAACGGTCCGTACTGATAGCCTGTAAACATTACAATCACAAAATATCGCGAATGAACATAACCACAAGTTAACTCTATCGTGGCGCATTTTGTAGCCACGAGTGTTTTCTTGAGTTTAAGGTGAATAAAATAGGAGACGTTTGGGGACGTTCAAATTGTAAAATGGGTTTTTGATGTAAGTTGTCGAGTGAGTTCGTGCTATATCGTTCGACGTAGTGGATTTTGAAACTCGCGCTCTTGGAATTTAACATTTTTATTGAATGTAAAGCGTGGGACTTAGGATTTAAGTAAAATAATTGAAAGAGTATCTTGAGACTGTAAATTGTGAGTTATACTCTGCAGCTGGTTAACTGTAATTGAAATTTACTTAAACTTTACTTTTGTTTTTATTATAAATGCTACTAAACTGGATTATAAAATGAACGAAATATTTTTTGGCAATAATGGTAATAGATGAAGGAATTAATTCAGATACTAGAAGTTTCAGCATAACTCAGAATTTGAATTTAGTTTTAAAATGTGAGTTTAACGTTATTTTAGCACTATTTAAAATGAACATGGCTTAAATATCGAAAATTTATATTTTCTTTATTCTTCGTACAGTTTCAGAGCAAAAGAAATATCTTTCCGCTGGTGGAAATAACGAACACGCGAATCCAATAAAAATTAAACTGGATTTCAAAGGCGATGGAATCCTTTTCATCGATCGAAATAATTTTATCCGTTCGATTCGATTGCGTTCGCAAACTATTTCTAGTATTTCCCGGTAATTAAAATTATTAACATACGTTTATGGACAAGCGTGAATAATTTTACGGATATCTGAAAACGAATGTTTCTTGGGAACAATTTAAATGTTATTATGTACACTATATACATATATACAATTTAAATGTTTTAATCGACTTATTTAGTAGAAACTTGAATTTCTTATGGTCACCAATTCTCTCAACAGAATTTAATTCACCGATGCGTCTATTATTGTCGAGAAAGTATTTCATTTTTCTCGCGAAAATTTGAATTTTTATATTAGAAATATTCGAAGAAAAATTAAGGAGAAGTTTGCAATCTGTCTACAAGAAAAAACACATTTGTTTTATGCTAAACGCAGGTTTACAGATAAATGTTTGCTATAGCAAGTGAAGTGTAATAACTAAAGAAGGGAGATACCATTGACCGTTGATCATGATCATGAAATGTAAAATGTATATTTTGGCAGCATTAAAATACCAGAGGATTTATTAAAGAATTAAAACTATCTTTTCCAGATAAATTAGAATTGTTAATATTTTAGATTAATATTAATTTGAGATCGCCTTTTCTGACTCATGATATGCGGTTATATACAGGTATTTTTCATTTGAAAATTAATAATTATATTTCTTAGTTTCTAAAGAAAGCAGGAATATCGTAGCTGATCTTACATATATGTAGAACTATAAAATACATAAAACTGTACGTACGTGCTTTATTTATAGATTGTTAAAAAAATGTTTCGAAATTCCCGTGATTTTTTATTTGCTTGCCATATTTATATTTCACAAGTATGTATATTTTCATATTAATTTTAAGTGTTAATGTATAAAATATTTAATGTATAAAATATATTCAATCAGTAAAAAAATATTTCAATTATGGGATGAAAGTATACCTTGTATTATTAATAGAATAAATGATCGTTTTCGCGTATAAGGTGAAAAAGAGTGAGGTGTATGGGGAAAAGAAAACGAAAGAAAGAGAGACGGAGAGAGAAAAGCGGGACAGGTACGGATATGGCGCGCCACGTGCACCGAGATTCGCACGTTCCTAACCTACCCCATTCGTTAACCTGACCCATGTCGCGATTCCTCCGTAGGTCGATTCCCATCGAGCGCGAATTAACCTACATAGGCATAGGCATTTCTGCGGGCACAAACCATAGGTTTCTGTCGATACAAAATTAACCAGCGCTCACCCTTCCGGTGCAACGAACGTTTCCACTCGATACGCAATCTCTCTTTCCCTATTGATATCATCGTTTCTTTCTCTCCTTCCTTCCCTTCTCACCATTCTCTTTCTATCACAGAATTTCTCTTCTCGTAATTCTTTTCCTTTTTTCAGAATTTCTCTCCCCATAGACCTCTCTTTTGGAAGAAGAAAGTGATCATTCTAGTCCAAAGCATTTACACCTGGAGTATTTCTCGAGCAATTTAAAAGGAAGTGGTTAGCACTAATCACTGGATGGTCCATTGAGTTTCAGATATTCGGTTGGAACTAATAAATGAAAATAATTTCATAATTTGATACGGAATTTGCAACGTCTGTCAAGTTAAATGAAAACATTTGAATGTAATGTGTAGTCTTGCAAAAAGAAAATCCTCTCTGTCTGAGAAGCAGAGGTGTCATTTTGCTTGGAAAATGAATAACGCTTGATGAACATTCCACTTCGCGACATCTTCTCGTTCCATTTCGCGCGCGACACCCTTTTCAAGACGAAACGGGAGTCGCATAGAAATGTAACCAGATGAATGTCTGCGATGTTTTACTGAAGAATTTCGGCCAAGCATATATTTTATCTTCCAATCCGGTCAAGTCCATTCGCTTTTGTACTCGTTGCACCGGATTTCGGAGGGGATCAGCCGAATTTCGAACAAGCGGAATTTCGTTTTCCTTCGTCGCCCTACATTTTCAAATTCCGATGCGTGTATATCAAAATTTATAGATTGCAGCACTTGAGAGTTATTTCGAGTCGAATACATGATTATTCAATTTTTTGAATAAATGCTATTAATTTTTTGAATACTTACTAATAATTATTATTGACTGATAATAATTATTAGTAATAATAATTATAATTATTACTCCGAACTAAATTAATTCGTTAAGGCGATCACAATCCGCACGTTAAAGTTATAAAATTATGTATCAAGGACCGGAGTAAACTGTATAAAATTGAAAAGATACAGGTTAAGATCCTAAGAAGAATGTTAAGACCTTCCCAATGTGTAAAATTATCTCTGCTGACTCGTAGATATATTTATCAGAAATCCTAGAATGTGTATTTTAATATGCCGTGAATGAAACTAGCGGTAGTCGATGAGAACAAATTGCCGGAGGAATCTACTCGCGCGCAGACAATGACTTCACGTAGAGTAAATCGCGGATTCCTTTTCTTTCACGGAGGAAGGGAAACGCTCTCGAGCACGCGAAAATGAGAACGAGTCGCGGTAAGAGACAGTGAAGCAGTGAAACTCGATCCGCAAGCTTAGAGGTCGTTTCTATCTGTTTCCTTTCCTTTCTACCGCAAGAGTAAAGTTCCATTCTGTAACTAGCAACGGTACATTAGACTCGCGAATACTCTTTCTTCGCGTTTCTCAGATAATGATATTGTTGGTATCGAACGAACGAATTTTTACACATATCAACCCCTGTTAAGTTTCAAATATATTAAAGCGTTTTATTCTGGATACTTGGAAATTATGCGTTCGCAGGTTTTGTTAGACTATGATTTACCAGATAATCTAATCCATACATAATCGATAAAATAGATGATCATATAATTTGTAACGTAACAGTATAACTAGTATTGCTAACGAAATTTGATAAAGTTACCAATAGATACTGGTAAATTGTTCCTATTAATAATTGTCTCAATTCCTAACAATATACGAAATAACACAATAATAGACAAATAAAAAGTTTCAAAGAACGTAGACATATAGTTATGTATGTAAGTAACCTGCAACTCGGAAGGCATTACAGAGAGTTAATAAAAAACGACGATCGATCCCACAAACGCCTGATTGCTTTTGAAAGCTTCTTCCAAGAAAAGAACAGGGTACCGATATTTTTACTTCATCGATCGAGAAAGTTCTGAAAAATCGAAGGGATCGATGCCGAGAATCGATATTAACGGCATATGGCGTACATGGTGCAACTTACATTTTTGGCTCGTCGATGATCGGCCATCAACGTGAGCGGCAGGTGTTAGCGTAGCCTCTTTTCCCCAACTGTGCGGTGTTCCGGAAGTACGAGCGTGGACGACACCGGGCCGGTCGCGATCGCGGCCGCCTTCAGCTACTCCCCAACTCGTCGCACCTGCGTGTCATTCTCCGTCACGGATTATCTGCCTTGTAGTATCGGACCTGTCGTCGAGTAAGCCAAGCCCAGGGGGTTCGCTAGCCAGGAAAATCGTAATGTCGATCACTTTCACTGCGCGCCGCGCGTTCCCTTCCGTGTCACAATCACGAGACAACCAGGGGCGGACGGGAAGGGGGCCGAGAAACGAAGAGAAGAGGAACGCAGAAACGGGCGGCGACACGACGAGGAATACAAGTGAGAGAGGGGGAGAGAGAGAGAGAGAGAGAGAGAGAGAGAGAGAGAGGAGAGAAGCGGAGAAAAAAAAGATAGTCGCGCGTTAGTCAAAAAACGGAAGATGAGAAAGGAACGGAAGATGAAGCAGGCAGTGAGAAATAGGGACGGAGCAAATAGGAGAAAGGAGAAACGCCGCGCCGGAGTGCCGGTGGATCGTCACAGTTTCACTTTTAAATTGCTCGAGGCGCTCGCTCGCTAGCCACTCTCCACTTGCTTTATTCCGCGCTGCTGCGTTGCGACTAGGTCGCGTGCGTGTTGTGTACGAGGATTACCGTTACCGTTAACGTGACGTAGACAGTCACCGGTAACGTCATAGACCGCTCACTCTCCGGGTGTGCTCACCTCTTCCTGTTGGTATTCCCCGCCCAGCTAGTCGCTTTACTTCGCGCTAACGAACTCCCGGATTGACTTTCGATATATACGTATACGTGTACGATACGTGCTTCACACCTTGTTGGAACCTGGCTGCGGGGTTCCGATACCACCGAGTCGTTCGACTGGTTCTGCAGGAGCGTCGCTCTGTTACATATTGGTTATCGTCCACTCTTCTCTATTAGCGTCGACCGCCAGGCTGTTGGTCCATTTACCGGATTCTTTCTATCGGTCGACCACGTCAACGAACTTGAGTTCGATCCTCGTGATCCATTGTTCTACTTCTACAGGAAACAAACGATCCTGCGCTGTGAATCAACGCTCGACATCATTGCACGATCGTTAACTATCTTCCAGCTTGCGCTTCATCCCTCTCTGTGGATTAATGATTCGGCTGGAAAGTGCGTGCTGTTTGCGACGAGGCAGCTCACGAGATAAAAACTCAAGACAATGGACAACTGTCTAGCGAAACTGTTTCTTCTTCTTGATCGTCTTTCCTCGATTACTGCTATCCGTCAGTCTGGTTTGTGCACCGGCACGCCAACACACGACAGAATCACGACGCTTTCGAGTACTTTCCGCCAGCGATTCGCGGTCATCACAGTTCAACATCAAGCCTGCCGTCTTCGGCCACCGAGCTACTATTCTCGTGCGTACGTTTACGCGACGAGTTTGCCGATTATTTGTTCCAAGAACTTATCCTGCAACTGCTGAAACCGTGCACGATTCTTCCTCGTTTACGTTCGCTGCAGGGAAGTAAAATGGCTCATGGCACGTGTCCCTTGACGGCGAAAGCGACGCGAACGTGAGCCTTTTCAACGGTTTACTCTGTCACGATGACTAGTGGTATCTACTCGATACTTTGCGTTTCGTTGGTCACAATCGACATTTTAAGAAACAAAAAAGCTGCAGAAATAAATTTTCCTTCGTTTGAAATTTTATTTGTTTTTTACGTTTATTGCTGGGTACGATTTGCCTTGCGTACAGCTTATTGTATCTAATAATTTATTAGACTATTATATAAAATTCTCTTTGATTGCGAAAATTTATGCTAAATTTCCTTTCTCTTCTAAAACTGACATGATCTCTGGCGAATAGTTGGAGAAATAAATTATACAGTATAAAAACTGAAATTATTCGATAGTAACTTTCCGGTGACATCGTTCCAATGCTTTCCCTCTTGTAATTTGGAATTCCGATTTACATGTGGCTCAGTCGCGTGCACCATTCGCCAACGGGCCTGTTTTATAATAAAAGCATAGACAGCTGGCCTAATATTCGCGGTGGTAACGAACCGCGGCAACGTCCCGCACCAACGTCCCGCACCAACGTCCCGCACCAACGTCCCGCACCAACGTCCCGCACCAACGTCCCACGACACGGAAAGAGCAAAGGGGGTGCGCGAGATCTCCTCTTCTAAGCGAACACCAGTCGCGATCGATCGCGATGATCGTTTCAGTCAATTAACTAAACGAATTTGTCGCAGTCGGGATATGCGAAGATCTGTGCGAACGCACGACCTATGAGAAATCCAATGAGGTTTGAAAAAGAAATTCTATACGATACATACCCCTTCCTATCGATCTATCGGATTCTTTTTTAAGACTATCATCAAAAGCAATATGATTCTTTAAAGGATACGATAGAATGTTAATAGAAATTAGCTTTTCTGAGATGATAAAATTTCGTAAAAGAATCTCGTATAGATGAATTTGTATCTTCTTGGAAATCTGAAAATTAACGGCAGCTATACATTCTTCGGCATACTCATCGAGTATCAGCGAGCTTTGGTTACGATAAGGTTCGATCGATAATTGACTCGTTATCGGGTACAGTCGGTGTAGCGCGAGACAAGACCGCCAACCGTGCACGACAGCCTCGAATTATTGCTAGATAACGAGATCAATTCGGTTAATCGCCGTTAGGTGAGCAAGTATATATATCTGACTGCAAAACTCGAGTCCGTTGGTTCTATTTGTTGGAAATCTTTGAGTAACTGTATATAGACAAAAGTCAACCCAAAATTCTAGGAAATTATGGAAAATTTAGGAAACAGAGAATAAACAAAGCATATAAATGGGTAAGAGTAAAACGAGATCTGTTTTACCGTTCAAAATTTTGTTCCCTAATATAACTCGCAAATATTACTATGAATCGGATACTATGAATCATTGATAAAATCTATCTACTTTAAAATATTGCATAGTTTCCATTTTAAGCATTAATAAATCGTGTAACTGATGATTTTTAAGTATCAAGTACGAGATCAATTCAAATAGAGGATAAAATGTGTAAACGATTAAAAGATAATATAAACAAATTGACGAGTTTTATCTTCTTAAGTCACTTGGTATATGTGTGGAAAACTTGAAACAGGCGATCAAACTGGTTAACGATATGTTGCATAGTCAAAATTCACACGCTAGGAAATTCCAATAATTAAAGCGCTTACGATGTCGCACTTAACGCGATTACCGAGCGATCGATCTGATTAGCGCAATTACAAACCGTATGTTTCGTTGGTCAATAGGAAAAGAATTGACGTTCGATATCCGATCGTTGGTGGACCTTTGAAACTTTGATTGTAATGTTATTATATTATTATGGGGTCAAAATTTCAAGTAAAATTTGAACGTTTAAAAATACGTTTGCAGCGAATCATAATAAGAGTACCAAAAGAAAATATTTAATTAATTATCAAACCAATGATTACCTTCTGATAGTTTGTTTAAATATTGAAAATGTTAACCAATTCAAATTTCAAATCCAATCTAGATAATCAAAGTCATAATGACATATATAATTGATCATTAACTAGAATAAAACATTAACTTGTTTCAGTAGCTCTATAATTTCTACTTTTTATCAAATCAATTTAAATTATCAAAATTTTATTATCAAACATCTGTACTTTCAATTATATAATAATAATGCTAAATTGGTTGCCAAATAGTCAATTAACTTAGAAGCAACATGTCCCGTTTAATTTCCTTTATTTCCCTATGAACCAAAACTCTAGACACTGTTATGCGCTAAACATGTTTTTCGACGTCGCGGCACGTCGATGTGAAAGGGGTGTACGTATTCGTGCAACGAGCTCGATTTCCACACGGAGGTAGACAGGCTGTCTCTATTTTCATTGACACGTTGTTATACCGACGCGAAAGAGGCCCGAGCGTAATGCGGTGCCGCGGTCACGACGCGCGTTTTATTTATAACCGCGTCTCGGTCAGAAACGGGCTGCGTTGCGTCGTGACGCGCGTGTCGAATATTACGCACGCGTACTGCGTCCTTTCGCGTGCATATGCGGCACCGTTAGCGAAGTGTTACAGAATCAAAAAAGTTCGTGAACGCGAAAATCGACGCGCGGAAACAAGATCAAGAGAAAGGAAAGAAGAAGAAGAAGAAGAAACAGTTATTAGTCCGACCTGCTATTCTAATCCAGCGATTCCACCCGAACGCGTCGCCTTTGAAACGGGAAGAGAATTGCCTGATACACCGAACGACCCGATGATGTTTCTTAAAATAACGAAATGCCGTGGCTTATATTTAGCGGCAGCGGTACGTTTGGAAGTTCTTCGGGTTTTTCTGGATCGAGCCACTCGAGTCGAACCTTTGGTCGATATTCGATTGTCATGAAAGAGAAGAGAATCGATTTAGATCAGAAGAATTTCATTCTGAAACACGCGACGATCTAAGGCGATAAGATTTGTCGGATTTCGTAAAAATGGTCAGGAAACAATTATCAGACAATTCGTCGATTAGGTACCACGGCTTAGGTGATGTATTCTATAATTTCAAAGTTGCAAATATCTTTCTACAAAATTTTAAGAAATGGTTCACCACGGTTCGACTACGAAAGACAGTCTACTTTATTTTCGTCGTGAAAATCGATAAATCCCCACTGAGGAAACCCGAAGAATCTGAGCAACTTGGTATAGCCAGCTTCAGACAGCTAAACAGACGTCCGGCAGCTATCTAAAACTGTCGTTAGGCACATTCGTCAATCAGCCAGAGGAAAATTCAGTAAGAACCAGTTACATACCGAGCATCTAATCCGTTGATCGTTTACGCGTTACCCGATAAAAGTGCTCAATCTGGTTATCAATCACGTTTCGATAGATCTTCGCCAATCCAGTCTTAAAGACGACAATCCCACGTTATGGACTATTTCGCGTTTCGTTTGGCGATGGCAGACAGATTTCTAAAAAGAAATCGCGTTTGGCGCACGAATCGAAAAACAACGGCGGTTACGAGTGTTTTGCCGGTTCTTTCGGTCGAAGGTGCTAGAAACTCGAATACGAGATTCCTTTCGATGTGTCACTTATGAATTTCGAACGTGCGTTTCAGGCGCGAACACGCACCACATGTGTTCCCAAAGCGTGTAAAAGAGGAAACGGTAGGCGTTTGCAACTCGAATACCATGAAACAAAAATTAAACGAAGGTTAAACCAAAACTTTCTGCCGTCATGGAATCGATCGTTCTTAGAGATACTTAAATCTCGTAGGGATCCCAGGAGATTCCGGTACTGCGAGGCCGACGAGAGACGAAGGCAAGACAGGAGGTTCGCAACGATGATCTTCTGGGACGAATCGACGTCACTGGATCAAGAATGAAAGAGAGGAGAAGAAGCGATAGAGAGTAGGTTGTTCGAGCAGAGAGGGTGAAACACGGGCAAAAGAAGCGAAGAAGTGTGCAGAAAGAACGAAGAAAGAGAGAAAGAATAAGAGGCTATTCGAAACAACACAACGAATGCGCACGGTCGCGCACGTGCAGTGGATGAAACACGTGTACCGTTGATGAGGGAATAAAGATCGGCTTATTGTTAGAAAGAAGCGGATGAGGCGAAGAAGCGTGCGTTGTTGTGGTGGACCGAAGCGTGTTCGCTTGCTCGCTTGCGAGAGAGAGACAAAGAGAGAGTGAGAGTAACGCTCTGAATAAGGGATGAATCGAGGATGAAATATCGCGAAAAATTCGCGATGAGCAACGAAGCAATAGACTATCTCGCGAGAAATTTCGTTTATCATCGAGTATTCATCTACCGATTAACTATGGAGACTTTGAGTCTAAACTGGATGGTGCGAGATCGATGTATCGACACTGGGATAAACGAATCGAGATCGATATCAAATGACGAATAGAAATTCGGAATTCAACGAAGAAGAATGGAGGAATGAAAAATGAAACAAATAAAAAAGAACGAGACGAGGAAAATGAAAATCGGAACTGAATAACACGTCGACGGATGCGTATCGCGACGAACGTCATACGTATATATGCATCTATTTATATGTAATGCGTGTGTATGCGTGTATATGCATGATGAATATATCCGGGAGTCTCTCTCGCTCTCCGGCTGATCACGACGTGACAGATTTCTCTTCCTGTTCCTTTATCTTTCCTTTCGGTCTATTCTCTACTTTCATCTCGATCCGAAACGCATGTATTTTCTCGTAGGTCCCTCGCGTGTTCTCTATATCGGCTTTATACATATACACACACACACACACACAAACACACAAACACACACATATATATATATGCATATATATATATATATATATATGTATAATGAATGTGTATATTATATATATATATATATATATATATATATATATATAATCAATATATATCGTTTCTCCGTGTTTTCCCCTCTCCCGTTTACTGCATATCACCACAGGTGATTCACTGGGTTCCTCTCCACTGTTCCTCTCGGTCTGGCCCTCCACCCGCGACTTCCGCAACGACGGCCAGAGAAGTAGACTATTTTTAAGAATACGTGCGTATTATTACATCGAGGGACTATAGGAAAACAAGTAGCAGAAAAAAACTAGCACTACACTGACGATACTCATACACTCGCGCTAATATATAACTCTCTACTGTGATTGTATCCACTCGAAGGGTTCACCGCATGTATATCCCTTCCTGTAACTCGTGCTCCGATTTGCCGCTTCTCTCTCGAGCTGACACGCTTTAAATTGCGTGGATTCACGAAAACGAAAACTGCAAACCGAAAACTGGCCAACGAAACAACAAACGACGCACACTATTGTGGCTCGGTCGTCGCACTCGCGGCTCTCTTCCTCCTTCTCCACCTCCTACTCTTTCTGTTCCTTTCCGTTCTTTTTCTTTCTCCACCACCTTCTCCTTCCTCTTCTTCTTCTTCTTCTTCTGTTTCTGTTTGTTCTTCTTCAGTATCGAGTAATCCTTGCCGGCTGTCACATCGAAATGTCACGAGGTGGAAGTCGACTTAACCCAGCAATGTTCACGTATGGGATACAATGACTGTTCCCGTGGTAAATGCACGTTCACGATTTTAGCCGATCATTTACTTCCGAGACACGATCATCAGAGACGAAACGAAAGACGCGAGACACGAGACACCGACACCAAAATATATCGACACCGCGAATATTGTCCCCGTACGTGGACACACCATTTTCAGTCGCCGTCAGTCGCCGAGGCGCTGCTCTAGTCGAGCACGCAATAGGAGGATGCAGAGAGAACTCCGTAGAAAGCGTTGGGTACGCTCGTCCGCGATAAGCCGACTCTCCGCGCGTGCACGCGTGTAGCCTCGAAGCGCGACAGACGTCTCTCCTCCCTCGTGGAGAAGGGAACGAACGCGCGCGGTCAGAAAAGCCGGGGAAAAAGACACGCGGAGAGAGAAGCGGCGAGTGAATGACGGAGATGGAAACAAGGACTCGGAGGGACAAAGAGGGAAGAAGAAAGAAGAAGGAGCGAGTAAGCGAGAGACGATAACAGGGACGGGTGGAATGGCACTAACGAGGGAGAGAATTCTTCGCGAGCAAACGGGGGACGAAAACCGATCGGACGAAACGCGGGTGCCGAAAACGTGCGGCGTACGACGCGCGATAAGTCGTTCTCTCGCGGCACCGGAAAGCGAGCCACGACGCGAGGAGCGTGCGACAGACCGTGTGCTCTCTGCTGTTCACCGGGGGTACACGCACGAAAGAAGAAAACAGAGTAGGTAGAGAGAGTAGGTATGGAGCGGCCATGTGTAACGCGGAACACGCGCTCTCCTCGCGCAGTCGGCGCGATCTCTCGCTCGTAACGCAACGTCGTCGTAGGGAAACGCGCGCACACTCTCTCTCTGTTTCTCGCGTTGCTTGCGCCCTGCCGGAATCGCGGCGACGAACAGAGGCGAGAGAAGGTACACGGTATAGGGACACGACGGGTCGGAGTGGCGAGAGAGACAAGTTGGAAAAAGAAAGAGACAGAATATGCCAGTGTGAACGACGGATCAAGGGAGCGAAACAGAGAGACACGTGTGTAATAGATAGAGACGGAGGAGACCGCAGAGAGAGACGGCAGAAGTGTACGGGTCTCTTT
Organism: Bombus affinis; assembly: GCF_024516045.1. Classification (NCBI taxonomy): domain Eukaryota; kingdom Metazoa; phylum Arthropoda; class Insecta; order Hymenoptera; family Apidae; genus Bombus; species Bombus affinis. Next base: position 2,067,230 of record NC_066348.1, read on the forward strand.
CTCTCTCTGTCGCGCGCGCACAGCACACACGAGGTTACGAACAAACGCGGAACAGACGAGGAGAGGCCAGGGCAGCGCGCGAGCGACGTAGCTCTCTAGCAGCCGGCAGCCTGCCGCTAGGGTCAATGACCTCTCCTTGCCGTCGTCGAGCTCTCCTCTGCTTGCGTTTACTTCCCACCACCCGTGCTTCTTCACCCCACTCGGCGTACACTCGCGTCCCCCCACTATTCAACCGTTGCCCCACCCTGTCTACTCAATCCCCTCCACTTACCGATTGCCCCACCGTTGCACAGTTATCGTACGTCGTACATTCAAGTCAGCACGTCGACGTATGTAGAAAACGACGTCAGTTGGAAGCGTAACGACGACGTTTCACCGACGCGTTTTCACGGCACGGAGGGATGAATTTTAAAAGGGTTAGAGGGGCGACAGCGCACAAGCAGAAGGAAGGAGAATAGATGCGATGGTGGGGGACACCGTTTTATACCCCGCCTGTGGTGAATGAGTGTATTGGTGGGGAGACGCGCGAGTGGGGCGAAGGGGTAGAAGCTCCGTTACTCTTGTGTTGCTTTCGTCCTTCCTCGTTCTCCTTCCTTCGCCTCGTTGTCCCCATCTCATTCTCGACGCCGATGCACCCCTGTCTTCGCATTCTCTTTCTCTCTGCTTCTCTTCTGCTTCTCGTCTACTTCTCTTCTGCTTCTCTTCTACTTCCCCTGTACTCCCTAATTAGGGGTGGGGACGCGCACCTCCACTCGCGACAACCACATACCGGGTTCACTAGTACAGTGTACCCTCTCGAGCGGTGCAACGCTCTCTCTTCCTGATTCCGTTTCTAACCCGAACTCTCTCCCCCTTCCATTCTCAAACCGCTTCGAGGAGATCGACGCGTATTGCGGCCGAATGGCCTGCAAGAGAGAGATAGAGCGGCAAGGTGAAGAAAAGAGAAAGAATACGATCGAAGGAGGAGGGTCAGTGATGACCGATTCCGGCGGTAATGGGATACGATCCAGGGTCAGATTCGGTGTGCGTGAAAATGAAGGGGTGGCATCTCGCACTTGTCTCCGCGCTCGTAAAATAGGTGTCACGCTTGTCAATGCTCCGCCAGTTTGATTTGTAAAACGTGCGCTTTCATGGCAGCCTTCATCGTGTAGTCTGACTTCGTAGCTTAAATGATATAAAAAATGATAAAAAAAATTTGAACATCTTTCTCTGGAAAAAATAAAGTTGTTCATCGATGTTTTCGCGTATTTCTTTATAATCCAGAGATATTTTGAATCATTTTATTCGGATATCTGAAATTTTGTTTATTGAAACATGATACATTTTCTAGGAGAAGAATTAGCTTAGTGCGTAAAACTATTAAAACTGATCGATATAATACGTCAACTAGTAATCATCCCAAATAATCTAATGATTCCCCTAAATCTTATCTTATAATTTTAGCTTAGGAATCAACGTAATCAACTTTTACTTGATTACAGTCCAATAATTTTGACCATCGATAATATCACTTAATACAACATTATTGTAAACTTCGAACGTACACATTGTAAACTTCGAACTTCTTACAGTTTAAACTAAATCCATAAATACATACCTTTGTTCGTATCTTTGTTAGGTTTATCAAATTCCATTAAAAATCCATCAAAGCAGCTCTACTAAATGCCAATTAAAGCAAAAGAATGGAAACTCTCGAAAAATGATTTCCATACTTTTAAATCTCTTGATCAATGCTTTATTACTTCGCAATAGCTAATTCTTCTGTGATTCCTAACAAAGACTGCCTTTTAAAAAGACAGTAATTGAAATTTAATGGTTCTATTTCTAATATCTTTAAATATTCACAAACAGCGTTTAGAGTCTTAACGTCTATTACTACAAGAATGGACGTAAGTAGTACACGTATTCCGCTAACGATACTCCATTATGGATATAATAAACCCGTCAGGTTTCCAGTCAACGGTATTGCCTTTTCAAGGCCAAATTTTCACTGTCGAGCGTCCTTGATAGATTAGCCTGTTGTTAGTTGCCGTTATCGACGGTTGGGACTCGCTAGATAGACCTTTGCTCGTGACATTGTAGATTGTAGCCGGCCCGTAAGTTTCCTATGTTGGCTGGATAGATTGTGCTGTTTCGATCGAAGATTGAAGATTAGATCGGAGAAAAGTATGGCCGATGAAGAGTCAACGGCCTCGCTGTTTATTCGATCGACCGAATATCATCGACACCATGCATGCTTATCGAGCAGAGAAACTGCAGAATGATAAATTATTTGTTCAAACTTTCGATCGTCCTAGCCTAAATTCTCGAAAACCTTTTTCGAAGTTCTTCCGTCAGGAGAGATTCACAGATCGCATGACGCAATGTACTTCAAGTGGCTGTTTTTCCTATCGAGCAATATCGTAGACGGAAGTTGTAGGTAGTTGTACTTTGATGATAAGAATTTCTTTATTGATCGCTAGATTGATTTCTAATTAATACATATCCAATATCTGATTGTTACGTGCGATAGCAATCATGTGTGCGTAAATTGATCTGTTTTATAGGAATAATTCTTAAGAAAGAAAATCACTACAGTAATTTATAAAAATTATTGCTAATTACATTTGTTAACTAATTTTATCGTTAAAACGTATTGCAATTATTATCTAGCTAATAATATATAATGCTATGCTAATAATATATAATAGATTTGTGGAGAATATACTATAAAATGTTACGATATATAATCATAAACTTAAGGAAAAATCTTTTCAATAAGAAATTTAGTTACACCAAGTTTTACGATTACCTAGATTTATTAAACTAAAAAGATGAATGTAATGTCTTAGAATTACCTATTAAATACCATACGTATCGTACAAATCTTATAAAACAACATTTTCGTAAAACTTATTTCAAGTACTTGTGGGACTGATCGTGAGTTGAACAAAATTACGGAGGTGACTGAACTTGATTCATAAATTTTATAAAACTCGCAAACATGTAAATTTACACTGGCGTTTTCATCGTTATCGCATATAGAACTTTGAGTATTCGAATAAAAAGAGTTGACATTACCTAATCCGTATAGAGACATATTTTTAGGCCAAAACGGTTTTATCTCTGTAAGTATATTCTTGATATTTAACGGCTGTGTTTGTTTTATAATGCTGCGAATTACTAAGAACATTGCCATCGACCGATGATTGTGTAATTAGTCCATCGAGATATACGTATTTAGCTAAAACTTGTTTTCAAAGATTACATTTCATTAGATACAGTGTAATGAAAAATAAACTCTTCGCTTTATAATGATATAACTGTTACCAGCAAGACAAACAAATTATCACAAGTTACAAGATCAAATCTATTAATTGTAATAGTTCTTCGAAATCTATGAAAATATAGTACTCTCTCTCTCTCTCCCTCCCTCCCCCTCTCCCTCCCTCTCTTGCTCTGTCTAGTCAATTAGAAAAGGCACGTTTAAAAAAAGTGTAAACGTTAATAAAACAATCATAAAAATTATTGTCTATTATTGTTTTATACACATACGTATATGGGGATTCTACAGAAGTGGGCATTTCTTTCTCTCTCTTCCAATCTCTCACTTTTTAACACTTTAAAAACATTAAATCGTATTATATTTACATACCAGAGACAGATAATAACTGTAACTTCATGGACAAATTATGAAGAATTATGAATTTAATTTATTTATATCCAAAAACTACAACTACAAAATTTAATCTATCCCTCTCGTATTCAATGCGTAAATGTGAAAGTATTCGCTAATTTTTCCTTTTTACGTATAGACTGAACTTCGGTTTAACGGATACAAAATTGTGACCTTTCCTAATTGCAATTTAAAATGGTTTTCTATACGTAGAATCGAAAAATGTAAGTTTTAACTTTAGGAATTCCGTAGTTCAAAAGTTACAAGTATGTAAAGTTAAGCGATTTCAGCGTTGACTGCCAACTTTGACACCATGTTGATTTTTATCCACGATTCGTTCAATGAGTAGAGTCACTGGCTCTAACAAATGTACGTGGATGTCGGCCATTTTACGACGGGATTTTGAATCATGAGTACTGAATTAGTTTTGGCCAAAGGTTGCCGGTTACGCTTGTATAAGTGAATATTCGGCGAAGTTAGTAGTTCAATGCTCATCTGTGCGGATCAATCGAATTACGAATAGAAGCAATATGACGTCATACTAACCTATAATATACGATAAAAATGCTCAGTTTTCCACACGCATAATCCTTGAACAATTGCATTTTTGGATTCTACCTATTAAAAACTATTAAATTCAGACAAAAAAACTAAAAAGATATATTATACAATAGTCATATTTATCATTCGCATTTATTTTTACCTTAATCGATTTTATTCTATCGACGAAGAACATTTACAATCTTTGTCACCACTTTTACATTTCAGTCCCCTGTCCGTGAAATTATTTCCAAAAAAAGAAAAAAACAACGATATCTATGGTATTAAAAGAGAAATCACGCGAATTAAGTAAAAAATAATCAAGCGAAGTTAATGCACCTCTTACGTTTTGCAATTATAGAGATGTAACGATAGAGTGCGTGAGCGAGCTGAAAAAGCGATATAAGAATCGAAAGCGAACGTTAGCTAATAGAAGTCCCTTCTGTCCTTGTCTAATAACGCATGCACATCCGTACAGTAAATATGGAATTGTAACGCCGATCAACGAGCGGCGTCAGTGTGCATGGCTGATTAGACAAGGACAGAAGGGGCCCCTATGTCGCTTTCACTTACGCGGTAACATATGACCCATGTACTCTATCTTTATATCTCTCTCTTTTTTATTATTATTACAGGTGGCCATTTTTGGTTAGCTAAAATTGTGGATTCGTTGACAATCACCTGTCACAGGCAGTCTGATATTTAGTCCCCTGGTTCGTATTATATCCCAATTCTATTACTTTTATTAAACTTTATTTGATATAACGTAAATGTAACGTTGGTATTGGACTCTCCCCTTAATATCAGAATTGAATAATAATTCGCTTGAAAATTTTTGCAACAAAAAAGTTTACAATAAAAAACGTGAGGTTGATCACTAGTTCGTTTATACAAGGAATTCGTTAGTTTCAAACATGCAATGGTTTTTGTTTTCATGTTTAGCTGACAGTTGTCAGGAATCATAGTTGATTTTATATTTTATTTAGTATTTTTCAGCATCTAGCATTCATAGCTGGTTCGTTTACGATTAATAAGTGTTACTTTTTTTTTTTTAATTTAATTATTTTTGTTTTCACGCTTAAGTTTAACTGACAATTATGAAAACTGGTAGTTAGTTCGTTTATAATCTTAATGATTACAAATTACTATTGATGTATGTTGTTGGATGTTCAAATTTTGTAAATAATTCTTGGGAGAACTAATTGTCTTTTAACCAATTCTTTCTGATAAATGGTGCGAGTAACAATTTGTCTTTTTCAGGCAAAGAGTTTGAAATACAGTTGATTACGTGTGACTTTTATTGAAATGTCAGTCCCGTGTAGAGATAGTTTTTAAAAAAATACCGACAAAATTACATATAGTTATTCGTTTGTCTAGCGGTAGCTACAGAGTATATAGCAATATTAGCATGTCGTTTTCCATATGTAAAGCTTGTTACATAATTAATAAATTAAGTGAAAAAGTGTATGGACTATATCACTGTCGAATAATACTACGCACTTTTGTACAATCCACCACCCACATACGTATTTTATTTTCTAGTAACTACGTTATTAGTTATTATATGGAAAAGCAAGAAGCCACGAATAACGTTTGAAATTTATATTTTCAACGCTGTTTGTGTCAATTATATCATGTGCGAAAGTCTGCAAGTAGAAAGAAACGAAATATCGGAGACTTATCGTGCATCGCTTGAGTACTTGAAAGTTCGTAATTAGAACGAATATGTATATATTTTATAAGTATATCTATAGATCAAATATCTGAGATAAAGATAATTAATCCTTTACATAAAAGTGATTATTTTGTGAAGACAATAGTGTCTATGGAAATAATTGATAAATATTACATATTCTTGTTGTGAAACGTGAATTTTCATATAATTTTATTCTGAAATCTCTTGATCTTGTACGACTGGTTTGACATATTATCTAACGAATCAATAAAAATACTCAAAAATCAAGAATAAAATGGTCACGATGATCCTCTTTCCAAGTTCCATTCGCCGCGCCGCCTGAAGTTTAAGGTCAGCGTCGGGTTTCGTTGTTCTTATCGTGATTCTAGATACGACGTTTTATGTTTTATCATAGCGAGTTTCGTATTAATGTAAGCACCGCATAAAATTTGTCGAAAGCCACGTTTGCGGAATGAAAGTATTTTATGACGACATCCGCATATTTGTCTAAGAAACATGAATCAACCAAGAATCCGCAAATCAATCCCCTTTAACAGGCCGAAGTAACAAAAAAGCAGATTCCATGGTCCTAAACAAGCGCGTTGGAACAAGACATTCGGCAAGTATACAAAATATAGATAGATCAGCGCGAATAAGAAATCGTGCTTTCGGCATCGATATCTCCACGAGGCAGAGACGGAGAAACATGCGTCGGAACGGGAGAAAGGAGGAAGGAGAAAGGAGAATGCAGCGACTGGCAGCGACGGGCAGCGACGGGCAGCGACGGGCAGCGACACACGTGGCCGTAATGCCTGTAATCAGAGAAGAGTATGTAGTATATATACGGTGGTTTGTCGGATCGGAACGTAGCAGCAGTCCTTCATAGGACATTGACTTTGAGATATCGTCGGCTGGCTGCGACGACGCTATCTCGTTTCGGCTTATCGCACTTGTTTCGCTGTACCTTATCTCTCAGCTGCCTCCTCAAGTCACTTTCTCGCAGTCTATGCCTCATTAAATCATCATCTCGCGTAGCGAAACGAAAAGTCGTGAAAAAATGACGTGGACGCTTGTGGGTGGCCATGCGAACACCATAATGATTATTCTTTAAACCTAATAATACTGTTTTCTCTATCAACAAATTTCTTCAGTTTAACGTTTATGGAAAGTACGAAAGGATAGTTCTTGATACGCATGATCCTCCCTCTCGCTACAGTTTTTCTTAAAACAATAAAAATCTTTTTGCTTGTTAAAAGAAAAGAGTGAGGTCGAGGCTTAAAAATTCGAAGATCATACCAGGATCGTTAAATCTTGAATCGAACATTCTATCCAAAGCACTTCGATAACTTCGCAATAATTCTACAAAAGCATCTTACCAAACCAATAATCCCAATACGCTGTCACGCTGACCAAATATACATCAACCTCAGAGATAACATCGAAACATAACAAATTCAGCCCTATTGACAACAAATATTCTACGGATTGGAAGTTTTTTTCAATTTTATCTATGTTTAATCGTCATCGATCGTATCTGGTAGATTGAACTATTCTAATCGCTGCAAATATGATTATTCACGCAAAGCAGACTTTACTTTAAATGGTGGCCGATGATTATCGAAGCGACGGTTAATTTAATTGACTAAACTTGTGGTCATGAAATTATCGCATGTCGTACGATCGTTGGCCGCGAAACGGTCACAACGCTCTTAATTATAAATCAAACTTCAATAAGCTTATCAACAGCGAGGCAAATGGCTCTTGTAAGAAATATTATTAATAAGTATGGTTGAACGCTGATAGAGTTCCTTTTAAATGATCAAACTCATTTCTTCGCGGTTCCTCGCCGCATTCGCCATGTTCCCAATGAAAACGGCGAGCACGGTCACGCAAGAGGATTCGCTGCTGTCTTGAAAAATGGATAAAGAGAGCAGCGAGAACGAGTGACCGACAGGATTTATCCGACGAACAGGCAGGTTGACTCGTGAGCGTAGGGATGGAGAGAGGAGCCCCGTGCTCATAAATCTGCCAGAACTCTTTAAGTGTTCGTGATAGCTGTCTCGGAAGTTTTCCTTTTTTCTCCCACATCCTCTCTCTCTCTCTCTCTCCTTTCTCTCTCTCCTCTCTCTCTCTCTCTCTCTCTCTCTCTCTCCCTCTCTCTTCAGTGTTACACGTTAGTTCAGACATCATTCTCCCACTTCGTCTTAAGTTTCTTTTTTCCCGCCAGATTTTACCATTCTCCTTCCATTTTCTCTCGCGGTCCGTCCTTATTCTGCTCTCTTTTCGTTCTTCTCGACCGCGACTGCACTTTCTCCGTCGTTTCAACCTCGACGACCCTCACTGGGGAATATTATCGACACTGCCAAGTTCACTTCTGTTTACATTCACCATGGCCAACTGCTCAACGACTCCAGGCATGAGAAACCATGCGGTTTCTCACGAGTACAGATCAATCGATAGATCAGTTATTATTGTACATCGCATACTATGCGCTTTCTATAGTTGTGGGGGATCACTACGATAATTATAAGAAATTTTTCGGCTATAACCGTATAAAGATCCCTTTTTTCTAAATAGAATTTGATTGTACTGCACGGTTCATCATTGTTTCCGAAAAGTTGTAATTTAGCTGTGCAGTAAGTATAACAATTTTATGTATTTGCAATTAACGTTAAGTTATCATGGGAATAACTATAATTTTTGATCTCTGCCTTTAACATTTACAACGACAATTTTATACAGCCTGTATTTAGCATACCTTTCATAAATATTGACACGCGAAGATTATATCTGTTTGTTAATATTCTAAAATCAATGAGTCAATGAAAATTATTTTAATCGATTATTAGAGTATCACAAATTTATTCGTCTAACAAGATCATACTATTTAAATACAGAAATTATCTCAATCGCTCCAGCAATTAATTGAAAATTAGTATCCTCTATTTTGCAGTTATCCTTGCAACTGCAACCTGCTGTAATACCAATGTTTACCGTGTTACTTATAATACAATACAATGAATAATTGTGAACTCGATAAATTAAATGATATTCATTGAACGCATGCGATTAGCTGAAATTGTCTTCGAAAACATGCTTATCAGTGTTTCCGATTATTTAAAAGCGGTCGCGCTACACGACTGCGTGTATACCTTCGATGTGCGCTCGCGCGTCCGTCTTCGCGTATTATTGATTTTTCCATCTCCGTGATCGAGGCACATCTCGATTAAATTGATTACTCGACGATGATCTCGATTAAACTTATATTTACACGAGCAATACCTAACCGACGGACGATAAGCGCGCTGAAATTATGGCTAACACGATTAACTCGTTCATGATTCGCGCAATTTTCCGGACCACCACCAAGATTGGCGCGCGCGCGCGCGCGTCCCGTGGAAATCGCCTTATTCTATGCTTAATCGGGGAAGTTCAATGCACCTGCGCAACTCGCATCAATTTCCTCTGCCGAATCCCTGCTACCACGGCGGTCTTGACTCGACTACATTACTCATCACTTTCGTTAATATTTTCTACGTAACAGTGATGGATTCTTATTACTTTTCCTTTATTTCTTTGGTTCTTTTCTATTTCTCAGTGAATTATGCGATTTAGATATGAGTACATATTAAGAGATATATTTGAAGCCTTTCAGAGACCAACAGCGACATCTGTATATGTCATCTAAAAACGTGTGTTTATACATATTGTAATTAGTGTTATCGACAGATGATAATTTCCAGGTACTTTTCACAACTATTATTTGTAATACCACAAACCAATATACAGAATAGATCTTACATCTGAAATATCGATCGTGAAGGAAAGTAGAGTATTTCCTACGCCCTCTGCGATTTATAGCGGTGAGTCCAGGAATTATACTCAATCCAACTAATAAGGTTGGTAAAGTCACAAACGATGTAATACACATACAGATGTGGTGAAGTTAACAGGAGTAAAAGTCTGTGGTAAAAATACCCTTCGGGTTGTACGTTACACGTAGTTATACGATTACGCTAGAAATGATATACAAGGTTATCCACTTAACTCGGAACCCGCGCTATGTGAATGGCAACATTGTAACATGTACGCTTACTACGGCAGTCAAATGTCGTTCGCCATCTATGAGCTGTTGCTAGAAGTACAAATAGGCAAGAACAAAGAGCGGTTTGGTAGCCGTCGAAGGATTTTAAATTTGCCATCATAATAAGGGAAGACGATCGCTTCATTTCATGTCCCTGCGTGCAAGACAAATAAGCGCACTTAATTCTATTCCCACATGTAACTTAATATCTTTTTCTTTAATAACTGATCTCTTGAGTTATACTTATTTAAAGTGCAATCACAATGTAATTTTTTTTTTATTTAAAATTGCATTCGATTGCCAGAGTTATTTGCGAATTACAATGAAATTATCCAGATTCTTACAAACATCAAGGCCCTTTTTCTATTTCATCCGGTAATTTTTAAAAATTAAAAAAATAGAAATTAATTTAATCCTTGTAATACTGCAGTGTTGGAATCGGTTCGGACTATTTAAACAACACACGTTGCAGTGCCAGAGATATTTCACGCGAACTTTTATTCGACTGTCTCGAAGTGCAACTTAATGAAATCGAGTTTCTTTAAAGATTTAATACTTAACCTACCGGCGCGGTCAAATTGACCGCTCTCGCGACTTTTACACAAATTTAACCATATTTAAACTTTATCATATCGCTTCATAATTTCTGACTTTTCCTGAAACATGCATACAATATATTTTTCTGTATTTAATTTTAGTTTACTCTTTTATTTTCTGAGAACAATTTATATTCTGCTTTGCCTGCCGCGAGCGGTCATTTTGACCGCCCGATAAAATATGTTAGTTATTCCTAGAATAAATGCAATCAGTACAAAGATCAAATGGCAAACAAAATTAGTATAACAAATAATAACAACTGTTACACCCGTAATTTTGTCATAAAGCAATCCATCCCTCGATCAAGATAGCCACCAACTGTCAAGACATATCAACTCAGGTCCATTATAATCCTAAGATCACCTAATCCTAATCCTAATCGCCACAAAATTTAGCACCTTTTACAGTCCATTGTTACAAACATTTTAAAAGTCGAGAAGTTTCTTAGAGTTATTGCTCATTGCTATAACATTCGACATCTAAATTTTTCATCTCTAAAACTCAGAAAGAAAGCATCTCCAGTTCCGCCTGTGCAGGCGACTTAAACGGACGTGCGAAACAGTGCTCCAGCGAAAGTGCGGCAAGAGGGAAGAGAAAGCGGCAAAGTAATCGATCGACAAAACGTGGAATCATGCAGATTCCACCAATAAAAATAACCAACTCAGGAGAAACATATTTTATAAATAGAGCTACAGACTCTACATATGTAGAAAAAAAAGACGATAACATGAAAATATCACAAGCCAACGATGAGGACAACGAACCAACACACCACGAAGAAAGCTGGACAGTGGCAACTTCCAGCAAAAAACGCAAGGTAACCCCGTTCGTAAGCGGGAGGAAAATCGAAACACTGGAAAAAAAACAATGGCTTCAGGATATCAGACTGCATAATTCATTTAGCACACTGCCAGAAGAGACAGCAACGGACCCAACGGAAATTTCGACAAACCGCATTCCTAAACCACCACCAATATACATAGATGCGAAAATAATTGACCCCCTCATTGAACTGCTAAACAACACTGCAGGGAAAGATAATTATGTTATCAAACAGATAAAAATAGACCAGGTGAAAGTGCAAACCAACACCCCAGACACATTCAGAAAAGTGACAAGATCACTAAAGGATAAAAATGCAGCGTACCACACCTACCAGCTCAAATCCGACAAAAGCTACAAAGCAGTAATCAGGGGATTACACCTAAAAACAAATATCGACAAAATAAGCGAAGAACTAGCAAAAATCGGACACCAGGTAAGGTCAATAAACAACATAAACAAGTGATGATACCAAACAACCATTACCACTATTCCTAGTCGAACTAGAACCTAGAAACAATAACAAAGACATATACGATATAGAAAAATTACTAAACACAATAGTAAAAGTGGAGCCACCTAGACATAAAAAAGATATCCCCAATGCATAAGGTGCAAGCAATACGGCCACACAAAAAACTATTGCAATAGAACCCCGGCATGCGTTAAATGCGCAAAAAATCATCTAACAATACACTGCCCATACACGGGAAAAATAGAGGAAGTTAGATGCTATAACTGCAACGGAAAACACCCAGCCACCTATAAAGGTTGTGAAGCTAGGAAACAATTACAACGCAAACTGTTCCCACCCCTACGAAACAGGACATACACTAACATACAAGTCCAACAGGACAGTACAAAACCCGAAACATTACCAAATACAGAGCACGCAATAAACACTAAACACATCAGCACCAACACCTTTGGTAGTCGAAGCTACGCGCAAGTAACCAGCCAATCGACACACTCAGACAACCAATACCACAACAACAGTAGCAACGACACTACAGAAATCAAAGAACTTCTCAAACAATCCATCAAGAACACTGAAATGCTAACCAGAATGATAAGCTAACAAAACGCAGTACTCAGACAGCAAACTCAACAAATCACAGTCATGCTACAACTACTTACAAACGTGCTAAGCAAAAAATAAAAACAGACACGCTAAAAATAGCAGCCTGGAACTCAAACGGCCTACAACAACGGGCCCTTGAAATTAAAACATTCATATACAATAACAATATAGACATACAACTTGTCTCAGAAACACACTTCACTACAAAAAGCTACATGAAAATACCATACTACACCATATATGATACCAAACACCCCTCACGAAAAGCTCACGGAGGGACAGCAGTGATAGTCAGAAACGATATCAAACATTATCTACACAGCCAAGTTAATAAGGAATATTTACAAGCAACCACCGTTACAGTTCAAACTAGCAGCAACTGCTTCCAGTTGTGAGCAGTATATGTGCCTCCGCAACACAAAATAACATCACAAATGTAGGAAGAATACTTCCAGGACCTAGGGGACAAGTACATCGCAGCGGGAGACTACAACTCAAAGCACACGCTATGGGGATCAAGAAACACTACACCTCGAGGCAGAACACTGGAAAAATACATTAGAAATAATAATCTCAATATATTATCCACAGGAACACCGACATATTGGCCGACTGACCTGAACAAAAAACCAGATCTTCTGGACTTTGCAGTTACAAGCGGACTAAACACAAACAAACTAAAAATAACATTCAACCTCGAGCTCAGCTCCGATCATACACCCATAATAATTGAATACAGAAACAAACCAATACTTTATAGCAAACCAGTAACACTATGCAATAAATCCACCAAATGGCAAACTTTCAAAGAAATAATAGAAAGCAAAATAAACTGCAACATCCCGTTGAAAACTCTTGAACACATAGAACAGGCAGTAGCAACATTGACAGCAACTATTCAAGAAGCAGCAAGGACAACCACTACACCCGAATCAACCAGCAGACAAACAATAACAATCCCGCAAGAAATACTCGACAAAATCAGAGAAAAAAGAAAAGCAAAAGCAAAATGGCAAAAATACAGAACTCGAGAAAACAAAAAACACTTAAACAAACTTGCAAAGGAAATAAAAAACAAAATAAAGGAGCACAACGATAACGAATTCGCAAAGTTCATAGGGACATTCTCCACACACAAGAACACCAACTATTCACTATGGAAAGCCACGAAAAAAATAAAGAAGCGAATAATACCCGTCCCAGCAATCAGAAAAGCAGATAACATATGGGCAAGAAGCAACGAAGAACAAGCTGCAGAATTCTCCAACCACCTCTGCAACACATTCACACCACATATTATCAACAACAGCAACCTCAAAAGTCATACGGAGGAGGATGCACAAACCATTATTACCACAACCGACAAGGAATACACCATACCTAAAACAACAGCACAAGAAATTAGAAACATAATTGATAAAACAAAAAACAACAAAGCACCAGGAATCGACCTAAGCAATGACAAAATCTTGAAAAACCTTCCGCCAAAAGCTATAAGACTAATGACAATAATATTCAATGCAATTCTAAGAATTGAATACGTCCCCATACCATGGAAATTAGCACAGATCAAAATGTTACCTAAACCAGGCAGAGACCCACACCAAACTGCATCTTACATACCAATATCACTACTTCCAGTATTTTGGAAGAATAATACTGGAAAAAATACTGGAAAAAATAGTATATTACAGGATAAAAAGAATAATAGAGATAAAAAAACTAATACCGGAACACCAATTTGGATTCAGAAACTAACACTCCACGATAGAGCAAATGCACAGGCTTATAAACGAAATAATAATAACACTAGAAAACAAGGAATACTGCACAGTCCTCTTTATGAACATAGAGAAAGCATTTGACAAAATTAACCATGAAAGCCTACTACAAACAATTAGGAAACAATTCCAAATACACCAATTAATAAAATTCTACCTAAGCAGCAGAATCTTCGTAATAAAAATCAAGGACACACAATCTGAAGTTAAAGACATCAAGGCAGGGGTACCACAAGGAAGCGTCCTAGGCTCAATACTATACACATTATACACGGCGAACGTACCAACAACTACCAATAGCACAGTACTGACATTCGCGGACGACACAGCTATACTAGTCAGGCATACTAACCCAAAAACGGCAGTCAAAATACTACAAGAACATATCACAAAAATAGAAAATTGGCTACAAGAAAAACAAATAAAAGCAAACCCCAATAAATGCAACCATATTACATTCACGCTGCGAAAAAAGATACCACCAAACATTCTACTGAACGGCACGCATATAACACAAACAAAGCATGTCAAATACCTAGGACTCCACTTAGATACACAGCTCACATGGAAACTACATACCAAATCAATAGTAGAAAAAATACAGAAAACGAGGAGACAAATGCATTGGCTAACAAGCCGAAAATCCAAATTAAGCATAGAAAATAAATTAAAAATATATAAAACGATCATAAAACCAATCTGGACGTACGGAATACCACTATGGGGGACAGCAGCAATGAGCCATATAAACAAAATAGAGATAATACAAGCTAAAATCCTTAGAACAATAGTAAACGCACCATGGTACGTCAGAAATGATGACATACGGAGGGACGTGGGAATCCCATCGGTCAAGGAAGAAATTAGCAGATACTCAGAAAAATACAAATCAAGAATAGCAACACACACAAACCGACTAGCTGCGGAAACGTACAAAACCATAAACATGGGCAGAAGGCTAAAAAGGAAGCACCCAGCAGACCTCATAAAGGATATAACCTAACAAAGGCGAGGATGGTACTCCGCTGGGGGTAGCCACCAACATGTTAATATAACTGTTAAAAAATTCTACCAAATGTCCAAATTGGACAAATTGTGAATTTCAATAAAAAAAAAAAAAAAAAGAAAGCATCTCAGAGCGTTTTGTGTAAAGTTGTTATAAGAGGAAAAATAAAGCATATCAAATTTGACAATAATTTTGTATTCCGTACATGGTATTATTTTGTGATAAATATTTACCCTACAAATATCAAGATTTTTCAAAAAAAAAAAATTATAAAAAAAAATAACGTACATAGGAGAAGACTGTTCAGTGTGCGATGAACGAGAATCTTTAGCAACTGAAAACGGCATGGAAACACATGAAAAGCTATTTACAACAGAATCATAGTTGAATACTATAAATAAGCGTTTACGTAAGGGCAAAAAAGAAAGACATTATCGTTGACGGCAGAGAGTGAAACTGGGTCCGATAGAACAGTTTGGAAAGAAATAGATGCAAGTCTCAAACCTGGCAGGACATCAGTTCATAATATTTTTAGGATATTTTTAGGGTTAAACAGCATATAATAAAAGGACCAGTAAAGACGGAATTTTATCTTATCATTCATCACCGTATAAGGAATCATATAATAAAATGTACCGAAGAGGAAGCATTTAGAGTATTGGGGATTACGAGGGAGCTAGATACAACAAAACTAAATGCATTTATTGCTCTGTTATATGCCCGCGGTGCATATCAGGCAAAAAATTTAGATGTCTAATATTTGTGGAATAAAATTTGCAGACCTGCATTTATTTCAAAAAAGATGAGGAGGAATGACTTTGCTGAAATTATGAGATGTATACGATTTGATAAGATGAGCGAAAGAAGCCAACGTTTACGAACCAATAAATTTGCAATGGTATCTACAGTATGGGGCCAATTTACAGAGAATTCACAAAATTGTTATAAACCTAGTGCATACATTACTTTTATATAAAGAATCGCGGGAAAAAACCATGCAATAAAACTATCAACAAGTACTACAAAAAACTTGTCAAGTAAAAAATTAGTATTCAAGTAAAGGTTACAAAATTACGAAAATTTGTTTAAGATGCGGGAAATATTTATGCGGCAAATGTACATTTGATAATAAGATAACTTGTAAAAAATGCAGCAAAGTTGAATAAGATATATCTCTATATAAATAACAGTGTGATTCTATTTAAGTCTATGATTGAAATTAAACAAAAGTAAATTTGGACGAAATTTTATGAAAGTTCATCATTTTATATACATTTAGCTATAAATTAACCATTATCTAAGTTAAATCATAAAAACTATTACTTCTTTAATCATCGGTCATTTTGATCGCACACGGTAGGAATAGGTATACACGAAGTGTCGGTAGGTTTAGTGTTAAGGACAGTCCGGAAAAAGCTAAGGAAAAACGTATACTTGATACAAGAAACGTGTGCTTGCTTGGTGAAGTTCTACTACAAACTGATGATAGGATGTTTGAAGTCAGACAAACTGCTGGGTTTGTTCATTTTCTCAAGATGGAGGGAATGGAAAGAAGAAGCAATTGGTGAGTGCATATTTCAAAGAAGGAGACACTTCCACTCCTATATAATGGTCACATCGGGCTAGCGACAGGCCCTGAGGTGACCGCATGCGACGTTCAAGTGTCGGACCAACGGTTCACAGGGAATAAAGGAATACAGCACGCCAGAATTCAAGGAATGAAAAAAAAAATATGCTAATGCCAAAAAGTTTCGCGTCTCCGAGTTGTTCTCGATTACAAATAGCTGTTGTTTCCTTAAACTACTTCTAAGGATTCAAAGGATTTACAATCGTACATTTTGAAGAGTTATATCACCTATATACATGCAGAAAATTTTATCGAGGTCGATTGATGCAGAAACCACCAACAGGTATCGAAAGATGGACGAACATGTAGATTTATTATAGGTGTAGGCCGAAATGTAAGAAGATATTAAAAACGAATTCAAGCCAGTCACGTTTATAGCACTCCTGCTATAGCATTTATAGCACTTTTGTAAATTCGGAAATGCCGAGCTCGTGTGGTTTTACTTCGACATTGACGATTCGTCCACGTTAACGATTGTACAACGAATACTCAAAAAAACCAGGCGTCGCAGTTGCAAAACGTCGAGCCCGCTGATTCATATACTTACTATACGGGGGAGGACTTAATTTGTGGCACCCTCAATTGTTGACACTTTCTCTTTCCACAGCCGAAGGTGACGAAGACCAGGCGACCGTTCCAAGCGTTCGAACTTCACATTTTCTTACAAAAAATCGTAGAAAACTGCGATTTTCATCATTTTTTAACCATTTACAGCTTATAGCAGCGTTAACCGATTTCGATTAAATTTTCAGTATGTATGTAATAGACAGATTCTTCAAAACGTGTTTTTTGAATTTTCATTACAGGCCCAAATAAAACGGTTGTAAAAAGTGATTTTTATTATTTTCTTCCGAACAATTGCTATTCTTTCAAAATTTTCTTGGCATATTATCTAATAAATTAAACCTCCTAATATTTCAAAAATATGCAAATTGTTTTAAAAATATTATTCTTCTTTAAAGCGCGATCGAATACTTTCATGAGTCGCTGTATGTATAAGAAAATGTTGGGCGAGCTTGGTTATTCCGTTTATCCTTTGGATGAAATTCCCGTGCACAAGTGCATATGAAAGACTGTAAGAAAGTCTGTAATAATCTATCTTTATAATTCAATTACAAATGAATATCATCAATGTATTGAGTACGGGTTAACTTTCCGAACAATCCGACCGGCAACGCTTGCATGTTATGAATTACTTTTCATTCAATTAGAAACTACATCAACTGATCGTAATTATATACATGATATACATCAGAAATTCATATAATTTCATTATGATTCCATTTCTTAACTCTTTAGTAACTTTAATACAGATAGAGAATAAGTAAGATTCTCATTCGGAAATGCAAACATACAGAGAGTCAAATCCTTTATGTTATATACTGAAGTAAATTTTTTGAAGGCGTTTCTTACAGTGTCATTACATCTGCAATTATAAATGGGATTTCCATAGCTGTTTATTTACATTTGTGAAGTATGATACAAAGATAAAGATATGTATGGCTGATGGCTATACGGTAAACAGATCGCCAAGCGGCGAACGTATCGGATATACTTGCGACTGTGTCACAGGTACATATATATGGGCAGGAGTAATGTCCAATAATGATAGTTTTCACAGTGTTTACGAATATCTTGGAAATATCTAAGGTTGAACAGGGCGGTTACATGCATGTATAGGAAAAAGTTGTTGAGAATCATGCAATCATGCTCCCAAACAACATAAATTGATGATGAGGACAAACTTCTAGATATTTACCAAAAATTAATCACGTTAAGTTATGTTCCCTTTGAAACCACTCAACTTTTATCTGAAATATTTTTCATTAAAATGGTTATTTATGTAATAATCGAAGTGGTTTTTTTATTTATTTATGGGTATCTCTCAGTATATATATACTTGCGTCTTTTCTTTTCATTATATCTTCATAAAACCATCAATTTTTTATAAATTATATTACATAAATAATTATTATGATAATATAAATAGATAAAAGTTGTTTTAGTGAGATCATTCTTGAAGTATTAAAAAAGTCTCAGAAATTGATAACATTTTTGTTATTTTGTAGTAGAAAATATAAGTTGATAAATACATTTTTAGTTGATGTATAATTGAACTTATGTCATATGAAAATTTAACTGCTGCCGCCAAATCATTAAATATTATAAAACGCTATGTAATACATACGTATACATATGTCGTTTCTAATGTAAGCGCGTAACCATATGTAACGTACAACTAGAGAGGTAATTTTACCACAGATTTTACTCTTATTGACTTTATCACACTTGTCTGTAACTTTACTAACTTTATTAGTTGGATTGAATATAATTTCTACACTCACTGCTATAAATCGTTGAGGGCGTGAGAAGCACTCTGATTTTTTACACGATCGGTGTTTCAGAACATGGAACACGAAGACTCGTAAGATGCAACGTTTATGCTGTATACATCCTTGTCTGTGATGGAGCCAAACAGGGCAAATCCCTAACTTTATAGGTTCTTGTATATGCTAGCGTGGAATACCTTTAATCCTTTGGACCTTGATCACATAGTACAACGCATATCGTGGAACAACTAGAAGAATGGACGTAAGATCCTCATTTTCTCTCTAGTATAAGACTGAACTACGAACATATAAGACAGATCTCGACACTCATATACCGAAGCCTAGGGAAAATCGTTCGAAAATTGAGTCTCGATACTTGCCGCAAAATTTCTGCAAATTAAATGGAAAATCAATATGGAAGACAACAAAATTCTCGTTCTTACGAGACAAACGGAGATGAGTAGCATTTTCTATTCTGTCGCAGCATAACATGTTACGCATACGCAGAATGGGAACTTTTTGTTTTCCATGTTGATTTTTCACAATTTAGTATTCAAACAGTTTTTGCTGGCGGATGTCAAGATTTGTTTAGGATGCACATGTATACATAGCAATCTGTATATATATAAATAAAAATAATGTATCAAAATTTTATATTAATATCATATTTATATAATGAAATAATCTTGGGAAACACTTTCTAAATATAAGATAATATTTTTAAAGTAGAAGACATATAGGTTATTTAACTTCTATATTGATATAATATGTTTTTAACCTAGAAGATAATAGCAACTAAAAATAAATAACTACGTCTCATGTATTCCTAATTTCATAGATTATCGTAATATATTCTAATAATATTAGTTTTGAATAAAAGTTTTTGTTTTTGAAATTTATACAATTTTGTGAATATTTAATAGATATTAATTTTTTAAATAATTAGAATGTTTCAACAAATATTGTTTAAGAAAATACTTCCTTGTGTTCCAAAATGTTCCCGATTAGTTCGGGTCAGTCAAATTTCAAATGATTCCATGAAAGATGAAAGTAGTAATTCTGAAGCATCGAATACAGATCAACTCCACGAAGACTCTTCACAATGTTCGTATAAGACTCAAGAAGTATTGCATCTGCTTGAAAAAGCTGCAACATTTGATGGCGTCATGGATAAAAATTGGATGACAACCCCATATCCTAAAGATATTCCGCTCAATTATAAAGAAGAAACAAAACCAAGTATTAATCCTGAAAATACTTCTGTTTTGTTATTTCCTGGCCAAGGTATTATCAAAGTTGGGATGATTAAAAAATATATGGATTATCCTGCTGCTAAGGAACTTTTTGAAATAACCAATGAAATAATTAATTATGATTTATTAAAACTTTGTTTGAATGGCCCACAAAAGGAATTAAATCGAACTGAATTTAATCAAGCTGCTACAGTAATATCATCATTGGTTGCATTAGAAAAAATCCGAGCAGAAACCCCTAAAGTATTTGAAACTTGTGTTGCTACAGCAGGATATAGCGTAGGAGAGATAACTGCTTTAATTCTTTCTGGCATTATAACTTTTGAAGATGGAATTCGATTAGCATGGAGTAGAGGAAAAGCTATGCAATATGCGTCAGATATGGTGCCTCAAGGAATGTTATCTGTATTTGATACATCAAAAGCAAAAGTTTCCAAAGCTTGCATCGAAGCAGAAAATTGGGCAAGAGATATGGGTATTGAAAATCCAACATGCAGGTAATATCTTAATATTTAATATTAGATAAATAATAAAAAAGGATGTTATATAATTCATATATGATATTAATTATATAATCAATTATTTTTAGAACTGCTATTTTTCTATGTACAGAAAGAAAAATAATAGCAGGAAATATAGAAGCATTGGAATATGTTGAAAAACATAAAGCACAATTTGGTTTAACTAACACATCCAGATTACCTGTATCAGGAGCATTTCACACACCATTGATGGAACCTGCTTTAAAGGCAGTTTCTAAAATATTAAAATCGATAGAAATAAATGAACCTAGATGTACAGTATATTCCAATTATAAAGCTGTACCATACACTAATTTACGATATGTAAAAAAATACATATTAAAACAAATTGTCTCACCAGTTAGATGGGAACAATGTTTACAACATATATATAACAGACCCGACGGAATACCATTTCCACAAACGTATGATATAGGATCAAATGGAAGAATGAAAACTATCTTAAATTTAGTCAATTCAAAAGCAAGCAAGTCATGTATTGTAATTTAAAATACATCTAAAATTACTGTATTATATACAATTTTTCTTAAACTTTTGATTCACTTTTTTATTTACCGATATGTACTTAACATTAGAAGAAATATAAATAAATTTGAAAGAATAACAAATTTTAATATTGTATTTATACATATATTTAAACAACAGTAGTGTTTATAGGTAATATAATCATACAAGAACACAGTAGTGAAGAGATACATTTTTGTTCTACACAACTGCATTATATCTATTTATTTGTATTATATTCTATGTATTCTTCTTCTACGATTTACATCGTGTCAACTACAAAATCATTAGTGACAATACTGTGTCTAGATGAGTTATATGTTGGAGTAACATTTGTTTATCTTAGTTTATTGTATTTGTTAAGTGATTCTGTAATGTTGGAAATGTACCTGTTTTTATGCTGTAGTTCTGTTCTAATGTTTTTAGTGATTAGATTATAACTGATGACTACATATACATTTATGTTTTATTATGAATTTAGTATACACATAAAATATGGGTGATCATTATTATAATTTGGATTATTGTTATTTACTTTTGTTATTGATCAACTAATTATATGTAAATTAAAACAAAAAATGCTTATATATTAAATAATTAATTAATTAGAAAGATACAAATTAACATTAAGCATTAAATATAAATATTATGTGCACAATATTATAAATACATAATATTTGTAAAATATTTCATAAATAAGTTTGATATATATATGTGAAATAACTTAATTTATTTTGAACTGCTATCATTATATTTTCTCTCATGCCTCTAGTTTTCAAAACAAATTAGAAAATGTAAGCACAAGGTATTGTGTTTTAGGAGTTATTTTCATTTTAATCATTATGTAAGCATATGTAAATGTTTATACCATAATAAGAATTCATATTCTATTCGAAAGAACTCACAGAACTTTTTCATCCAACAGCAACTTAATATATGCTATTGTGAAAGCACAAAACATCTTCAAAGTTGAAAGTTTAATTTTTTTCAAAATTAACTATTTCGGAAACTGTGGGTACTGGAAAAAAACGGTTTGCAGATTCGCATTTAGCTTGCAAAAATCTGCAGGAATCCTATGCAAGGAATCCCTTTCGAAGGTTGCAAAGTTGGAAAAAGATTAAAATTCGTTGAACATTGTAATTTGAAATTCATTATTTCACTAAATTATTAAAAAATGATCTCTTCTATTTGAATTTTGTCAATTGATATTACTAATGTAAAAAGATATCAATATATTGCTTTTAGATATACAATATTTAAGAACATCAAATGAAATATTTCTCCGCGCATTTTAGTTTTATTTTATAAATTATATTTATAAATTGTATTTATTATTGTTGTGTATCAGAATTTTTTAATTACTTTGTTACTAATAATTTTATACAAAATATATAAATGACTATGACATAAATTTTTATAAGTTTTTGCGCATACTCTATGATTATAAGTATGAGTATGAGTAGGAGACAGTTAGGGGCACAGCTAGAACGTGGTTGGAACTTCGAGTAGATTGAACAGATATGAAGAGTTTTTGGAACACAAGAAATACAGTATTCTGTATGGTATAGGTAAGAAAATACGGTATGAAATTGAGGTTGTAATCTTTTATTGTAAGATAAACATAACATCAAACATTATCATGAAACTAGTAAGGTACGTATATTAATTTGTAATAATTCAATAAGAAGTAATAAAATATTTATGAAACAAAAAGTTTAAGATCAAGTAGAAATATTAAGATTAAGACTATATATGTGAATAATTAATTGAATTTGTAGATTATTACTATGTTTTATGACATCTGATATTTTTGAATCTTCTAAATTCTGTTTACAATATAATTGTTATAACTATTTCAGATTTTTAATGAAACTCAGTCATGAGACTGTAACAATAGAATTGAAGAATGGTACTCAAGTACATGGTACTATTACCGGTATGTCATCATAACCTATAAAAAATCTTCATGTTTATATTTCCATTAAAATTTAATAATATTTGTTGAATATTCACTTATAGGAGTAGATGTGGCAATGAATACGCATTTAAAGACTGTAAAAATGACAATAAAGAATAGGGATCCTGTACAATTAGATACATTAAGTTTACGAGGCAATAATATAAGGTATTATATATTACCAGATTCATTACCACTTGAGACTTTGCTCATAGATGATACACCAAAAGCAAAAGCAAAAAAGAAGGAGGCTGCACGAGGTTTGTAAATATAACAATATTAGTTACTATTACTAATTTACAAGTATGAGAAAGTATATACATGCTTTTTATATTACAAATAATATAAATATTGCAAATACTTTTTCTAAAAGAATATAAAAATTTATTAATGGCTTGTATGCTATTTTATTTAATACTATAATTTAGTACTAATTCTAAACAGAAAGGCCCATCTTACTAAAAATCTCAACAGATATTGTTAATATATTGTTGACTGTCTATTTTATTAAGAAACAAATAACATGACTAACATAAACACGAGCTTACTTGTAATTGGTCAACAATGAGTGAATACATATTTTTCTTTCACTTGGATATATTAAGAGAATAAATTGAATTACTTAGAAAGATATTACCCTTGTTTGTTTATTTAGATAAGAATTTGATGTGATTATATGTATAATTAACTAATCAAACATTCTTTCTAAAAAATGTTACTCAAATGAAATTTGTAAATAACGTCGATAGACTTTAAAAACTAGTCAATTATATTACTTATTACATTCATAATATATTGATTTCTCTCTCTTCTATGTGTATTTACACATTTTTCCTTAACAAAGTTTTATACTTTTCAGATATATTTCATGTAACAATTATTTCAATTTTTTAAAACAATTGTTTTACTCTCACTTTACTTAAGTATGCAATATTACATACACTACTGAAATTTTTTTATATTTGTATATTTCTAATTAAAGTAGCTTTTATAATTAGTTCAAGATACGATAATTTAACTATAAATATTCAAATTCAATAGGGATAAAACAGTGTAGTATGTCGAAATACATTTATTAATCAAAATATGTAAATATATTTTTATATCATCAATGACAATAGACATTCTATTTTATATATATATATTTTTTTTTGTTTCTATATTTATATTACTTTTAGGAGCAGTACGTGGTCGAGGGCGTGGTGGACGTGGTACAAGAGGAGGTCGAGGTGGACGAGGACGAGGACGGGGTAGACGATAGTTATGTACATTATTATATGTTTCATTGAAATAATTAATTCAATCTTTTGCACCTTAAAAAATACTGACGTAATGTATTATATAATACGAAAATAAATTGTAATGTTTTTGGGACTTATCAGAACTTTTAATTGCTATATTATACTTTTATTGGTAGAAATGTTTACCATTTATTTATCAAACATATCTATCTATAACAACTGCAGGAAGAGTGCAAAATGAGCACAAGAGTTAGGAGATCATACAGATTAATGATAGTGGGTTCTACATTTAGTATTTCTGATATTTTTTGCGCTCAGATCTTACTGAGCAGCTTCATCTGAGAGAAAGCAAAATTGCATACATCTCATTTCGCACTTTCTTATAGTAGGAATTCTGGTAATTATTTAGAAGTATGGTTTCCTCTTCAATGCTCTTGAAATATATTGCCAAAGTTATCATTCTAAACAACTTTTTCTTATACAAGTAATCGCCGCTCGGCTGTAGTTTTTCAAGTTATAAAGCAATTTATATTTAATACTACATATACGTATATATATATATATTATTCAACTATTTATTTTATAAATTTTTGTTCTGTAAACAATTAAATTTATCAATGATAATAGGTATATTTGTTACATTTTTGATCAACTGAATATCAGAATAAAATGCAACATTTTATATATCAGTTTATTCATAAAAAATTATTTCACGCCAGCGTTACTAGCCATCGAATGACGGTCAGAGAGCAATCTGGCACAATTTATAATTCATTGATGTTTTTTGTTATTTATAGAGTAAGAGTAAGTTTAGATTGGGCTATATAAAAATATAGCCACTTATTCTAGAATAAAGTGAATTCTAGAATCGTAACCTAAATTTATAATTTTTTGCGAATATGTTTTGTAAGCTATATACACCGAGTAACGCTTGTACATTTATATGTATAGGAAGAAGTTACTCAGAATGATAACTGCGACAACATATTTCAAGGACATCGAAATTGGCAAGCAGATCAAACTTCTACATAATTACCAAAAATCATCTTGTATTCTTATTGTTAATATCTATACGTATTTTTGTATTCAAATTTATACCTATCGTTTATTCTGCCACTATTTTTGTGGAGAAGAAATTTCTCAAAATTTCATATATTAATGCACATTTGTGTTGTTACTAATAATAAATAATACTTATACTTAATTACAAGTCATGTCTTCAGTAGTTCTTTATGTCTTCTAAGAGATAACAAAGATATACCTAATAACAACAGTAGCACATTATTTAATGATTTTGTCACTAACTTTTTGCAGATTTATGATGAATGTATGTTACTGATAGAATTTCAGATAGAATTTCTGTTTCAATAGATTTGCTTATAATTAAGCATAACAATGCTTAATATAACGATTAAGTTGCAATCCATGGTTTCTTTGAGACTTTTGATCCTCATGATGAATAAACTGCTCATGATGCAATAAAAAATTTGACCTTAAACTTCAGGATTAAGGTTAATTTTTTGCGGCTACATTTCTTTTTGTAAATCTCTATCGGACCAGAGGTGTAGAATTACATGTCACAGCCATGTAAAATAATTTTGTGCATTCTGCATATGTATAAAGTATATATTTTATTATCCTTTACAAAGATATTATAGTAATATTATACTTTATAAAGAAAATAATGTCACTAATTCAAGAAAACAAAGGACAAAACAGCTTTGAGTACTTACAAAACATTAAATTTTAATGAACATTTTTATAAAGCCGTCATTGCAACTACGCAAGTTTAAAAAAAGAATTGGATATGTTTTCTTATTCATGTTAAATTAAAAGCCAGATTGAAACAAATTGTATTAAAACATATTAAATTAAGCAAGAATAATTTTACTCATTTAAAATACGGCGGTATTCAAATCAAGAATACAAAAAATAATATGGTCAGCAAAATTGAGATGACTCCGATACCTGATACCACGTAGGAACGTAGTTATCATCGGTACCAGTTGTTACGATTTGGTCTTGTCATCAGTGTTCGTAATTGTTATGTATTACTCTCGATATCGAGTCTTAGATTTTTCAAATTATAATTAAATCAAAACAGTAGTTGCTGCCACCAGAAGTAGTCGTTAAACCATTTTGATTAGCTTGATTCTCGTTCGTTATTTTTGAAATAAGGCGAACGACTGAATGGAATAGATTCAGAAACTTGTCGCACCTTTCTAAAGCGCGGCACTATTTTGAATTTCCAAAATGTTGTATCCTCGATATTCTAATTCATAACCGTGTGAGTAGAATTAACTAGCGTATCAACGCTACTGGTAAATAAACTCCACATTTCGGCTTACCCGTTATGTAAATTCGACCAATCGCGGGGAGACGCAATCGCGGGGAAACACGTCAACGGGAGTCGTAAATTCCCGTTACGATTATAATAATCGACGCCGCGAGTAGATCGATCCCCTGATTTCCGTTAAGACAATAGGGGTGGTTGAAATGATATAACTCCGTGATTAACAGAGTTATAACTTATATATTTTCCAACAACTTCGTATAATCACACACACTAGTAACGTCGCTGAGTATGAGGATTGCCTTGATCTTGCTCAGATTCTGACTGCCAATCTGATAGATGAAGGCTCTCGTGTCGTAGTAGACGTAGCGATTGATCAGATCCGACCTTGACTGAATCGAATCAACAGAATCAATCGAATGACCGAATGAATAGATTTCGACTGCTTGACTTCGATTGTGTGACTTGTTCGACCGTCTGACTTGACTGAGTGACTTGAACTGACTGGACTCCCTTGCGTGACTGACCTTATGGACTTACGGAGGAAAGCTCGGTATGGGGGTGGTTTTTGAACGAAGGAAGCTGATTTGTTGTTTATACTTTTCGTTATGAACACGAGAACAAGGATCTGCGCTATTCATTGGTTAAGACGCTAACGATTGAAGATGGGAGATGTAAGCACCCTACCGGCATGACTGGTGGGAAAATCCGGACATTTCTATTATATAAATGCCTGGTTTTCCCTATCATATAATTACCAGTTTTTCCCGTCATAACTACCAGCTTTCTCCGTAATCTTTAAGAACGTTCAATAGACCTAAGGACTTTTTTAAGTAT
Organism: Bombus affinis; assembly: GCF_024516045.1. Taxonomy (NCBI): domain Eukaryota; kingdom Metazoa; phylum Arthropoda; class Insecta; order Hymenoptera; family Apidae; genus Bombus; species Bombus affinis. The sequence goes on from NC_066348.1 coordinate 2,095,055, forward strand.
CAGCTATAAACCGAAAATACTTGCAGGATTCAAGATTCCTGCAAGCTAATGAGACTCGGTTTATGGTGGGGCCTTAGGTTTTTTGAGGGTTTCTCTAACGATGCTTGGGCCTTGACGGTCAGACAATAAAGGACGTCGCGCGGACCTTTTCACGCGACGTAACACGTTATGTGCAGGAGTACTAGCACGGGAAGGATTGAAGTCTTCTTGGAATAAATAAATATTTTTAATATTTTCTTGATTGATGATTTATTTGATTTTATTTAGTTATATTTTATTAACAAATTTCTAATCTCAGCTCTCTACGTGGTTTATAAAAGAGAATAATTGTTATTATCGTAAGCTAATGGCGATGCAGCCCTAGATCGCGTTTAGGTATAATACGTGAGTTTGATGGTGAGAACTAATTTCTGTTTTGTTCTGTAGTTAATTCTAATTCTTTCTGATTTTTCTCTTCTTCTCTTTTAATTTCGGCAGTTAACAAACGTAAACCAACATTCTGCTCGTTTCTACTTCTTGCTTTGGGCTTCTAACATGAGCAAAGATTGTTTGTAACAATGATACTTTCTGTGATAACCAATGTTGCTTCGCAATGCTCGCCAAAAGATAAACAGATATTTCTGCTAACAATGGGAGAAGTGCGAAAACCCGTAAATGCCTTCAATTGTTGAAGGCACCAGCGCGGCTTTTCAACTGCGTCAGGTCACAGGTTAGCATAGCGAACTGTCCTTTTAAATATTTAATATTCTTGAAGAATGCAAAGATAATTCTTGATTGTTGACAATAATAGTAAATGAATAATTTTATTCGAGTAGTACATATATGGTACAAGTCCGAAATGATTGAAGAAGAGAATGTTACAATATTTAGATTTTCACCTTGCTAATATGAATATGGAATATCGTACTAAGTTAGTATGATTGTTGGAAGATTGACTATATGAATTGTTGACGATTAATAAATGCTCGGTTTCACTTTTTGACGTTACTCAAAGACTAGATTAAAAACAATAACTGCCTCCTCTAAGTGGCTTCGCTATTTATATTAAAACTATCATGGAGTAATTGTCACGTGACGGCTTATTCCATGAATATAGGAGTTTCGGCACGCCATTATTTCTGCGGACTCTGGAATCTTCATTTTTGCTGGTGTCCTTCCAAAAGTGTTAGGATTCTCCGCTGATTTTCGTGGAAATGTTTTTGAAGCTTTCCCTTTTTGAAGTCTTTGCTATTGCATTCCTCTTGCAGATTTAATTTCTGCTAATGATGAATCGTACTTTCTTTGACTCGAGGTTACCTTTTGCTGATGCTGATATTTTATCTTTTGGAGCGTGATAGTTGTTTGCCTCTGCTGATGCTATGTGAGAAGGTCATAGTCCCTCAACTTTCATTGTCCGCTTATCGTATTGTGTATTGTGATGGAGAGAGTGCGCGCAAGTCGGTGCATGCTATTTTTGTTTTTTTTTTTTGTTTTTTTTTTACGTGGGGAAATCCTCTCAGACACCCTGTCCCCTTCTGGGTGGCGTCAGGGTAGTGTCGGATTCAAACCGACTAAAACCCCACGGTGGTCTTCCTGACGTTTCGCAGAAGTGGTCCGGGTTCTCTTGCGAAATCCTGCCGGAGCACTTCTTCGTCTTCTCCCTATTTGTTGTTAAGGGAGGCGTCCTTGTCTTGACTTGGGCCGCTAGGGGGGGAAAACCACAAACCCCCTAACGCCTCTTCCCTGTACCGTCGTGCAAGTCTGGGGAGGGCCCAGACCCTCCTCGGCGTGACGGCTCCTTGAACGCACCTAGAGTGGCAGTGGTGGTGGTTCCGCAACCCTGCGGCATGCAGGGTCCCTTGGGTACGGCAGCCTGACAGGATCCTGTCTCTTCTCCCTATCCCGCTCCGCTCGCTCCTTCACGCGCATAACTTGCTCGCAGTAGGAGCGAACGGCGATGAACTCCTGATGCCCCCTCAGCATCGCCTCGATGACAGCCTCGGGGACCAATCTCTCGCCGATGGCGAGTCGCAAGATACGGCGCAGTTCTTCCTACGCTGGACAGAATTCCAGAGTGTGCTGTGCCGTGTCTTCCTCTTCCTTGCAGTGGTGACAGATGGATGTCGCCTCCCTCCGAATCCTTAGCAGGAACTCGCTGAATACTTCGTGGCCGGTGAGCATTTGCGTCGTCCAGTAGGTGAGCGGAACTCCGCCTCGGTCCCTCCAAGCCTCCCAGTTGGGAAGGACAGCTCGAACGCCTCGGTGTGGCCGCACAACATTATCCTCGAGCAGCCCAGAGCGCCATCGCTCCCAGGTCTCTAGATTCGCCTCCGTCCGAACGTCTTGGGACGACCGGCTGGCGATGCACGACGTAAGCCCGTCCGAGCCCAGGTCCCTCAGGTGTTCGTACAGCCGTCGGAGCGCAAGGGCCTGTAACTCGTACGGAGGGGACGCCACCAGCACGGACGCCGCCAGCACGGACGCCGACGCGTAGGATATGGTCCGATATCCTCTCACTATGCGGATGAGGATCGTTCTCTGCAACCTTCTCAACAAGAGTAAGCTGCGGCGACTCGCCATCAGGTCTTCGGGCCATATGAGAGCTCCGTAGAGAATTCTGGACTGGACCATTCCCTCGTAGAGCCGGCGTACTCCGACTCCTGCTCTCCCGATGTTTGGCAGCAAACCGCATAAGGCGTTGGCTGCGGCTGTCACCCTTGAAACCAGAATCTCGAAATGCGACTTGAAGGTCCATCGGCATGAAAACCTGCCTGAGGCGTGTGGGTGTCAAAAAAAGCGTTGCTTTTCCCCCAGGAAAAAAAAAGAAAAGCCGCCTGGCAGGACATCATTGAGCGACTGAAGAAAGTAGTTGAGTGAGAAGTGTAAAGAGTCAACAAAAATATAGTATATATTTATTGTATATATACTCGCAGTCATTACACAAAAAGCCGACCTCCGTTCTTCCGATAATCGTCAAACGAAGTACATTGTAGCGGCTAGCGGACCGATAGTCAATTCTTTTCTCAGTTCCGCCTGGGCAGGCGACCTAAACGGACGTGCGAAACAGTGCTCCAGTGAAAGTGCGGCAAGAGAGAAGAGAAAGGGACAAAGTTAACGCCAAAAATAGACAAAACGTGGAATCATGCAGATTCCACCAATAAAAATAATTAACTCCGGTGAAACATTTTTCATAAATAAAGCTACAGACTCTACATATGCAGAGAAAAATGATGATATTATGGAAACAACACAAACCGACGTGGAACAAAACATACCAATACACCAGGAAGAAAGCTGGACGGTGGCAACCTCCAGCAAAAAACGGAAGGTAACCCCGCTCGCAAGCGCGAGGAAAATCGATACATACGAAAAAAAACAATGGCTACAAGATATCAAACTGCACAATCCATTCAGCGCACTGCCAGAAGAGGCAGCAACGGACCCAACGGAAAGACCGACAAACCGTACTCCCAAACCACCACCGATATACGTTGACGCAAAAATAATTGACCCCCTCATCGAACTACTAAACAACATCGCAGGGAAAGACAACTATATCATCAAACAGATAAAAATAGACCAGGTGAAAGTGCAAACCAACACCCCAGAAATATTTACAAAAATTACAAGATCACTAAAGGAAAAAAATGCAGCATATCACACTTTTCAGCTCAAAACCGACAAAAGCTACAAAGCAGTAATCAGGGGACTACACCCAAAAACAAATACCGGAAAAATAAGTGAAGAACTGGCAAAAATCGGACACCAGGTAAGGTCAATTAATAACATCAACAAATACGATACCAAACAACCATTACCGCTATTCCTAGTTGAACTAGAACCTAAAAACAACAATAAAGAAATATACGATATAGAAAAATTACTAAACACAATAGTAAAAGTGGAGCCACCCAGACATAAAAAAGAAATCCCACAATGCATAAGGTGCCAACAATACGGACACACTAAAAACTATTGCAATAGAACCCTGGCATGCGTTAAATGCGCAAAAAATCATCTCACGACACACTGCCCATCCACGGGAAAAATTGAGGAGGTTAAATGCTACAACTGTAACGGAAACCACCCAGCCAGCTATAAAGGATGTGAAGTAAGAAAACAATTACAACGTAAACTGTTCCCGCCCCTACGAAGCAGGACAAGCACTAACACACAAGCCCATCAGGACAGCACAAAACCTGAAATATTACCAAATACAGAGCAAGCAATAAACACCAAACCTATCAGCACCAACACCATTGGTGGTCTAAGCTATGCTCAAGTAACCAGCCAACCAACACATACACACAACCAATACCACAGCAATAGTAACAATGACACTGCAGAAATCAAAGAACTACTCAAACAATCTATAAAGAACACCGAAATGCTAACCAGAATGATAAGCGAACAAAACGCAGTACTCAAACAGCAAACCCAACAAATCACAGTCATGCTACAACTAATTACAAACGTGCTAAGCAAAAAATAAAAACGGACACTCTAAAAATAGCAGCCTGGAACTCAAACGGCCTACAACAACGGGCCCTCGAAACTAAAACATTCATATACAATAATAATATAGACATACTACTTGTCTCAGAAACACACTTCACTACAAAAAGCTATTTGAAAATACCATACTACACCATATATGATACCAAACACCCCTCAGGAAAAGCTCACGGAGGGACAGCAGTGATAGTCAGAAACGATATCAAACATTATCTACACAGCCAAGTTAACAAAGAATATTTACAAGCAACCACTGTTACAGTTCAAACTAGCAGCAACTACTTCCAGTTGTCAGCAGTATATGTGCCTCCGCGACACAAAATAACAACACAAATGTGGGAAGAATACTTCCAGGACCTAGGGGACAAGTACATCGCAGCGGGAGACTACAACTCAAAGCACACGCTTTGGGGGTCAAGAAACATTACACCTCGAGGTAGAACACTGGAAAAATACATTAGAAATAATAACCTCAATATATTATCCACAGGAACACCGACACATTGGCCGACTGACCTGAACAAAAAACCAGATCTTCTGGACTTTGCAGTTACAAGGGGACTAAACACAAATAAACTAAAAATAACACCCAACCTCGAGCTCAGCTCCGATCATACACCCATAATAATTGAATACAGAAACAAACCAATTCACTATAGCAAACCAGAAACACTATGCAATAAAACCACCAAATGGCAAACTTTCAAAGAAATAATAGAAAGCAAAATAAACTGCAACATCCCGTTCAAAACTCCTGAACACATAGAACAGGCAGTAGCAACATTGACAGCAACTATTCAGGAAGCAGCAAGGACAACCACTACTCCCGAACCAACCAGCAGACAAACAATAACAATCCCGCAAGAAATACTCGACAAAATCAAAGAAAAAAGAAAAGCAAAAGCAAAATGGCAAAAATACAGAACCCGAGAAAACAAAAAACACTTAAACAAACTTGCAAAGGAAATAAAAAACAAAATAAAGGAGCACAACGATAACGAATTCGCAAAGTTCATAGGGACACTCTCCACACACGAGAACACCAACTATTCACTATGGAAAGCCACGAAAAAAATAAGGAAGCCAATAATACCCGTCCCGGCAATCAGAAAACAGATAACACATGGGCAAGAAGCAACGAAGAACAAGCTGAAGAATTCTCCAACCACCTCTGCAACACATTCACACCACACATTATCAACAACAGCAACCTCAAAAGTCATACGGAGGAGGATCCACAAACCACTACTACCACAGCCGACAAGGAATACACCATACCTAAAACATCGGCACAAGAAATTAGAAACATAATTGATAAAACAAAAAACAACAAAGCGCCTGGAATCGACCTAATCAATGGTAAAATCTTGAAAAACCTTCCGCCAACAGCAATAAGACTAATGACAATAATATTCAATGCAATTCTAAGAATTCAATACTTCCCCAAACCATGGAAATTAGCACAGATCAAAATGTTACATAAACCAGGCAAGGACCCGCACCAAACTGCATCTTACAGACCAATATCACTGCTTCCAGTATTTTCCAAAATACTGGAAAAGATAATATACGACCGCATAAAACCAATAATAGAGCAAAAAAACTAATACCGGATCACCAATTTGGTTTCAGAAACAAACACTCCACGATAGAGCAAATGCACAGGCTTATAAACGAAATAATAGTAGCACTAGAAAACAAGGAATACTGCACAGCCCTCTTTATAGACATAGAGAAAGCATTCGATAAAATTAACCATGGAAGTCTACTACAAACAATTAGGAAACAATTCCCGGAGCAAATACACCACTTAATAAAATCCTACCTAAGCAGCAGAACCTTCGTAATAAAAATCAAGGACACACATTCTCAAGTTAAAGACATCAAGGCCGGGGTACCACAAGGAAGCGTCCTAGGACCAATACTTTACACATTATACACGGTGAACATACCAACAACTACCAACAGCACAGTATTGACATTCGCGGACGACACAGCTATACTAGTCAGGCATACTAACCCAGAAACGGCAGTCAAAATACTACAAGAACATATCGTAAAAATAGAAAATTGGCTACAAGAAAAACAAATAAAAGCAAACCCCAATAAATGCAACCATATTACATTCACGCTACGGAAAAAGATACCACCAAACATCCTATTGAACGGTACGGATATAACGCAAACAAAGCATGTCAAATACCTAGGACTCCACTTAGATCAAAAACTCACCTGGAAACTACACATCAAATCAATAGTAGAAAAAATACAGAAAACAAGGAGACAAATGCATTGGCTAACAAGTCGAAAATCCAAACTAAGCACAGAAAATAAATTAAAAATATATAAAACGATCAAAATGACCGATGATTAAAGAAATAATAGTTTTTATGATTTAACTTAGATAATGGTTAATTTATAGCTAAATGTATATAAAATGATGAACTTTCATAAAATTTCGTCCAAATTTACTTTTGTTTAATTTCAATCATAGACTTAAATAGAATCACACTGTTATTTATATAGAGATATATCTTATTCAACTTTGCTGCATTTTTTACAAGTTATCTTATTATCAAATGTACATTTGCCGCATAAATATTTCCCGCATCTTAAACAAATTTTCGTAATTTTGTAACATTTATTTGAATACTAATTTTTTACTTGACAAGTTTTTTGTAGTACTTGTTGATAGTTTTATTGCATGGTTTTTTCCCGCGATTCTTTATATAAAAGTAATGTATGCACTAGGTTTATAACAATTTTGTGAATTCTCTGTAAATTGGCCCCATACTGTAGATACCATTGCAAATTTATTGGTTCGTAAACGTTGGCTTCTTTCGCTCATCTTATCAAATCGTATACATCTCATAATTTCAGCAAAGTCATTCCTCCTCATCGTTTTTGAAATAAATGCAGGTCTGCAAATTTTATTCCACAAATATTAGACATCTAAATTTTTTGCCTGATATGCACCGCGGGCATATAACAGAGCAATAAATGCATTTAGTTTTGTTGTATCTAGCTCCCTCGTAATCCCTAATACTCTAAATGCTTCCTCTTCGGTACATTTTATTATATGATTCCTTATACGGTGATGAATGATAAGATAAAATTCCGTCTTTACTGGTCCTTTTATTATATGCTGTTTAACCCTAAAAATATCCTAAAAATATTATGAACTGATGTCCTGCCAGGTTTGAGACTTGCATCTATTTCTTTCCAAACTGTTCTATCGGGCCCAGTTTCACTCTCTGCCGTCAACGATAATGTCTTTCTTTTTTGCCCTTACGTAAACGCTTATTTATAGTATTCAACTATGATTCTGTTGTAAATAGCTTTTCATGTGTTTCCATGCCGTTTTCAGTTGCTAAAGATTCTCGTTCATCGCACACTGAACAGTCTTCTCCTATGTACGTTATTTTTTTTTATAATTTTTTTTTTTTGAAAAATCTTGATATTTGTAGGGTAAATATTTATCACAAAATAATACCATGTACGGAATACAAAATTATTGTCAAATTTGATATGCTTTATTTTTCCTCTTATAACAACTTTACACAAAACGCTCTGAGATGCTTTTTTTTTTTTTTTTTTTTTATTGAAATTCACAATTTGTCCAATTTGGACATTTGGTAGAATTTTTTAACAGTTATATTAACATGTTGGTGGCTACCCCCAGCGGAGTACCATCCTCGCGTTTGTTAGGTTATATCCTTTATGAGGTCTGCTGGGTGCTTCCTTTTTAGCCTTCTGCCCATGTTTATGGTTTTGTACGTTTCCGCAGCTAGTCGGTTTGTGTGTGTTGCTATTCTTGATTTGTATTTTTCTGAGTATCTGCTAATTTCTTCCTTGACCGATGGGATTCCCACGTCCCTCCGTATGTCATCATTTCTGACGTACCATGGTGCGTTTACTATTGTTCTAAGGATTTTAGCTTGTATTATCTCTATTTTGTTTATATGGCTCATTGCTGCTGTCCCCCATAGTGGTATTCCGTACGTCCAGATTGGTTTTATGATCGTTTTATATATTTTTAATTTATTTTCTATGCTTAATTTGGATTTTCGGCTTGTTAGCCAATGCATTTGTCTCCTTGTTTTCTGTATTTTTTCTACTATTGATTTGATGTGTAGTTTCCATGTGAGTTGTGTATCTAAGTGGAGTCCTAGGTATTTGACATGCTTTGTTTGTGTTATATGCGTGCCGTTCAATAGGATGTTTGGTGGTATCTTTTTTCGTGGTTCAGTTGCTGCTGAGTGCCAAGACGTGCAGACGTGTGTCTAGTGCCCTGTGAAGTTCACAAAACTCCACGTGACGCCCATCTGTTGAAAGCGAATCCAACTAACCTAGCCAGGGGTTAACAGCCTCTCGACTAGTTCTTTCACACTGAATTAACTAGCTCGATGATGGCTCTATCATTCCCAACAGGCTCCTCGAAGCTGAATTATAACACCGCCATTTTTCCTCCCCCGTGGCAAGAGGGCAACACATCTATCCTGGTAAACGACCATCACACGAAAAAACGAAAGCTCGAACCAACCAAGACAAATGTAAACAAGAGTCAAACTAAACCACCAGCCAACCAGGTGACCACCTACAATAGATTCTCAATACTGGAGTCCACGGAAGACTCCATGATTACAACCGAAAAGGTAAATAATCTCCATACTCAAAGAATTCCCCCTCCCCCACCGATATTCATTGACGACGTAATCGACATACAGTCAATGATTAATGCTATCGAAAAAGACATCAGCAAAGAGGATTACAAGTTAAAGATTAACAACAACCACGTGAAAATACTGCCGACCCATGCAGACGCCTGTAGAAAGTTAACCAAGCTATTAAAAACGTTAAACGCTAAATTCCACACATATCAGCTAAAACAAGAAAGACCATTTCGAGTGGTGCTACGCAACATCCACCACTCAGTCGATCTAGACGAACTAAAGTGCGAACTGTTAAATCACGGCCACGAAGTAACTAACATCAGCAACATTAGGCATAGAATCACAAAAAACCCACTATCCTTATTTTTTATAGACTTAAAACAAAAAACAAACAACAAAGAAATCTACAACATCAATCGGCTGATGAACTCCATAGTTAAGTTCGAGCCACCTCTTGTAAAGAAAGAAATAATACAATGCAAAAGGTGCCAAAGGTACGGCCACACGCAGAAATACTGCAATCATAACTTCCGGTGCGTAAAATGTGCAGGTAATCACCCCACTGACCAATGCACTAAATCCCCGGAAACCACCGCCAAGTGTATCCACTGTCAAGGAGAGCATCCTGCGAACTACAAAGGATGCTCAGCCTACAAAACACTACATAATATAAAGTATCCAAAACTGAGACCCAAGGACATAACCATACAAAAACCTAAACCCCAAAAACTCACCACACCAACAGTATCCTATGCGCAGGCAACGCAAGGAAACGTAAACAACTCGAAAACACACAGTGTACACACAGAAAATAGAATTCCCACCCCACAAAACACAGACAACTTTACCAGACTCGAAAAACTTATCGAGAAGCAAACTGAGCAAATTAACAACTTGCTGTCACTACTCACACTCTTCATGGACAAATTCATACGCACAGAAGCAAAATAAAACCAATGCGAATAGCTCTGTGGAACGCCAATGGTCTAGCTCAGCACAAATTTGAACCAGAACTATTCTTAAAACAGCAGAAAATCGATGTGATGCTCATATCCGAAACCCACTTCACCGACAAAAACTACCTCAAAATACACGGCTACAACTTCTACCACACCCAACACCCCAGCGGAAAGGCCCACGGCGGCACCGGAATCATAATCAAATCAAACATCAAGCACTACGAACTTCCACCATTCCAGAAAGACTACCTCCAAGCAACAAACGTAGCAATAGAAGACTGTCATGGTACAATCACCACTTCAGCTGTATACTGCCCTCCCAGACACTCCATCGTCAAAGAAGACTTCGACAACTTCCTGGACACCCTGGGCAATAGATTCATAGCCGGAGGAGACTACAACGCTAAACACACCTAATGGGGCAGCAGACTACAGTAAGAGGCAAAAACCTCCTCAACAGCATAATAACCAACAACCTCAACTACCTTACCACATACGAACCCACACACTGGCCCACCGACACAAACAAAATACCCGATCTCCTTGATTTCCTCATAACTAAAAATATCTCGTCAAGACACGTCCAAATCAATTCCTCGGCTGATCTCTCCTCTGACCATTCCCCCGTGATAGTAACAATCAGTTCAACTATCATCGAGAATACACCTAATGGCTCCATTCATAACCAACACACCAACTGGCAGCTCTTTAGAGAAATGTTCACACACACAACTTCAGCCTCAACTTCACTAAAAACCAATGAAGAAATCGAAGCAGCCACGGAATACCTAAACACGAGCATAATAAACGTTATCCGCTTCTCCACACCGGCAATAACGTCCATCAGCAAACACGAATATCCCCAGTACATATTAAAAAAAATAGCAGAACAACGTAGACTAAGAAGAGTATGGCAGACCCATATAACACCGGAGGACAAACGCAAACTAAACAACGCAACTAGAAAACTATCCAAAACCATAAAAAACTACAATAATGACTGTTTTCACAAATATCTCGCCAGCTTGTCCCCCACAGCCGACTCCAACTACTCACTATGGAAGGCCTCCAGGAAACTCACGCACCCCCCACAAATAATACCTCCAATCCGCCGCCCGCAAGGCGGATGGGCGCGTGGCCCTATAGAAAAAGCCAACCTATTTGCCAAACACTTGTCTGAAGTATTCAAACACTATTCCTCCGTAGCTGCTGCAGACATTACCGAATACCTGCACACTCCGTTCCAAATGTCCCCTCCTATTGAACCCTTCACTTCTGCAGAGATTATAGAAGCAATAAGTCGCCTAAACCCCAAGAAAGCAGCAGGTCACGACCTAATAGGAAATAAAGCAATTAAGGAACTTCCCATAAAAGGGATTGCACTCATCGCATCAATCTTTAACGCTATCCTCCGCCTTCAACACTTTCTCAAGGCTTGGAAAATCTCACTAATCACCCTCATCCCTAAACCCGGTAAACCAATATATGAAACCACCTCCTATCGCCCAATCAGTCTTTTACCTACCCTGTCTAAACTATTCGAGAGGATGCTCACGAATCGTCTCCTCCCACTCATAGAAGAATTGAAAACACTCCCAGACCACCAATTCGGCTTCCGAAAACAACACTCAACAGTAGAGCAAATCCACCGCATAACCCACATGATCAGCCAAACCCTTGAAAAGAAAAAATACTGTTCAGCGGTATTCCTAGACATCCAACAGGCATTCGACAAAGTATGGCATGAAGGGCTACTCTATAAGATCAAAAAGATCCTACCCCATCCATACTACTCCATTTTAAAATCCTACCTAACCAACAGACAACTCATAGTTAAATGCCTAGGCGCCTCTTCCGCAACATTCCCAATAGAATCCGGCATACCCCAAGGTAGTGTCCTCGGACCCCTACTGTTCTCCATCTACACTGCCGACTTACCTATATCAAACGAGGTAACAATAGCAACATTTGCCGACGACACAGCACTATTAGCTACCCACGCAGACCCGGCAATTGCCTCTCCAGCGAACTCTCGACACCATGGTAAAGTAGTTCCAAAAATGGGGCTTCAAAATAAACGAAAAAAAATCCTCTCATGTAACCTTCACGTTCCGAAAACAAACCTGCCCCCAGGTCACCATTAACAACACAATAATTCCAAGCAAGGACTCCGTAAAATACCTGGGCATGACCCTCGACAGGAGGCTAACTTGGAAAAAACATATCTCAGAGAAATCAAAGCAATTAAAGGAAAAACTAAGAAAATTCTATTGGCTCACGGGCCGACGCTCCAAACTAAACATACAGAACAAAATAACCCTCTACAAGGCCGTAATAAAACCTGTCTGGACCTACGGAATCCAACTATGGGGAACAGCAAGTAATTCCAACATTGAAATACTCCAACGCTTCCAATCGAAAACGCTAAGATCCCTAATAAATGCACCATGGTATGTTACCAACGAAACAATCCACCGCGACCTCAGGATACCTACAGTCAAAGATGAAATACACAAGTCCAGAAGCAGATATAACGCAAGAGTCAACAACCACCACAACCCATTAGTCACCCAACTACTAGACACGACGGACCAGATCCGCAGACTAAAAAGAAAATACCCTTTAGATTAAATCCTTAGATCCTACTAGAACCAACAATATAAAACTATTATAAGCCATGTCATTGTATCACGCCAAATGAAGTTACTGAAAATTCTCAACCAGAATTGATTGTAAATATTCTAATAAATATAAAAAAAACGTGTTAATTGCCTAGGCGTATCCGGTATGTTCAGACGTTTTTGTACGAGGAGGTAAAATATAAAGTGCAATATTCAATCTGTGTGGATCAATTGAATATCTACCCCAACCTATATGTAATGATCATGATTTTCGTCTCATTTTAATTGTGTGATTCTCGAAGAATCACCTCTTAATTTTTAATTTTTTTACACCTACAACTGAACACCCTGTATTAGCGGTGTATTTTATGCATTGTTATACAATAAATCAGTTTAAATTTCATTCTCGATTTATACAGGGTATCTCGGTTTAACTAGATATATTCATTGGGGCCTCATAATCATGTTAAGTTCACGCAATAGCGTGTACAGTATGTACCGAGAGCGAAATTTATACTGATTTACTATATAACGTTATACAAATAACGCTTATAAACTATGATATTATAAAGTATGATGCGCCTACGAATTCTTGTAAACTTTTATAAGTAATATAGCATAGCGCAAAACCTTAAATCATATCGCGTAATGTATGTCGCGTAATGTTGTTGTATAATCGCAAATGTATGTTGTCATATTCGTGCCAGTTAATAATGTTCTTAAACGCCTTAAAATATTAAGGTATCTAAATCCCGAATGCGCAGGATAAAGATCAGAAGTTGTATCGAAACAAATAGGTTGGTTGGTTGATATCGAAACCGAAATGATTCTGACGATTCCCCCTGTTCCTTCATTACAATTCCTGATTTAGGGAAATGTGAAATTCGGCGGGGGTTCACAAGCTCCAATCCAAAGAATAACTCCTTTCAAGGAGTATGGGCTCTGATAGTGCCTGACGTCCTGCGCTAGATTACCAGACTCGTGGCGTGGTCCAGAATAAATGATCCAAGGAAACTGATGCAAAAATGCACACATGAGCACTATGTGTGACATGGCCTTAAATCGTCGCTGTCGAAAAGGGCCTTGTGAAGAGGTTCTTCTCTCTTCGCAGTCCTTATTTAAGAAGACTATACAGTTTACAAGTTTCGAGGATACATTCGAAATGTCACAGTTGTCCTCTTTTATTGCTCCTAGCTATATTCTTGTTTATGGTTTTTTCATAATCGAATGATCACTAATTTAGTTGAGTGTTTTACCAAGGATGTCTTTATTATTGTTAAGTCAGAAGCTAAAAGCTTTCACACGTATCGAATATTTTAAATAATGCGCGCTATCACGACAATACAAATTATTAAGATGGCGACGATCTATCTTCGGTTACAGTAAAACCTAAATTTCATTTTAATAGTGATTTCAGTAGCTAATAGAGTGCGAATATTTGTGATGTATCTGTTTCGTATGCGTATTTGTTTAGAGGAACAATTAAAATAGGAGAACTAACTAACTGCAGAGAAGATTTGACGCCATAACTAATTTGTGATTTATGATTTTTATCCATCTTATTTTTATTACTGAATAAATTTTATTAATTCTCAGGATTTTAATCTGTAATCATAATTAGGTGAATCATACATATTAAGATTGATAATTTAACATAGAGATGCTTAATAGCTTGCTCACAAACAACACCTCTCCTTTCGAGGTACTTCTGAAGTACCCAGCGACAGTCTTTTGTTTACATGCTTAACATTAAAGATAATGATACGTAATAGCACGAGCAAAAGAATATATAGTGTATATGTTCCTGTTTATGTATATCGCCCATTAAACGTGTATAAGCCTTAAGTCTTAAGCCCTCAGATTACGACCTAGCGGCTAGGACGCAGCTGGATATTGTACAGCGATAAATACGATCAAGGAAGCACAATATAAACGAACTTTATAACAATATCGTATTTGGTCTCATTTTAATCAGGAAAGTCTTACCAATATGTTAATAGAATTTTTATTAACAAAAAGTAAAAAATAAAGAAGTTGCATTGTTGCATTATCTTACCGATAGGACGGCGATATAAATCTTGAAAGAAAATTCGCTACTGTATCACATAATTCGCGTTAATGGTTCAAGAAGAAAGCATTCCAGTGGTGGAATTAAAATATGGACAGTTAATGAATAAATCATTAAAGACAGTTACAGACGAAATACTATTTGGCAGCTGGTTTCCAAAATATTTTTGCACACGGTGTTCATATACTAATTAGTAGTTTATACTAATTAGTTAATTTCAAGTATATTAAATTTTGTATCCTTTAGTAGTACATATTTGTACATGACTGTGGTCTCGTTGCATCCTAACCCCAGTAAAAAATATTTTCTGACTAAAATTATGTATGTATTTGTAAGACGACATGAAGCTTGGAACGCTCGGCATGGTTGCCTGGATTTCATGGTCTCCTGAGATGACTCTTTTTTTTACGTGGAGGGAACGTTTATAGGCACCCTTCATAGAAACATTCATAGGAAATCGGATCCTTCTGCCCGAACGCAT
Source organism: Bombus affinis (assembly GCF_024516045.1). Lineage (NCBI taxonomy): Eukaryota > Metazoa > Arthropoda > Insecta > Hymenoptera > Apidae > Bombus > Bombus affinis. The sequence continues at coordinate 2,110,351 of NC_066348.1, forward strand.
GACGTATTTATTTGTCATATTTTCATTATTCGAGCTCACTTGTCTTTCACTTTGTGCGGTTTGAACACCAAGCAGTATTATTATGTCCCGATTTTCGACACTTTGCTATTCAATGCTGCCTTTTATAAGGAACGCGGGTTTTAGTCGGTCTATGGAGACTATTGCATTTCTATTGTTTATTTTTATAATGAAATTCTTTTCTCCGCACTGTATTACTTTGTAAGGTCCGTCGTAAAGTGGTTGTAAACTGCGGACGGCGTCGTTACGCAGAAATACATAGGGTGACATTGCGAATTCGCAGGAAATGAACAGGTTTTTCTCACCATGTCGGTTGTTCGGTTGCGGCTTAATTTCTTCGATACGTTCTTTAAGCCGGTTTGCGTATTCGGAGGTCGCTTGTCGTACCGTCGGTACGAAAAATTCCCCTGGTAATCGTATTTCTGCACCGTAGATCATTTTGGCAGCCGTTGCATTCAGGTCCTCTTTAATGGCTGTTCGAATTACTAATAGTACGATCGGCAAGATGTCAATCCAGTTGCTCGTATCATGGCATTTGATTACCGCTTTCAACTGTCAGTGTAGGCGCTCTATCATCCCGTTGGACGCGGGGTGGTAGGCCGTCGTGCGTAAATATTTGATACCGAGCAACCGGCATAATTCGTTAAATAATTGCGACTCGAATTGGCGTCCTTGGTCGGTTGTTATTTTCGATGATACGTCAAAACGAGTTATCCAGGTCGAAAGGAGGGCTGAAACAACGATTGACGCTTTCATATCGGCTATGGGTATGGCTTCGGACCAACGCGAGAAACAGTCGATACACGTTAGACAATATCGGTAGCCTTTCGAATACTGCATCAGGATAATGTTTACGTGGATGTGTTCGAATCTGCCTGCCGATGCTTCAAACGTTCCGACTGGGGATGCTACGTGTCTGGTGACATTATATCGCTGGCATGGTATACACTGTCGTGCCTAGTTTCTGCAGTCTTTGTTTCTAGACGGCAAGACAAAGCGTGTCGTCACCAGGTTTTGTGTAGCGCGTATTCCGGGATGGGAAAGTCCGTGGAGCTTTCGGTATATACGGTCGTACTGTGTCGCCTGATACATGGCAATATGTATCTACGCTTTGATCGGGAAAACGTGTCTTTTTCAGTAGTAACGCGTATGTACCTGAGTTGACTAAGTCGTAGCTCGGTGTCGTTTTCTTGCGCGGCGGCGAGAGTTTGATGGTTCACAAACATTTCTATAGCTTCGATGCGAGATAGGGCGTCAGCTACACTGCTGTCCTGTCCTTTGATGTATCGTATGTCAGTCGTACACTGTCCGATGAAGTCGAGATGTCGGAATTGTCGGGGCGAACACTTGTCGGGGTGCTGGTTGAACGCGTATGTAAAGGGTTTGTGGTTAGTATAGATCACAAAGTTTTTCCCTTCAACAGCGTGTCAAAAACGTTTGACCGCGGTGTACATCGCGAGAACTTCTCGGTCGTATGCACTATATTTTTGTTGCGTGGGAGTCAAGGATTTTGTGACGAATCCCAGCGGCTGCCATTTGTCATTCGCGCGTTGTTACAATACTGCACTTATTGCGTAGTCGGACGCGTCTACCGCAAGGCTGACGGGCGAACCTGGTATCGGATGCCCTAGCATCGTAGCGTCCGCGAGTGCACGTTTTGATTCATTGAAACTGTTTTCTGATCTTAGAAACTGATCTTAGAAAAGATACGCTTACCGTACAGATGTTGCGCAAAGTCTTCGATATACGACAACGAGTATCTCTCGGGTACGGTGCGGGCGTTCAATGCACGGTAATCACCACAGAGTCATAGGCCGCCGTCCTTCTTCGGTACGACGAGCAGAGGTGATGCCCGTGGGCTCTTCGATAGCCGTATCATTCCTTGTTCCATCATCATCTCAAACTCTGCCTTGACCTGCGATCAGGTGCGAGGCGGCGGGGTTTGCTGTAGACGGGTGGGCCAGGTGTGGTGTCGATATGGTGTACCACACCGTGTCGAGTTTTCTCTCGTCCGAAAACCGGTGGACGGGTTAGGTCCGGAAATTCGGCGAGAAGTCGGTGATACGTCGGCTCACCAATGATTGTCTTAATCGACGCTATTCGGATTGTATCCGTGTATCCTCTTGATGACTGGTTCGTGGTCGAATCTATGAGACTTTTATTTCTTGCGTCTACTAACAATTCGTAGTGGCTAAGGAAGTCCATGCCGATGATAGGCATGTTAACGTCTGCTATTATAAAACGCCATTTCAGTGCTCGACGCAATGCTAGATCGATGGACACAAGGATGGTGCCGTAAATCGCGATGCGTGACCCGTTGGTCGCGAACAGCTTGTACGTATCTTTGTTCGCGGGTGCGCATAGTTTGATGCGCGGGTATACACATATATCGGCGCTGGTGTCCACGAGGAAGGAGAGCTTCGACTTCCCGTCTGTGACGAAAATGCGGCAGGATGCCAGGATCATCGCATGTTTACGGATAGCTGCTTCCGCTTCCTTTGGGTCCAGTTGCATGGGTTTCGACAATTTCTTGCTCGGTCTTCGAAGATTGCGTGGTAGTAGCAGAGACTAGAGTTCTGCGGTCTGTTCCTTGAATTCGATCTGCGATGTCTTAAGCTTGATCGTTGATAGCGGCGATGGTTGAGGCTCAGTACTTCGTTTTGTGCCTCTATTCGGGACAACCTGTCATCCAACGTGTCCGAAATGTGGCTTTGCTGTTCGCCTTCCATTCTTTCTGTTCCGACAGCGGCAATTCGTCCTTTCTCTGAGTGTGCTTTGTGGATCCGGTCGGTCGCCCGCGTTAAATTTTCTGCTTTGGTGTCATCCATAGCGGCTAGGACGTGCTTGATATAATCTAAGAGTCGATTTCTCCAAAGCGTAAAGATGAAGTCATGTGGTATAGAGGAGCTGGCGAGTTTTCTTAGGTCTGGGTAAAATTGAGACGGCTTTCTGTCGCCTATTTCTTTAGATTCTAGTAGCTTTCGCATTCTCGTGCTGTCTGAATTGGCCAGTTTGCGGATGATCTCATTTTTTAATTTTTCGTATCATTCTGGTAGACTCACCACTATATCCTCGACTTGCTGTAGGTGCCGATTCTCGAGACATTTGGTGAGTGTCACAAATTTTACTCGGTCATAATATCCGCTGCCTCTAATTACGCCTCCAACAAGGCAAACCATAGTATGGTGTTCTGGGGATGCAGTGGAGGCATGCTGATCATTTGGTTGGCTGTGCTATTGCTATTCGCGGCCTCATTAGTATTTGCCATTCCACAAACACTATTAATTCGCGATGATCGAAGTCTCTGTGGTACTATCACGTTCACATATTTCACTGTATCTCACGTCTGGTTGTCATCAGTTTGAGGTGGTTTAAGGTGAAAATGTCCAAGAAATACTTTAGATGTTCAATAATATAGTTTATTTAACAACCAGCAGTTAACAATCAACAGTCAACACTCCACGTTTTTCGACTATGTTTGCTTCGCTGTTACACTGGACTCTTCGCACTTCGCTGTTCAAGACCGAATGAATCTTTGGACAGATTCTTTTCTTTTATTGCTCCTCGATATCCCCACTACGCACGCGTTTGTTAGACGTCCGCGACCGTTACCGCGTATGCATTCTTCGATCGGAAAGTTTCGTCGTCGAGTGCCGCCACACTTCTACGATGACATTCCGAAGCGTATCTGGAGGAGCCCTAGAACCGCGAAAGCATAGTCATGAGCACCCTCACTTGCGCTGATCCTCTCTCTTTGATGGCGCGATGTGCGGTCATGCCATATTGCACCCCACCCTCGATATTTTTTTTTTCTTTTTTTTTGCGTGGGGAGGGGAAAATGCTATTACGCATGCCCAGTGACCCGCATCACTGGGTTATGTGGGAGTCGGTCGGATGTCGTTGCCATACCCACTAAAAACCCCTCCTCCTTCTTCCTCCGCTTGGGGGGCAGACAACCCCGGTAAAACCTGTAGGCAGTCATCAGGGTTGTCCTTTCGTGCCCCGTTGTATCTACTTCTTCGGGCAGTTACTGCTCATGTCGTCCTCTCAGCCAGTTCAGAATACTGGGCTGGTCTCCTTCTGCGGTTTTTCATTGTTTCATGTTCTTGCCCTCATTGCTCCGCGTAGTTGTTGTTTCGCTCGTTCTTCTCCTTGCCTCTTCCCAGGCCCTCGCTGTCACCCACCTGTGACACATGAAGGTCTTGTAGAATTGCCTGAATTTATTCCAGCTCTCGTCCTTGCCGGTCACCGTGGCAATCAGATTGCCCACGTCTATCTTCCCGCCCAGAGCGTTCTCCAGCTCGATCCTCCTGTCCGTCCACTTCGGGCACGCGAAGAGGGCGTGCTCTGCATCGTCGTTCGGGTCTCCACAGTCGAGACAGTTGCTGTCGCTGTCCCTGCCAATCCTTTTCCTATAGACACCGAAGCTCCCATGCCCGGTTAGCAGCTGCATGGTGTGGTGATCGATGTCCATCTTCTTTTTGGTAAATAGCAGCGCACTCGGTATTAGCTTCTTTGTGATATTTTCTTTTTTGTAGTTGTTCCACTCCTTCTGCCAGTTCTCTTAGGCCTTCTTGCGAATCGCCTCCAGTTCCTCCTTCAGCTTGCAGCCGTCATCCGTGCCAATCCTGGACCCATGGATCTTGTTCCTCTCGTAGGTCTCTCCGAGCATCTTTATCTTTATGTAAATCGGGAGATTCCCGGTCAACACGCAAAGTGCCGCGTGGGAGACGGTACGGTATGCCGTCGTTGTTATGCACAGGGCCGTTCGTTGTGCTCGTTTCAGCTTTTTCCTGTTCTTATCGGTATTCGCTGCTCTAGCCCACACCGGTGCTCCGTAAGTTACGATGGACTCCCACACATTGTAGTAGAGCCTACGAGCCAAGCTGGGCGGCCCGCTGATGTTGGGTAGAATTCCTCTAAGGGCTCCTATTAACTTGTCGGCTCTGTTACACACCATCTCGATATGCGCACCGAACCTCCGACTGGAGTCAATGACGACTCCGAGATACCTGATGCGATCGACCGTTTCGATGTCCGAGGAGCCCAGCCTGAGTTTCACCACTCTCGGCACTCGCAAGCTTGTGATGAGCATGACCTCCGTCTTTTCTCTCGCCAGGGTGAGCCCGACACTCGTGCACCAATCGTTGGCGATCCTTAGCATCGTGTTGACCTTGGCGGAGGCCTTTTCGTTCCCCCGACGGAACATGTGATGGCCAGATCATCCGCGAAGGCGGTTGCTCTGACCATTGGCATGTTGTCGAGTCTCTCGAGCAACCGGTCGTATACCAAGTTCCACAGGAATGGTCCGAGGATGGATCCCTGCGGGACTCCCGCCGCCACCTCGTGTTCCACCGTGCCGTGCTGGTTGCTCACGATGATCCTCCTTCCGGATAGGTAACTGTCGATTAGCCTTTTGACCTTCCATGGCAGCTTCCTCTTGTCAAATTCCTCGTATATGCTCTTCCAGCTGAGCGAATTGAAGGCATTGCTAATATCCAGGGTGATCATCACGCATATTACCTTCTTCTGTTTGCAGATGTTGGCAAACTTCATCACCTGCGTGATGGCGTCTACCGTACTCCTCTTCTTTCTGAAGCCATATTGCCTCCGATGGAACGGGTCCGTTCCGATGCATCTCTCGATGATCATCTTAAAGCATTTTTCCCAGATCTTGCTCATGGTTGCGAGTATGCTTATCGGCCGGTACGCGTTGGGGAGACTGGGATCCTTACCCGGTTTCCTTAGCAGTATTACTCTGGCCGTCTTCCAGCAGACTGGGATCCTTCCTGATTCAGTGATGCCGTTGAACGCCCTTGTCACGCTCGCTCCTGCGACTCGCTACCAGCTTCGCGATCTCGCCCGGCACGCCATCGACTCCTGCAGCCTTCTTGGTGTTCATTCTTCCGGCGGCATCGACGACATCGCCTTCGCCGATGGCGACGCTGAGGCTAATATCTCCTTCTTCTTCGGTCTCTGCATCTTCGCGGCCCTCATAATGGGGGGGTCCGTGTCCCAAGGTGAATAGCCTCTGTAGGACTGCCTTCACCATGTCGATCGGCATGTCGTTGGTTGGTCCCTTGCTTTTACATTTCTTCATGACCGTGCGATAGGGTTTGCCCCAAGGGTCGCTCTCCAGTATCTTGCAGTATTCTGTCCAAGCTGTTTTTTTTGCTGCGGGCGATCTCCTTTTTTAACTGCCTTCGGATCTCCTTATAGGCGTTGACGAGGGGCTCGGTGTTGCCGGCATTCTTCTTCCTTTCTCTCGTCACCTTCCTGAGCGCTTTGTGCGCCTGCGCTCTCAGTTCCGCGATCATCGGGTTCCACCAGTAGTTCGCGTACTTGCGGCTCGCCGCACAGTTCGACTTCCTTAGCATCCCTTCGCACGTACCTTCGATGCTCTTTTGCAAGGGCTCGGCCCCATCCTCTCCGATAGCCGCGTTGAGGTCCTCCTTCTTCAGTGTGTCGTCGAATCTGCTCAGGAACTCCTCCGGCGACATGTCCTTGGTCACGTACCTGTAGAACTTCGATACGGTTCGGGTCTTCCTCGCCTTAAACCTGTGGAGCACGTACAGATGGTCCGAGGCCGAGTATTTGTCCAAGACCGCGCTTCCGGCGTGTATCTCGCTGATCTTGTTGGATACGCTTATTATGTCGGGGAAGCTTGTCTTCCCGTTCATAAAGAAGGTGTACTTTTCCTTGAGCCTCAATGGAAACACCCGGTGGCCGCTTAGTGCCTCCATTAAGACTCTCCCTCTCTTGTCTGTGGTCGATCCTCCCCAACAGGTTGACTTTGCGTTGAAGTCTCCGGCCACGACGACCTTGTCGTGTCTTCTAGCCACGCTCTTCGTCATAGTCGACAGCGTGTCTATGTATTCGGAGTAAGCTAGCTTATTTATGTTGGGCGAACAGTATCCGCTGAAGCAGAAGACGTCGCCGACGCGGACGCCCACTATCCCGTCGCTCTTGACCCCTGTTGTTTCATCAGGCAGTTTGCCATTGAGGAGTGTGACCCATTTCGAGGCGTCTCCTTTGGTGTCATTAAACCAGTGCGGTAGCTACCTGTTCGGCTCGGAAATTATTATTATATCCGGCCTAAGTTCATCGCGCATTGGTGCATCATGTCCTGAGCCAGCTTGCATCTGTTGAGGTTTATCTGCAGTATCCTCATTTATTCGCTTTCAACCGCCTTCTATATTCTGGACAAGCCAGGGATCCGGTTACGTGGTCAAATTTCACTCCTTTCTCCTTGCTGCAGATGGAGCAGCAGGGTGCGTTGACGCAGGCAGCTATCGTGTGGTCTTTGGCTCCCCACTTCCTGCAAATCTCCTTTCCAGGGCTTATCGCCGTGCATTTGTTCGCGATATGCCCGAACATGTGACATCTGTAGCACTTTACCACATTGAGTAGTGCCTTTATCGAGGCTATCGTCAAACCGGTTCTGATCTTCCGGCTCGCCCCCTCTTTGGCCAGATAGGCTTTCGGCATCGTCACTATTGCCGATTGGGTGCCCCACGGCGCCATTTTTAGGGTCTTTACTTCGACCTCAGTGATGTCGCTTATGCCCAGTTGCATTACTATCTCCCTGGCTAGTTCTTCCTTGCCTACGAGCGGGTCTATATCCCTGATCTCTACGGAGGTCTTGTCGCGCATTGGTAGCGCTCTCACCTTGCCTCTTAGCGCCGTGTTCATATCCGCCGCGGTCTTTTTGGCGTTGCCACCTGCTTTCAGCTCGATCAGAATGTCACCTGTTCTGGTCCTCCTAATTCCACAGCTCTCTTTTAGGGTCTCCCTTGCCCCCATCAAGTCTTTGTAGACCTGGATCCACTCCTTGTCTTGCCCTACTTTGACGAGGATGGCTTCGGGTCTGTTACGTATCCTCTTCGGTCCCTCCGGCCTCTTTGGCTTGTCCAATGCCGCCCTTCCTGCGTTCGCCTTCCTGGCCACCGTCGGGGTGTCCGTTCTTTTTCCTCTCCTTCCGCGGACAGGGATCCAGTCATCCTTTACATCGCTGTCCGAGCAGTCCGTAGTCGCTTTTGCCGAGCTGTTGCCGGCACAGGCTCCTGCGTAGGAGGCCTCCACGGTCGTTGGTCTCTTTCTCTTGGCGTCGCCCTTCCCCTCGACGGGCGATATCTCCTTCCTTTTTCCTTCCTTCTCCTCACTCCTCCCCGGAGGGGTGGTCATCCTGGTAGCCGTGACTGTCCTAGCGTTCCTCTTTGGCCTCATCTCGTCCAACATCGAGTGGAGCTTGATCGCTTTTTTACTGATAGCGTCCCTCCTTTTCTTGATGTCGGTATCCTTTTTGCTCATGAGGTAGAGTCTGCTACCTATGCATTGGATTTCGCGGAAGACTTCTGTGATGATTTCCGTCATCGCCTTCCATTCGCTCATTTTGATGACGATACTGTCCTCGTCATTGCTTTTGGTATCGGCCGTTGCTCCGTTCGCCATGGCCTTCCTCCTGAGACATTCCCTTGGTGCCGCCGCTTCGCTGCCGCTGTCCGACATTTCCGCCGGTGTGTCTAGCTCCGAGGTGCTGGCCGCTTCGTCCCTCGTTGTCATCGGCTGGCTCCTGGCCAGGCTTCTCGTTGTCTTGCACGCGCTCCCCTCCACTGGGGACTTTCTCATATATCTGGTGATCTTGTCACCTTTCGGGATTTTTTCTTTGGCGATTCGGGTCGCCTTTTCGGTGGGTGGTGTCTTATCCTTGAGTGCCTGCATTGGCATCTCGACATCCTCGATGATTCCCGCGATGTCTTCATCAAATTCGAGGTATCTTCTTGTGCTTTTCTTGCACATCTTTTCCTCTGTGACAACTGCGGGTGTTTCTTGGTCCCCGGTCGTGTTTACCGAACGAGGGGAGGCCCTGGGATCGACCTTCCTCTCGCCGTTCGCCCAGTCGTTGGGTGACCGTCGGGTCGAGCCTGGGACTCTACTCGAATCCCCGACGGGGCCTGGAAGCTCCGAAACCCCCTGAGCCGTAAGTTTACTTACCTTATAGTACTTGTCCATATTGTATTTGTATCTTTAATATACATATATATATATATTTGTATCTTTAATATACATATATATATATATATGTCAGATTAAAGTCAGGATTATGGGGATGGGCGTTTAATGAATTTTCGTTGGAATTAGCCATTGCCGTGATACAATGGAGAGTTTATTAGCACGGGCTTATTAACAAGATTACGCACTAGTGATGATGACCTTAGGTTCGAAACGAATCCGCGGTCACGGGATGGTAAACGTATGTCCTCGCACAGTTCAAGTCTAACTCTTTATTAACTAGATGTGATGTATTCGCTGGTTGTAAGGTGGCACTGTCATTCGTCGATGAGATCGTACGAAAGAATGAATCTCCGTCTCGACGATGTCGTCGAGGAAAACTATATTGGGTGGGTCTAAGGATATGAGATCCTCGGATTCGTCAAAGAAAGCTTTCTTTCCAAAGGAGAGGGAAATTAGCGCTGTTGCTAATTGGTCGATCTCCATATCGGCGTTTTGAAAGAGATGCTGGCCGCCCTTGAGGGGAGGTTGTTGACGGGGGGCAACGCTCGTGGAGGATAGGTTTCTCCTATCTTCCCGTAGTTGCAACAAAGTCTATTTGACGGACTTCGCTTGACTAAATCTTAAGATCTATAGCGGGTCCTTACGTTAGCTAAACATACGCCACAAAGGCATGCCGACACCCGGCGATCATCTTACCCGAAGGACAAAATCTGCGTGTGGCGGGCCGCGGGATAGAAACTATTGAAGTATTTACTGCCACGTATCGCTACGACTATTTCTTTTAAGGAGAGGTATAGAGTTACTCTGTGCCTTTGTTAGATAAAACGTTCATCCCTTTGACCGCGGCTACGTTCGGCGACTGATTGTCGCCTCGAGCCCAAGCTCATGATCATAAATCTCGAACAATCGGAGCGGCATTCGTTTAATCCAAGTTACAGAGTTGCGGTATTCCCGCGAATCCAAGGAGGAGCTCCGGCGTTCTTTCATCTCCGACATATATATATATGTATGTTTGAAATGGATGTCCTTCGACGTAGCCGGTCGTCGTATACTCCCACTGTATCCTTCCGCGTGTATGCGATTCGCGTCCTAAATAACTTGCCGATGTCGTCGTAAAGTCGCCAGTCGTATGACTGATGACCGGATACTAAAACTCGCAGTGTCCCTATCACTGTTCGACGCGGGGAGTTTAGATTGGCCCTCCACGGGGGCGCTCTCCACCACTCCTTGGTTACCCAGGTAGCCCGCACGGTGGCGCTTCGGTCTCGCGACCCAAGATGGCCTCCGCCTCTAACCTCACTTTTCACACACAGCACTTTCAATCGTTTCTCTCGCTTTTATACCAGCGAGCTCCCCTATTTCTTGTATTCCCACTCATTCCGGAGCACTAGAAACTTCACTTTCGTGCACTTTTCCGCCCGAGTTCTTTAATTTACCCAGATATTTCGGTTATGCCTACGGAGCGACGTGCACGTGTCTGTTCTGCTTGCCGCCATCATTTTGAATGACCCCACCCTCGATATTACAGTGCAAGTTTGCCTGATTCCCCAATCAAGGCAGTTTGGCAACACCGCGGTGCTGATATCGGCTAGCGCCTAATGTTCTTGCCTGCGAGGTGGACCGAACTCGCCTTGTCAAGGTGCGTCCACAAGTTCTGCCCCATCTTCGCAGATCGTCATCTACCGATGTTCTCTGGATGGGAACTTCATTGCCTTTTCCGCTCCGCAGCCTCCTTCCAGAGCATCACTTGATCACAGAAGGAGGTGACCGCCCTTCTACCTCTCTAGCCCGTCGGAAAGTTGCTCTAAGCACCGCCGGCGACGAGAGATTCACTCCTATTTCCGCGGTGAGAGTGTGACGTAGCACTGCTCCAGCGTGTGCTACGCCGAGTCCACTTCCTCATTACAAAAGTGGCATCTTGTAGTCGCTTTCTTACAGATCTGATGCAGGTACTCACCGAAGCATCCGTGCACGGTGAGTACCTGCGTAATCCTGTACGTCAAGGAAAGCCCGCCGCCGTCCAACCAAATGCCCCTGTTTGCCTGGACGTCCTTTTTCCCCGCAAGGAGGGGAAAATTCTATTACACATACCCAGTGATGGGTTACTAGGTTATGTGGGACTCGGCAGATGGTGTAAACCATACCCACTAAAAACCTCTCCTATATCTGCTTCTTTAACCGTACAAGCACCAATCTCTCACGACATTACTTCAGGGTTGGCCTTATGTTAATACCGCTTTTCTACAATCTCCTTCTAGCACCTTCTTCTTCTCTCCTCTATCTTTTCTTGCGCCAGCCGAGACTTCATTATTATATTACACAAGGCCTGGAACTCAGTCCAGTTGTCCCTTTTTGCACCACTAGCCCGATCAAGTTGTCAATTGTCACTGATGTGCCGAGGTGATTTTCCAACTCGGTCCTTTCCCTTATCCACCTGGGGCAGTGGAACAGCGCATGTTCGGCGTCGTCACGATGATCCTCGCAGTCCCAGCAACGGGCGTGTACTTCCTTCCTGATCATCCTTCGGTACACGTTAAAAATACCATGTTCGGTCAGGATCTGCATAATAAAGTGGTCAATGTACCTCCTATGCCTCTTGAACGTGCAGACGTCTGCCACGAGCCTTTTCGTCCAGCTGTCGTTGCGATAGTCACGTCACTCCTTCCATTTGTCCTCCATACGCTCCTCCACTGTCTTGATCCTTGCATAAAAGACCAAGGCCGGATCTTCTCTTGAACGGGTATCGTATCGTGACTGCAGATATTCTTTTTTAATTCGATATTTCTCGGCTCGGGACACTGTGCGGTACACCGTAGATGATACCATTCAGATTGGACAGCAACGATCTCAATGCTCCCATAAGAGTATCGGCCTTACCGCACACTTTCTCCAAATGAGCCCCGAATCTTCTGCAGTTATCTACCTGTACCCCAAGGTATCTAATCTCCTGCTTCGTAGTTAGAAGGTGCCCCTCCACGTTCATTTCAATTACCTTGGGGATCCGCTTGCCCATCAGTAGTATCACCTCGGTCTTCTCCTTTTTTTTTCCGTGGAGGAAACCTTCATAGGCGCCCCGCGCCCTCCGGGGAGAAGGCGCCGGGTAGTGCCGGATTCGTACAGGCTAAAACCTTGACAGTGATCGTCCTGACGATTGGTAGGAGAGCCCCGGGACCATCTTTTCGTATTGCTGCTGGGGCACTCCTTCATCTTCTCCCTGATAGTGTAACCGGGAGTCATCCTTGGTTGATTGGGCCGTTAGGAGGGTCCACTCCTCCTGATGCCAAGCTGCCTGGGTCGGCGTGTAAGTCTGAAGGAAAGACCAGACCCTCTTCGGCGTGACGGCACTTTTGATGGGGGTTGTGCTCTCACCCTTTTTCTTTCAGCGCGGTCCTTTGCGAGCGTGATTTGCTCGCAGTAGGAGCGGACGGCGATGTACTCCTGTTGCTCTCTCAGCATGGCTTCTACGATCGTCTCGAGGGTCAAACTCTCGCCGATTGCGAGTTGTAAAACACGGCGCTGTTCCTCCCACGCCGGATAGAACTCCAGCGTGTGCTGTGCCGTGTCTTCCTTTTCCTCGCAGTGGTGGCACGTACTAGTCACCTCCCGCCGAATCCTTAGCAGGAACTCCCCGAACGTTCCGTGCCCGGTGAGCACCTGCGTCATCCTGTACGTCAGCGGAAGTCCGCCACAATCTCTCCAGGCCCCCCAGTTCGGTAGGACCGCTCCAATGGCCCGATGAGCCGCACAGCTCGGCGGCGAGCTGACTGCGCCACCGTTCCCAAGTCTCGAGCCTTGCCTCCCCCCGGACGTCGCGGACCGACTGCCCGGCAGAGAGCGTATCCTCGCTCGAGCACAGGCCCTGCAGTTGACGGTAGACACGTTGAAGCGCTAGGGCCTGGAGCTCGAACGGAGGAGACGCCGCCAGGACAGTCGCCGACGCATATGATATCGTCCGATATCCCCTTATGATACTGATGGCGGTCGTTCTATGAAGCCTCCTCAGCAAGAGTAGACTGCGTCGACTTTTCATCAGATCCTCTGCCCACACCGGAGCCCCGTACAGGACCCGAGAACGGATGACTCCCTCATACAGTAGGCGCACTCCGACATTTGCCCCGCCGACATTCGGCAGCAATCCACAAAGGGCGTTGGCTGTCATAGTCACTTTGGAAACCAGGAGCTTGAAGTGCGGCCCGAACGTCCATCGACTGTCGATGATGAGGCCCAAGTATTTCATCCGTGGTCCTACCTCAACCTCCTCTCCGCTTATGTCCACACACAGGTCGGGCGGAGGAGCCCCTCTACGTCGATCTCGGTCTTCTCCTGTGCGAATTTCAATCCTTTATCACACCCAATGCCGTACTTAATTTATTATCCGCTTCTTCCTGCTCGGACGTTGACGAAAACGACGGCATTCATTTTCGGATTCGCCTTTAATTCCTTTAGTAGACCATCGTATACCAGATTCCAAAGCAGTGGTCCAAGTATGGATCCCTGAGGGACACCCGCGTACACATTCCTCCTTAACGGTTCTCTTGTCGTCTTTACTATAATTTTTTCGTCTTCGAGATAATTCTTGAGGAGGGTCGTCAATTTCTTGGGCATCCCTCTTGACCTTTAGCACGTTCGCGGGGACACGGGATCTCGAAGAAGCGCACCAACGGGAGTCGTAAATTCCTGTTACGACTAATCGACGCCACGAATCGTTCGATCCCTTATTTCTTATGGGATAATAAGGGTAGTTGATTGAATAACGCTGCTATTAACAGGTTACTATATATCATATTTTGACTTATCCAACAACTTCAGTGTGATGGACTGATTAGTCGCTCCTATGTTGTTGCGGAAGAAAGCTCGTTGTGCCCTTTGAACGAAGAATGCGGATTCGTTGTTTACACTATTTGTCAGGAAAGTGAGGGTAACGATTCGTGATGTCGATTGGTTATGACCCACGCTGATGCATGAAGGTATAAGGAGGAAGTTTCCTACCAACGTAGCTGGTGGGTGACCTTGTTCATGGGAAAAACCAGCTTTTTCGTTAAACATATGTTCGTTTTTCCCATTAGGTGACTACCCGCTATCTCCGTGATTTTTCATAACGCCTAATAAACCCAAAGACCTTTCTAAGTACCAGTCATAAACCGAAAACATTTATAGGATTAGAAAATACTTCCGGATATTCACATGAACTTGAAATCATATGGTGACAATTGAGTGAAAAGTTAAAGTTTATGGTGGGTCCTTAGATTTATTGAGGGTCGGACTGACGGTACGTGGTGCGTAGGCTGCCAGGCAATGCAGGATATCGCGGGAACCATCTCATGCGACGTAACACCTCTAGATTCTGCTTCTTCCAAGATCCTATTCCGGCTGAGAATGTTGAACGCATTTTTCACGTTCACCGCTACCAACACAGAAATCCTATTTCTTTTCTTGGAACAGTCAGAAAGATCCGTTACTCGGTGCAGGACGTCCACTCGCAGATTTTACTAAGTACTGTGAGCACGCTGATCGGTCAGAAAGACGATGTTAACGTGGGATCTCTGCCCGCTTTAAAGTTTAGATTTTGCCTGGACGCCCTGGACGAACGTAAGCCCGGGCGCGGCCGCCCTTTTATCGAGGTTGGCCCGCCAACTATCGTGCATGTTTGATCCCGTCTGAACCTTGACGTCAGTACCTGCAGGCAAACTCTACCCAACAGATCCCGGGTGCGGAAGTATATCTCACGACACCTCAGGGCCTGCAGCTCGAACGGAGGAAACTCCGCGACCACCGCCGCTGCCATCGCCGATATGGTGCGGAATCCCCTCACCGCCTTGAATGGCCACCATCCTATAGAACCTCCTGACCAGCAGAAGGCTGCGACAAGTATTGTTGTCTTTGGTAACGGGTTCTTTCTTTAGTGCAAATTGATCGCCACACGGGAACACCTATGGCCATAGGGATTGGGGTTACGCCCAACCAGAGCACAAGGCACCCAGTACCTTGCTACCAGGAATAGTTAAGCCTGGAAGGGGCTGTCGCCCGTCTCAAGTGGAACGGGGCACATTCCAAGCCCTCCTCGTCTCACCAGGACGGTTCCGGAGCAGGTGGGGCGCTGCTCACCCGCCGAAGGCCATTCGATGGAGCCATCACCTTAAATCGGCAGTCTTGGCCATCAACCACTGCCACTACGAGTCCATACCCATTAATTGGCCGAGCAAAGAGGTCGCTATTCCCTCCGGGCTGTAACTCGACCGCCCGTGGTACCAACCTTCGTCGTTGGTGGGACTATCGTATGGATGTACGGCCACGTCATTGCCGGCCGGCGACCTGCTAACCGAGCTCGGCAGTTCCAGATGGGACTCACGTAAGCGGGGGCCTCAAGGTACTTGCGTACCCGGGAACTTATCCCGACGGTCCCATCCTTGGCATCAGGATCGTGGGTGCGCTACTACCCAAGGCCACGTAGAAAGAGTGTAACCGTACTAAAACGTCTTACACCCCCGGCAACCTTCCCTGCGGAGTACATAGGGACTCACGTAAGCGAGACGCTTGTCCCGACGGTCCCCCTGGCTGCGGGAACGTGGGTTTGCCAGCTCCCTGCGTGAAGGAGGCTGCGACATACATACATATATGCAATTTTTGGTAACGGGTACTTTCCCAGACTTTTATCCATACAGTAACCCGGGTCCCCTGGACCAATTGGGGTTGGGTAAACGCCCAACCGTCGCGCAAGGCACACAGTGCCCTGCTTCCTGGATTAGCTAGGCCTGCAGGGGCTGTCGCTCGTCTCAGGTCTAACGGGGCCCTTTCTAAGCCCTACCGTCTACCGGGACGGTACCGGAGCAGTTGGGACGCTGCTCACACACCGTAGGCCATTCGGTGTAGGACGAACACATTAACTCGGCCCTCTTGCCAGCATCTTGGCCATCAACCACTGCCACCACGAGTCCATACCCATTTTTGGCCGAGCAGAGGGGTTGCTACTCCCTCCGGGCTATAACTCGACCCGCCCGTGGTACCAGCCTAAGTCGCTGGTGGGACTATCGTGTGGATGTACGGCCACGTCACTACCGGCCCGGCGTCCTGCTAACCGAGCTCGGCAGACCCAGATGGGACTCACGTAAGCGGGGCTTACAGGGCCCCTCCAAACCCTGAACTTTCCCCGACGGTCCCACCCTTGGCATCAGGATCGTGGGTGCGCTACTACCCAAGGCCCCTTGGAGAGAGTGTGGCCGCCTCTCTCCGCCGGCAACCTTCCTTGCGGTGTACATAGGGACTCATGTAAGCGGGACGCTTGTCCCGACGGTCCCCCTGGCTACGGGAACGTGGGTTTGCCAGCCCCCATAGGCTCGCAAAGCGAGCCCTCCCTGCGGGAAGGAGGCTGCGACAGCTGGCCTTTAAGTGCGCCGTCCAAATCGGAACCCCGTGAAGGAGCTTCGACTGTACCACCCCGGCGTACAGCCGGCACCTCCCGCCTTCCGGCTCCTCCTGCCTTCCGGTCCGCCAAGCTAAGGCAACGAACGTCCTAAGGCGTTCGCCGTGTCCTCGACATTAAGTCCTGAGCCAACCGGGAGCTTGTAAAAGTTCACTCACGTTGTTCAGATTCTTTCTCCATGGCCTCCACCAAGCCAGCCCTTACGGACGACCCGACCGACTCCATACTTTCTCGTTTTTTTCACTATGCCAGTCTGCGGAGATGTCTTCTTTCCTCCTCTGTCGCCGCCGATTCTCTCTTCCTGTCTCCGCGTCCTTTTCTGGGCTGGCGGCTTGCATGCTGATAACTCCATTCTATGCGACGCGGACAACCCCAAGTCTGCACATACCAGACATCGAGGCACCCGCGCCGAACAGTCCCTGGCCCGATGTCCTGGTTTGCTACACCGGTAGCACCGTGCCTCGCCTCCAAGTACTTGAAGCACTGGAGACGGTGTGTCAGGAGAGGGTGAACCCTCGCCGCCGTCCATCCTAGTCTTAGCTTGCCTCCTTCTACCGCGTTGATCTTCCTCGCCGTCGTCAGCGAGCAGCGAAGCCACAATGAACTGAGACTCCGCGGGACGGTTCGAAGCAGCCCAGCGGTAATCTCGCCAATGCGGCAACCTCCCGCCTGGGCGACGGCGACCACCATTTCCATCGAGTCGTTGAGCCCGGTCACTCTTAACTGCGCCATCCTCTTTGACACGGTAAATCTACCTTCGTACCGTCGACATCGCCTCATTTTCGAGGTAACACACTCTCTCCTCTTTCCTCCTCCTCCTTCTCCCTCTCTCTCTGTCTCTCGGCTGCTGGATGGAGCCCTGAAGGTGGCAATCACATGATGCTGAAGCTGAGCGCCAACCGCTCTAGTCTTACGGGACACTTACCGCAGTCTTTTCATATACGTTCCTTTCAAGTTCCTCGAGGTGGACGCAATACGCTCCACCTCCTCCATCTCGTGCATTAATTCCGTGCCCAGGTCGACAGTTTTTCAGTCGACTATCCTTTCTCTATATACCGCCACTAATGATACTGGTTCGGCGACGGTGGCGGCACTTCTCCTTTTTTTTCCGGAGCCATCGAGGTTTCTTCACTTTCAAACTTGAACTTGAGCTCTCCTGCTTCTCCGCCGCGCCAGTTCCGGTCTTCGGCTCTTCATGTTCTGCGCCGTTCCCATCGCATATCCTGGCGATCCTCCGGTACGATCGTTTCCCCAATGTGGTCGCATTGACAGAATAAGCCGACGACATATCATCGTAGGTATATATTATCGTACGACTTCCCGCCTCCCCGCCACAAAGGAAGCTTATCCTAGAAGAATCCCGGGTCGCTCCCTCTCGAATGCC
This sequence comes from Bombus affinis, assembly GCF_024516045.1. Lineage (NCBI taxonomy): Eukaryota > Metazoa > Arthropoda > Insecta > Hymenoptera > Apidae > Bombus > Bombus affinis. The sequence continues at coordinate 2,128,188 of NC_066348.1, forward strand.
CCGATATGTCGGAGTTCCTTCTGCTAGTTTCTTTCTGTACTTCCTTCCTAGAAGCAGAAACACGTCCGAAGATCTGGTGATTCATTTCCGAACAGCTGTCGTCGTATGACGACGTAATGTGGCTCACTTTACTACCACTACCTACGCCGGTACTAGGGTCTCCCTCACCTGTACTGTAAACGTTACTCTTCTTGTTGTCCATCTCCATGATTTCTTTGTTTTCGCCCAGTCATCACTAGTAAGTCCCGTTCGCGTGCCACTCACTCTTTTGCACCCTATCCTGATCAGAGACGGTGCAGGGTGACAGGGAGCCCCACGAGAAGGTTAGGTGGGTGGTCTTGACCGGTATGGGCCCACCAACTTCTTCGAAATTCTCCGCACCGGATCGGCAAACCAAAAAGTATCCGACGGCATCGACCGGCAGCCACCCGACTATAGGAGGATATCAAATTCATTGGGATTTCCTACGAGGTGGTCTCACTACGCGAGAACCAATACTCGCCTCGCGTTCACCATAAGATGACTCTGGGAAGAAATAGCGAAGGCACTCGAGAGTAGTGTACATCAATGCTGTCCCATATGGTATCGTGGTCTAGTGGGCACCAACGTTTAACGATTGCGATGGTTGGCGTATTCGGTCATTCTTTGTAGAATCGTCAATACGGGCGAACGGAACAGGCTATCCTGCACGTATTTTAACATCCTGGTTAAACAAGACGTTTCAAATAAATCAGAACGCGTTTATAATAATATGTGCATACCAGGCATGTAAATATGAAACCGGAATTTTTGTATAGAAAATACACGTTTATTGTATGAAAATGATTAAAAATATTTTATTCGAAGTATTGCCCATCGCTAGCTATACATTTTCCCCACCTGTCTGGCAATTGGTGCATGCCAAGCCAAAAAAACTGTCGCTCTTTTGAGGCAAACCAGTCATCGAGCCATTTTCATACATTTTCGTAAGAAGTGAAGTGCTAGTCAGAAAGTACGTGTCCCATCGATGCAAATAAACAGTAATCGGACGGAGCCAAGTCTAGTGAGTAAGCCGCGTGCGAAAGTATTTCCTAACTGAACGCTTCAATCGTTTCCTTGACCGGTTTTGCTGTATGTAATGGTGCATTATCATGAAGCAAAATTACTTTGTGTTGCCTTTTTTGATATTCTGGTCGTTTTTCACGCAAAGCTTAATTCAAATCGATCATTTGTCGTCGGTAGCGCTCAGTATTAACGGTTTCGCCAGGTTTTAACAGCTCATAATAGATCACATCCTTCTGATCCACGTTCATCGTTCCTCACGTCACTTCTGAATTTTTTAAACCACTCAAAGCACTGTGATTTACCAAGAGCATTCTCACCATAAGCTTCGACAAGCATTCGATGCGATTCTGCAGCAGTTTTCTTCAAATGGTAACAGAAAATCAATGCTGTTCGCAAATCGTAGTTTCCAGGCACAAAATTCGACATGTTCAACCCTATTACAAACTATGCTGTTGTATGAAACTTGTATTGTCCTGAGTCGAAAATGATTGTGAGATGTCAACAAAGACTTTTGGCATCAATGACGCAGTTTAGTGATAACTACATTATCAGCTAGGGCCATCTATAGGCAAATTCCGGTTTCATATTTACAGACCTGATATATTCCTTATTTTTTCCTTTGATTCAGTTAGGACACATATTATATTTGTGGTCTTCTTGGTACAGAATAAGTTTAGGTAAATTTACGGATCGAACTCAATATCTTGGATTTCGATGGCTTTTTAATATATAGTATGGACATGATTCTGAACAACTTTGTTATATGTATAACTAATGGTCTTGTTTAGTTTTCAAGATACAAAAAGATGCAATAATTGCGAGAATTTCGAGATCCAAGTTTTACAATTATAAATATATAGCTGTAGAAACGATTTTACTTCTGGAAACTGTAATCTTAGACATGACGAAAAGGCACCTGGAAAGTTGGCAAGTAGAAGATACTCAACACACTTTTTGTTGTGTTAGCAAGCAAATCATAATGAGAAACTCGCAAGGAAAATTAAAGAGTTATGAAAATTCTTAATATTCCGTATTTAATAATAACTCCATACCTTACATATCAGAAATGAGATAGAACCGCGTGCTTGTGTCGAATACGACTCATGCGCACATTATTTAAAAAAAGAGGGTGATTCGTTGTATTATAAAAAGACGCTATTTAACCTTACTGCGAAATTGAATTTTCAGTTAGGTTAAGCGCAGTTGTAGTTGTAATATTAGTTATAAATTAATAATATTAATAGTTACTTTAACTGCGAAATTTAAGTACGAAGTCAAGCGCAAGACCCTCCATGAAAGAAGGTGAGATTAGAGTTACGAAGCATCCACACGAGATTCGCGTATATGCTGACATAGAATAGTGGGTGCAACAGATGAATCGGCGTATGAGATGGTACCAGTGGTCCGATCATATCGTTCGACCATTCATGGAAATCTTTAAGTCGTTTCCTATTCCAGCAATTTCGAAAGCCGGTATCGTTTCGAAGGCTATTCAAGGAAGCCGCTAACTTCAATATCCGACAAAAACAGAAGCTAGGCGATTTTTGTTCTGAGATGTCGAAGTTGTGCGCCCTGAAGCTTGACATTTCTGTGATGTGTACGCTGACGTGTACATCGAAGATATAATCGCGGATATCGGCGACGAGACCATCGAGTGAATGATTCGCTGCGACAGATACAATAGCGTCCACGACCTGTATGCGAGGATGAATAAGATGAGTGCGATGCTACGAGGAGAATCCGGTACAAACAAAACAGGTGTGACGCAACTGCCAAAGCCGCCCTTATGGTCTGCACGTGGGCCGTCAAAAAGGACCAACACCCCTCTCTTTCAACTATAAAACCATAAAAGTGAGGTTCGATATATATGTCCGTGATAGTTGTAGTTGCTGGGCCTCGTCCGGAGTAATTGTCACAAGGGGCTGTAGATGTTACTGCTGGGGTACTGCTGATTTTTCCTCCGTTTTGTGGTGCGTGGAAGAAAAATCGGACTCCGGTCGCCGGGATTCGAACCCGGGTCCCGAACGTTCGTAACTTAAGGTGCTAACCACTTTTTTTTTATTTGTTTATTATTACCAGATTACATATTTGTATTTTCCATAATAAACGCTGAATTTTGGTTGTGGGGTGGTTCAGGCAAAAGTACCGATACACGACGGTACGACATAGCCATGTAATATTACATTTTTTTTTTTTTTTTTTTAAGATTACTTTTGTAACTTAACTTTAAGCCGCTATTGCGCTGTGCTTATGTACGATATTTCCATTTCTGTTCTGAAAGCCTGGTCGCAAAAACAGGACAGTTCGTTAGTAGGCGCTAACCACTGCGCTGCTGTCACGTAAAATAAAAAGAAATTTAAAAGAAAGAAGAAAACTTTATTTTTTCCTCGTTTATACACTTATAAGACACTTCTGAGCTCTAGCCGTGACCGTTCGAGACTGAGGCTCTTACAATATTTTTTACTTTCGGTGGCACACTCCTGCTTGGACAGCCGAGAAGGACGGACGTGTCTAGACGGTCGTCCTCTCCAGATATAAGTGAATAGTGAAAAAGTGCTTCAAAGTAATAGTGCTGCAAAGTGATAGTGAGGAGGAAATAAAATAACAATGCAGATACCAATTATAAACATAGCAACAAAAGGTGAAACATATTATATAAAAACCAAACAAATTAACATTGAGACAGAAGAAACAAAAGAGCATCGGGGACAGGAAGATAGCAATTCAGAACATGAAAGATACTACCAGCACGAAAGCTGGAAGCCAGCGAAGGCTAGCAAAAAACGCAAAACAACCACAGACATAAGTGCCATAGAAAACCCAGTTACAGAAAAGCAGCGATGGCTGCAAGAATTACCATTAAGTAACTCCTTCAACTCATTAACGGAAGAAATAGACGCTGACCCCGTAAATAAAACCACTATCTAAACAAATCATATTACAAAACCACCACCAATCTTTGTTGAGGCCCAAATAATAGACCCGCTCATCGATCTACTAAATAATCTAAATGAGAAAAACAACTACACAATAAAGCAAACAAAATTGGATCAAGTAAAAATACAAACAAACACACCAGAAACATTTAGGAAAGTTATAAAAGCATTAAAAGAAAAAAATGCTATCTACCACACGTATCAGCTTAAAACTGAAAGGAGCTATAAAATTGTCATAAGAGGATTGCATCCTAAAACCAACATACATAAACTAAGCGATGAGTTAGCTAAAATTGGACATCAAACAAGAACAATAAACAATATAACAAGATTCGACACAAAGCAACCACTACCACTATTCTTAATAGAACTTGAACCCAGAATCAATAACAAGCAAATATATGATATCAAACAAATACTAAACACAATAGTAACAGTCGAACCACCACGACACAAAAAAGATATACCTCAATGCATGCGGTGCCAACAATATGGACACACCAAAAACTATTGCAACAGAAGCCCAGTTGCAACAGAAGCTTGCGTCAAGTGCGCAAAAAATCACTTAACTGTACACTGCCCATATTCAGGAAAAATAGAAAAAGTTAAATGCTTCAACTGTAACGGAAACCACCCAGCCAGCTATAAAGAATGTGAAGTAAGAAAACAACTACAACGTAAACTGTTCCCGCCCCTACGAAGCAGGACAAGCACTAACACACAAGCCCATCAGGACAGCACAAAACCTGAAATATTACCAAATACAGAGCAAGCAATAAACACCAAACCTATCAGCACCAACACCATTGGTGGTCTAAGCTATGCTCAAGTAACCAGCCAACCAACACATACACACAACCAATACCACAGCAATAGTAACAATGACACTGTAGAAATCAAAGAACTACTCAAACAATCTATAAAGAACACCGAAATGCTAACCAGAATGATAAGCGAACAAAACGAAGTACTCAAACAGCAAACCCAACAAATCAAAGTCATGCTACAACTAATTACAAACGTGCTAAGCAAAAAATAAAAACGGACACTCTAAAAATAGCAGCCTGGAACTCAAACGGCCTACAACAACAGGCCCTCGAAACTAAAACATTCATATACAATAATAATATAGACATACTACTTGTCTCAGAAACACACTTCACTACAAAAAGCTATTTGAAAATACCATACTACACCATATATGATACCAAACACCCCTCAGGAAAAGCTCACGGAGGGACAGCAGTGATAGTCAGAAACGATATCAAACATTATCTACACAGCCAAGTTAACAAAGAATATTTACAAGCAACCACTGTTACAGTTCAAACTAGCAGCAACTACTTCCAGTTGTCAGCAGTATATGTGCCTCCGCGACACAAAATAACAACACAAATGTGGGAAGAATACTTCCAGGACCTAGGGGACAAGTACATCGCAGCGGGAGACTACAACTCAAAGCACACGCTATGGGGATCAAGAAACATTACACCTCGAGGTAGAACACTGGAAAAATACATTAGAAATAATAACCTCAATATATTATCCACAGGAACACCGACACATTGGCCGACTGACCTGAACAAAAAACCAGATCTTCAGGACTTTGCAGTTACAAGGGGACTAAACACAAATAAACTAAAAATAACACCCAACCTCGAGCTCAGCTCCGATCATACACCCATAATAATTGAATACAGAAACAAACCAATTCACTATAGCAAACCAGAAACACTATGCAATAAAACCACCAAATGGCAAACTTTCAAAGAAATAATAGAAAGCAAAATAAACTGCAACATCCCGTTAAAAACTCCTGAACACATAGAACAGGCAGTAGCAACATTGACAGCAACTATCCAGGAAGCAGCAAGGACAGCCACTACTCCCAAACCAACCAGCAGACAAACAATAACAATCCCGCAAGAAATACTCGACAAAATCAAAGAAAAAAGAAAAGCAAAAGCAAAATGGCAAAAATACAGAACCCGAGAAAACAAAAAACACTTAAACAAACTTGCAAAGGAAATAAAAAACAAAATAAAGGAGCACAACGATAACGAATTCGCAAAGTTCATAGGGACACTCTCCACACACGAGAACACCAACTATTCACTATGGAAAGCCACGAAAAAAATAAGGAAGCCAATAATACCCGTCCCGGCAATCAGAAAACAGATAACACATGGGCAAGAAGCAACGAAGAACAAGCTAAAGAATTCTCCAACCACCTCTGCAACACATTCACACCACACATTATCAACAACAGCAACCTCAAAAGTCATACGGAGGAGGATCCACAAACCATTACTACCACAGCCGACAAGGAATACACCATACCTAAAACATCGGCACAAGAAATTAGAAACATAATTGATAAAACAAAAAACAACAAAGCGCCAGGAATCGACCTAATCAATGGTAAAATCTTGAAAAACCTTCCGCCAAAAGCAATAAGACTAATGACAGTAATATTCAATGCAATTCTAAGAATTCAATACTTCCTCAAACCATGGAAATTAGCACAGATCAAAATGTTACATAAACCAGGCAAAGACCCGCACCAATCTGCATCTTACAGACCAATATCACTGCTTCCAGTATTTTCCAAAATACTGGAAAAGATAATATACGACCGCATATAACCAATAATAGTGACAAAAAAACTAATACCGGATCACCAATTTGGTTTCAGAAACAAGCACTCCACGATAGAGCAAATGCACAGGCTTATAAACGAAATAATAGTAGCACTAGAAAACAAGGAATACTGCACAGCCCTCTTTATAGACATAGAGAAAGCATTCGATAAAATTAACCATGAAAGACTACTACAAACAATTAGGAAACAATTCCCGGAGCAAATACACCAATTAATAAAATCCTACCTAAGCAGCAGAACCTTCGTAATAAAAATCAAGGACACACATTCTCAAGTTAAAGACATCAAGGCCGGGGTACCACAAGGAAGCGTCCTAGGCCCAATACTATACACATTATACACGGCGAACATACCAACAACTACCAATAGCACAGTACTGACATTCGCGGACGACATAGCTATACTAGTCAGGCATACTAACCCAGAAACGGCAGTCAAAATACTACAAAAACATATCACAAAAATAGAAAATTGGCTACAAGAAAAACAAATAAAAGCAAACCCCAATAAATGCAACCATATTACATTCACGCTGCGAAAAAAGATACCACCAAACATTCTACTGAACGGCACGCATATAACACAAACAAAGCATGTCAAATACCTAGGACTCCACTTAGATACACAGCTCACATGGAAACTACATACCAAATCAATAGTAGAAAAAATACAGAAAACAAGGAGACAAATGCATTGGCTAACAAGTCAAAAATCCAAACTAAGCACAGAAAATAAATTAAAAATATATAAAACGATCATAAAACCAATCTGGACATACGGAATACCATTATGGGGGACGGCAGCAATGAGCCATATAAACAAAATAGAGGTAATACAGGCTAAAATCCTCAGAACAATAGTAAACGGACCTTGGTACGTCAGAAACGAAGATATACGAAGAGACCTGGGAATGCCAACGGTCAAGGAAGAAATCAGCAGATACTCAGAAAAATACAAATCAAGAATAGCAACACACCAAAACCGGTTAGCTGCGGAAACATACAAAATCATAAATATGGACAGAAGACTAAAAAGGAAGCACCCAGCAGACCAAAGGACATAACCTAACAAACACGAGGATGGTACCCCGCTGGGGGTAGCCACCAACATGCTAATTTAACCGCTAAAAAATTCCACCAAATGTCCAAATTGGACAAATTGTGAATTTAAATAAATAAATAAAAAAAAAAAAAACTTTCGGTGACATCTGTTCCTTCTTTGTTTGTCATTCCTCATTATCCCCACTACCCTGTAGGCGTACGTGACCATTGCTACGCTTCTAGAACATTTGGTGGAAGGACCGTTAGGACATAGATGAACCCTCAGGTACTCCGGCAATATACATTGTCGCCAAGGTCGTCATGTGTAATGTTCAAGTATCGGCTGTCTGGAGAATATTTAGAAGCGGTCGCCTAAGGTGACGTCAGGGCAAAAGAGTTTGGGGTTACACTGCCATCGTCCGACACTAGTTAGTGTCGTGTGGTGGTATTTGGCTTGTGGAGTACCGCCACAAAAGCCATCCCCAATCCTCAGAAAACGATTCTTCAGGTGTTATTCTTCAAAAAGTGAACTTGTCGTCAATAAAATTTCTAACAGTATTTCTGATTTTATTTTATTTTCCGGAATAACTGTAGTCTTCAAATACTTCACAATTAAACTACTGATATCCTCTAAAAGGTTAAGTGAAGTTTACCGTATGCCGTAAACTCTCGGACCACATTTGAAATGTCAAATTTTATTAAAAAAAAAAAGAAAGTCTGTACGATTGCCGACGTGACAGCGGCACTTGATCATCCGATCGCAATTGATCGATGGCAATTCTAAAGCTACCGAAGGCCGATGATTCGCAGAACATACTCCAGCCGTGGAATGTCATCTGCTACAATTGCGGACGACGACAACACTTCTCAAGACAGTATCTTAAAGCTCGCATTACCTGCGACTCGTGCCAAAAACAGGGATACTTGGCGAAATATTGCTAACGAACACCGTCATCGAAACCGATTACTCATGCAACTCAGATACTGATCTGAGTAAGGCGAACATGTATATTTTACCTACGCTTATAAACGGTGGTAGAGTTAAGTGTGGTGGACACTGGTACTTCGACTACGTTGATGATAAGGCCGGTAGCGATGTGATTAGCCTTATCGTTGCCCCTCGATATCCCCACTACGCACGCGTTTATTAGATGCCCGCGACCGTTGCCGCATATGCATTCTTCTGAATATTCGCCGAAAGAACTGTAGGGCAGTTCGCTGTCGAGTGCCGAAGCGTGCAGACGTGCCTCTAGTGCCCAGTGAAGTTCAAAAGCAACACGTGTCGCCCAACCGTCGAAAGTGAACACAACGTGCTCCTATCTTCCCAAGTGTTTCCTATCCGCCAGAGAGAAGAAAAGCCTACGCACCTAACCCCAACCCGATCCCTGCCGCATAGCCTCACGACTAGTTATTCATATTGAAATAGCTAGCTCGATGATGGCCCAACAATCACGACCAGGCTCGCCTGTCCAAACCCATCACTACCCCGCGCTACTCCCCCCGTGGCAGAAATTCTGCAGATCCCCCCGTGCCAACGACGCCAATAAGGCGAAAAAACGCAAAACCGAACCAGCAGACACAAACTCGAACGAACAGCCACCAACGCAAATTAACACCCACAACAGGTTCGCAATTTTGGAATCCACCAACGATGCCATGGAAACCGCAGGCTCACCACTTAACCACCACGCACAGAGACGCCCCCCGCCCCCACCAATATTTATTAACGATGTCATCGACATCCAGACAATGACCAAGTCCTTAGAGAGAGATATCTCCAAGGAGGACTATAACCTGAAGATAACCAACAATCAGGTAAAAATCCTGCCTACGAATCCGGAAGCTTACAGGAAGCTCACCAAGACACTCAGGACCCTGAACGCCAACTTCCACACCTACTAACTCAAAGAAGAAATACCTTTTCGGGTGGTGCTACGAAACATCCACCACTCCGCAGACATCGACGAACTAAAAATAGAACTATCGAAACTCGGCCACGAAGTCACCAATGTCAGCAACATAAGGCATAGAGTCACAAAAGACCCGCTATCCCTATTTTTCATTGATTTAAAACAGAAACCAAACAACAAGGAAATCTACAATATCAGTCGCATAATGAACGCCATCGTTAAATTCGAACCACCGCAAACCAAAAAGGAGATAGTCCAATGCAAAAGGTGCCAAAGATATGGGCACACACAGAAATACTGCAACCACACCTTCCGCTGCGTCAAATGTGCAGGTACACACCCCACCGACCAGTGCAGGAAATCACCGGAAACCCCAGCGAAGTGCATCCACTGTCAAGGTGATCATCCTGCCAACTACAAAGGCTGCTCAGCCTACAAAACTCTGTACTCAAGCAAATACCCCAAACTTAGAACAAAAGAGGAAAATTACCAAACACCCAGCTCGCCGAAATCCACCGTTATCCCAATCCCCCCAACCAATCAAACACCCAGCCCTATCAAACTCACCACTCCCTCAAACTCCTATGCCCAAGCGGTACAAGGCACTCAAAATACACCAAATAGCCACAGGGATCCTCCCCAAAATAGTGCCCCCACCTCACCTAACACAGACAACGTCTCTAGACTTGAAAAGCTAATAGAGAAACAATCAGAGCAAATAAACAATTTGCTATCGCTATTAACAATCATAATGGAAAAATTAATACGCCCAGACACAAAATAAAACCAAGACGCATAGCTCTGTGGAACGCCAATGGTCTAGCGCAACGCAAACTTGAGCTAGAACTCTTCCTAAAACACCAGCTAATCGACATAATGCTCATATCTGAAACCCACTTCACCGACAAAAACTACCTGAACATAAACGGATACAAGTTCTACCATACCCAACACCCCAGCGAAAAGGCCCACGGCGGCACCGGAATCATAATCAAAGCAAACATCAAGCACTACGAACTTCCACCATTCCAGAAAGACTACCTCCAAGCAACAAACGTAGCAATAGAAGACTATCATGGTACAATCACCACCTCAGCTGTATACTGCCCTCCCAGACACTCCATCGCCAAAGAATACTTCGACCACTTCCTGGACACCCTGGGCAACAGATATATAGCCGGAGGAGACTATAACGCTAAACACACCCAATGGGGTAGCAGACTGGTTACAGTAAGAGGCAAAAACCTCCTCAACAGCATAATAACCAACAACCTCAACTACCTTACCACATACGAACCCACACACTGGCCCACCGACACAAACAAAATACCCGATCTCCTTGATTTCTTCATAACCAAAAATATCTCGCCAAGACACGTCCAAATCAATTCCTCGGCCGATCTCTCCTCTGATCATTCCCCCGTGATAGTAACAGTCAGTTCAACCATCATCGAGAATACACCTAATGGCTCCATTCATAACCAACACACCAACTGGCAGCTCTTTAGAGAAGTCTTTACCCGCACAACTTCAGCCTCAACCTCACTAAAAACCAATGACGAAATCGAAGCAGCCACGGAATACCTAAATGCGAGCATAATAAACGCTATCCGCGTCTCCACACCGGCAAAAACGTCCATCAGCAATCACGAATACCCCCAGTACATATTAAAAAAAAATAGCAGAAAAACGTAGACTAAGAAGGATATGGCAGACCCATAGAACACCGGAGGACAAACGCAAACTAAACAACGCAACTAGAAAACTATCCAAAACCATAAAGAACTACAATAACGACCGTTTTCACAAATATCTCGCCAGCCTGTCCCCCACAGCCGACTCAAACTACTCACTATGGAAAGCCTCCAGGAAACTCACGCGCCCCCCACAAATAATACCTCCAATCCGCCGCCCGCAGGGTGGATGGGCGCGTAGCCCTATAGAAAAAGCCAACATATTTGCTGAACACCTGACTGAAGTATTCCAACCCCATTCCTCCATAGCTGCAGCGGACGTCACCGAATACCTGCACACTCCCTTCCAAATGTCCCCTCCTATTCAACCCTTCACTTCTGCAGAGATCATAGAAGCAATCAGTCGCCTAAACCCCAAGAAAGCAGCAGGTCACGACCTAATAGGAAATAAAGCAATCAAGGAACTCCCCATAAAAGGGATCGCACTCATCGCATCAATCTTCAACGCCATCCTCCGCCTAGAACACTTTCCTAAGGCGTGGAAAATCTCACTAATCACCCTCATCCCCAAACCCGGTAAACCAATATATGAAGCCAGCTCCTATCGCCCAATCAGTCTCTTACCTACCCTGTCTAAACTATTCGAGAGGATGCTCACGAATCGTCTCCTTCCACTCCTAGAAGAATTGAAAACTCTCCCAGATCACCAATTCGGCTTCCGAAAACAACACTCAACAGTAGAGCAAATCCACCGCATAACCCACATGATCAGCCAAACCCTTGAAAAGAAAAAATACTGCTCAGCCGTATTCCTAGACATCCAACAGGCATTCGATAAAGTATGGCATGAAGGGCTACTCTACAAGCTTAAAAAATCCTACCCCACCCATACTACTCCATCTTAAAATCCTACCTTACCAACAGACAATTCATAGTTAAATGTCTAGGCGCCACTTCCGCAACATTCCCAATAGAATCCGGCATACCGCAAGGTAGTGTCCTCGGACCCCTACTATTCTCCATCTACACTGCCGACTTACCCATATCAAACGAGGTAACAATAGCAACATTTGCCGACGACACAGCACTATTAGCTACCCACGCAGACCCGGCAATTGCCTCTCCAGCGAACTCTCGACACCATGGTAAAGTAGTTCCAAAAATGGGGCTTCAAAATAAACGAAAAAAAATCCTCCCATGTAACCTTCACGCTCCGAAAACAAACCTGCCCCCAGGTCACCATTAACAACACAATAATCCCAAGCAAGGACTCCGTAAGATACCTGGGCATGACCCTGGACAGGAGGCTAACTTGGAAAAAACATATCTCGGAAAAAACAAAGCAACTAAAGGAAAAACTAAGAAAATTCTATTGGCTCACGGGCCGACGCTCCAAACTAAACATACAGAACAAAATAACCCTCTACAAAGCCGTAATAAAACCTGTCTGGACCTACGGAATCCAACTATGGGGAACAGCAAGTAACTCCAACATTGAAATACTCCAACGCTTCCAATCGAAAACGCTAAGATCCCTATTAAATGCACCCTGGTATGTTACCAACGAAACAATCCACCGAGACCTCAAGATACCTACAGTCAAAGATGAAATACACAAGTCCAGAAGCAGATATAGCACAAGAGTCAACAACCACCACAACCCACTAGTCACCCAACTACTGGACACGACGGACCAGATCCGCAGACTAAAAAGAAAATACCCACTAGATTAAACGCTTAGTCCTACTAGAATCAACAATATAAAGCTATTATAATCCATGTCATTGTATCACGCCAAATTAAGTTACTGAAAATTCTCAACGAGAATTGATTGTAAATATTCTAATAAAAAAAAAAAAAAAAAAAAAAAAAAAGAACTGTAGGGATATCGACGGTACATTAGGCATGTCGGCCTTACGCTTTGAAGGTATAGCGCTTTGTGTCACGAAGCTGTCGGAAAGTTCCGTCGTCGAATGCCGCCACAACTGGATTACCGTATCAATGAAATACTTAGGGAAAACTGACGTGATTAAAATACATATCAAATATGCAGTGTTCAGCTACAGGTTCTTGATCATTTAAGAGGCAATTCTGGAAGCTGCAATAAGACGAAATTCAAAAATTAAAAAATTGCGTTTTCGGCTTTGCTTTTTAGTTATTGACAATTAAAAATTGGTCAAAATATCCCTGTACACGAGCATACCTCCCTGTACACGAACGAAAGGAGGTCAGCCTAAACAGCGGGATGCACAGTGATGCTCAATCCGAATGACACATGGCCATGGGCAGCTGCTTACCTCGTATAAGTCTTGGAGAAGAAGACTATGGAATTCAGAGACGTAAACAACTCCAAGAAACATTTTGCGAAAGAAACGGTAGATTGAACATTAAACCTACTTACTTGCGGATATCTATAAGGGCTTATTGAAAACGGCCCTATGAAATTTCCGAGTAAAGAGGATTATTGTGTCCTCTAATCCTTTGCCTCCGCAAGTGTCCATAGCAAAATCAAACACGCACCGTGATTGTCCCGACAGTGAGTATCTACAGCAGAATCACACACGCACCGCGATTGTTTCGGCCGCGAGTGTCCACAAAAAATACAACAAATTACAATACATATTCGATATGTCCTCCATTTTCTTGTAAACAAAACCTGACTCTCGAGAGGATTTAAATCTGGGGATCGGGCATGCCAAAGCACTAGTTCTCTTCGATCGATTCACCTGTTTCCAAAACCACTGGTCAAGTGCTCTTGTACTGCGTTGGTAGAATGCGGCGGTGCACCATCCTGCATGAATCACTTAATGCGTGTAGATTTTCACGTGCTTAGAAATGTTCGTTGCGTATATTTGTTATTCCACATTTATTAAATGTTGTCTCATCAGTAAATAATATCCTCACGGGGAAATTGGAATTGCGTTGAATTTTCCGACTCATTCATTTACAAAGATCTTTTTCTTCTTGAATTTTCTTGGATACGGTACAGTATTTTCCCAGATCCGAATCGCCATGCTGAATTCGTCCACTAGATTTCGCAGGTTTTAACGTACTGGTATCCCGCAGTCGTTGGTCTATTCTGCAAAATATTTTTGCACTGGGTATAGTCCTATTGGGATATTTTTCGGTGTATAAACTTCGCACTTCTGTACCATTACCGTCCGCCGCACCATAGCAAAAGTGTATGTCCGAAAGTATACGCATATTGTATTAAATATGGTTACAATATAAATACTGCTATACAACACTCATTATGTGTACAATATGCGCACTGCACACACAATACACCCAAGTAACATTCTAACTATTAATTTATATTAATTTTTTAAATATTATATAATATTAAATTTAATATTATATAATATTATTAATTAATATATAATTTTCATGTATAACGGATGTGTTGGTTGCTTATCGTTCCTATCGTGTGACTGAAACCGTGACAATGGTAGCACGACGAATGAGCTGTTAGAGAACGGAACCGTAAGAGAGTCGACCTCGTCGCCAGCTAAAAAAAGAAGAGACCTGCGATTATAAATTGATTTTCGATGTCTTAATGCTATAACGGTAAAGAATAAATATTCCATGCCGCTAATTAAAGACCAGATTGACTTGGCAGATCATAAATATCTCACCACGTTGGACTTGGCCTCGGGATATTACCAAGTTCCAATGGACGCGGTATCGATACCGAAAACAGGATTTGTAACATCAGATGGACACTATGAGTTTCTACGGATGCATATACTTTCTCTTTCTTTGAAACATACACTCACCAATTATGTAATTTCTCCTCCCCCTTAATCTCGTGAAAATGCTAGGTCAGAAAATTCGAGCCTCCAACCCCAGCAACTTACCTAACTTTAACTATTTTTTCTACCATCAGTCTATTATCAGTAATAGGGCTCCAACAAATAAATTGTTATTAATAATAATTTTATCATATCAATAATTAATGCATTTGTTCCACAAATCTGCGCGCCTATCATGACTTTCCCAAACTATCCTTACGCTAACAGTCAAGTAAAATTTCGCGTGCAATCGCACTATAATATATACATACGGGCCGGATTCAATGAGTTGCTACCGACAGTTCTTTGCGAATACCTCGGAAATTAGGACCGTGCAGAGGTTACATATATAAGACAAATGCGTTCAGAGTCATGGTCCCGACAGCATATTCAAAAAGCATAAAAGTCGGTGATGAGGGTAAACTTCTAAATAATTGTAAGTCTTATTCAGTAATGAAAGTAAGATGGATAAAAATCGTGGATCACAAATTAATCATGACGTGAAATATTGTCTGCAGTTAATTTGTTCTTCTTTTTTTATCGTTTTTATAAACAAACACGCATACAAAACAGCTACGCAACATCAACAGAAACATTATTTGCAATCTGTCAGCTACTATATTAAAATGAAATTTAGGTTTTATTATAACAAAAACGTTATCGCGAAGAAAATAAATTTCATGTTAAACCTAAAAAAAATTATCGCGTATAGAAGATATATTAAAATCATTGATCATCATTGAGCATCTTCTCATTGATCCATTATCCTTTAAAAGGAAAGATTTTCTTTTTTTCCCTAAAAAATAATATAATAAACAATTATAAAAAAGTATGAAAATTTTCCGTAGAACTGTACAATGAAATAGACTCTTGTAGCGTAAAACCACTGGTAACGAGTATATCTCATTTGTTATGAAACTAAATAGGTTCTTGCATATGCTAGCGTGGAACCAAATGGGGCAAATCCCTAACTTTATCGGTTCTTGTATGTGCTAGCATTTGGTCGCGCGGTGCAGTATGTACCGTGGAGCAACTAGAACAACTGAACAAAAACACTGGGCGTTTTTCTCTCTGTTAATACCACAGACATCAATTTTTTAGAAATATTTTCACAGACGGGGGATTGAAAAGAGTCTAAATGTTTTTTGTCAATAAAACAAAGTCGATTAAAGTAAAAATAAATGTGAATGATAAATATGCCTATTGTAAAAAATATATAAAGTAGAAAAATTAGTAAATAACTTCAAATTCCTTCATTGAACATGGGTTGTAGACTAAATTTTGTAATTTTGATTAGCGGGAGGCTGAGAATTTCATCTATAAAAAGTAGTTTACGGATATAAATAAATTAAAGTAATAATTCTTTATAATTTGCCTATGAAGTTGCGGTTCTTATCTTTCTCTATCATGTTAACAATACAATTTAAGATTTTTGGGAATGTTAAAAAATGAGAGCCACAAAAAATTTCCGTTTTTATAGAATAACTCTGTTACGTCGCGTGAGATGGTCCGTGCGACATTTTTCATTGTCTGGCAGTTATGCCTGTTAAATTTTAACTTTTTAACTTAATTATTTTAACACATGATTTTTAAGTTAATCTGTTTGTCCTGAAGGATTTTCTAATCCTAGAAGTATTCTCGGTTTATCTGGTCCCTAGAATAGTCCTTAGGTTTATTGCACGTTCTTACAAATTACGGAGGAAACAGATAGTTGTCTAACGGAAAAGCTGGTTTTTCCCATAAACAATGTCGCCCATGAGCCACGTTGGTAGGAGGCTTCTTCCTCCTATCTTCATTCCTAACGTTGATCATAACCAATGGGCATCGCGGATCGTTACTCTCACTCTCCTAACGAAACATGTGAGCAACGAATCCGCTTTCTTCATACAACAAAGACACCCACTCCGGGCTTTCCTCCGTAATCACACAAGAACGAACTTCACTTGTTCTTATAACTACAGAGCAGTCACTTTAACTCTCTACTTGTTCTCTGGACTATAGAATAATCGCTTGTGCTCTAGACTTCTGTAGTTCTTGTAGTTCTTTGAACTACAGAGAAATCATCTCAACTTTTACTTATTCTACACCAGGAGAGTTCTACTTCTTCTACTACATTACTACATACAACTGTAAGGGCCTTGATCTACTACGACAGAACATTCACTGTATCTCTATCGGATCTTCATCCGTCAGATAATCGTCTATGACATTTATATTACACGTAACGGCTTAAGTCTTCATTGTAATAAGTTGTTGTAAATATAAAATTTATAACCTGTTAATCGCAGTGTTGTACCACATCAATCACCCCTATTATCCCAAAAGAAATAAGGGGATCGATCTGTTCGTGGTGACGATTATTATAATCGTAACGGAAATTTACGATTTCCTTTGATGCGCTTCCTCGCGATCGCGTCTCCCCGCGACTGGTCGAAAGTACAAACTAATTTCGCAAATTACAATCTCATCGGATGTCATTTTTTGCTTTATCCAAACACGTACCTATATAAGATTCAAGAATCAAATAAAGAAAAAAAAGAATCTTATAGTACAATAAGAGAAGCTAACAGATCTGCGAAGAAATTAAAATTTTTTATTCAACAAAAATTATTAACACATTTGTTAAATTAACTGTTTTACTTTTGATAAATATGTGAAAATATATCATTCATAAATTATATTATATTATTTAATTTAAAATAATAACTTATCTAAAATTTATATTAATTGATATTTTTCGTTTAATGGATATGTCATCGTCATTAAAGATTTTCTTGTATATAATTTTTTAGAATTTCAACATTAAACATTTTCATTGTATGATACTTTGCAAATCCCATTACTTACGTGAGATATGATTAGTGGACAAGGCACCGTGTCCGTTATATGGAAAGGTACGCAATTGGCTTAACATGTTTAAGCCGGCACGCTTTTTCATGCGCGTCTTTTCCAATAACATTTGCATTTTATTCCAGTTTTCGTTAAAATATATTCTTATAAATTAAGATTGGGAACATTAATGTGAATCATGATAAATAGTGCTCTACTGATAACGTCGCCTGATGCCTAAACAAAAGATGTGACTCAATGGTGGCCCACTCTGCCAGATAGAAGTGCAGATTGCCGGGTCATGCCGATTTGAATA
Source organism: Bombus affinis (assembly GCF_024516045.1). NCBI lineage: Eukaryota > Metazoa > Arthropoda > Insecta > Hymenoptera > Apidae > Bombus > Bombus affinis. The sequence goes on from NC_066348.1 coordinate 2,146,410, forward strand.
TGTTAAATTGTACATTGTTGTAATATTTAGCCTATAAGAATAGCACTGAAAATATAAATTTATAGGATTATAAAATACGTCGCGATATGCAGAATATAAATTATAAATTAAACTATAATGTAGTGCTATATAACATTTTTACTTATAATTGGCATTTTCTTATTTTTTAGTTATCTCATTCTCTTATAAAATTTGAGCGCTTCCTTTTTTGAAATCATCAGATATTTTCAGATACTGCAGATCATTTCCACTGCTTTGAAGTACATTGTGTATTGGTTTTTTTTTAAGAACATGAGTTGATCACTCGCTTATATCACATGTTCTTTCTCTGTAAGTAATGAATGAAATATAACATATTATAGATATCAGTAGATATCAATGAGTGGATGACCCTGTATAAAGCCAAGTACACAGTATATCGTAACTTTAAGTTTTCAATCCTGTCCATATTATAGTTTTGATAGTTTGCAATTATGTGATTGGATATTTCGAAAGTACAATAGTGGTACTAGCGGTGGTATTAATGATCCTATAAACTGTATATGATCCTATAAACAGCTCTTGTCGGTCACTAGGGAAAACCGTCTGAAAATTGAGTCGTGTCTAGTCGTAAAAAATTAACATGGTAGGTCAATAAAATGTGCATTTTTGCGAGACAGACAGAGATGAGTAGAGTATCTCTGTCTCTGTCTGAGACGTTTATAACATGTTACGCATGTGCAGAACGAGAACCTTCTTGCCTTCCATGTTGATTTTTCACAATTAATCATGACTCAATTTTCGGACGGTTTTCCCTAGGCCTTAATATACGAGTGTCGAGACCTGTTTATATGATCGTAGTAGAGTATACGCACAGTATATGGATTGTGCAAGCATAGTAATTGTTACGGTAATATTTTGTTTTTGTGCTTGTATTTAGTTTGTTTTGAATAATTAGTATAAAATTTCGTGAATTTAAAAGTTATTCCACGATTTAATATAAGGTATAAAAACGCATTACGTTTATATGTTAGGAATTGTTTGGATTATCGTATACATTTTCCAGAATAACTAGTCTAACCAAATTCCCACATGCTTTTTTGTTTACTAAATTACTAAGTGGCAAAAATTAAAAGTTCTAACAATTATATTCATTTCAGTTTGAAAATACATCGAGATGAGTAAAAAACGTAATCGACAACCAGATGCAAATGGAGAGTTATATGAATGTTCAACTGATTCGTGTAACGAATCTAATAATACAGGTTAGAATTCATTTTTTTAAGAAACTTTGGTTGCAAAACCCTTATTTATTTTCATAATAAGGAAATATTCATTTTCAAAAAGTTAGATTATATTAACTTGTTTTGTTAATAGAATTAAGTCTTAAAGAATTAATTAGTAAATATTTAGTTATTTGGTATAGTATATTTAGTATAATTAAAGTATAATTAAATTATGTAATTATTTGGCATAATGACTACATAATGATAAATATCGAAAAATGTATAATTTAAACATTGATAAATTATGTACTAGTTTTGTATAATGATTGTGCAATATCCATTCTTATAATATTTATATTCGTACTTATTAATTATATAATAATTATGTTCATCTTTATATTGTTCTTACTAATTAAATTATTCATTTATTATGTATTTGAATAAATTGTAATAATATTAGGTTATTGCACAATCTCTGTCTACTTCTTTGTTCTTAGAAACTATGTTTCAATGTTAAAATAAATATAACACTGATACATAGTAGATCAAATAATCTTGGTATATCTTGTTCGAATTTTTATTCAAATTTATTTGAATAAAACTAAAATTTTAGTTTTCAAATTTATTTGATACTGACATATTAAAAATCAATAATATCAACAAAAATAAAGAATTTGTGACTTTTATTAACACCGAAGTAAGATGTAAGTGATAACTGAACAAAAATTATATTAAAAAAACCTTTGTGTACATACATTAACTTAAATTAAATGAAAAGTTTACTTTTCTTTATGATAGTTAACGATCCACATGTTTGATTTTGAATACCTCTCTTCCTTTTTATTTTATTTTGCTATCATTGCAGGTTTAACATTATTATATTTTTTTATTAACATTTGTTTTGATTGTTCTTTGCTGCTGTATTACAATTTCTGATGTATTTGCCTAATTCATCCCACAAATGCCCAATTGGGCTGAAATCAGATGATTAAAGGATATAAAGCTGATTAAATATATTGCAGGACAATTCCTTTTTAACTTTCTTCATAATTTATATAAAGTTGCTATCTTGCTGGAAGATAAACAATCTATCGAGGTTTGATTTTTGTGCTCTGTCATGCAGATGATGTTTCAAAATGTAAAAAAGATATTGAATTTTATAAATTGATGGTTATATTATTTCAACCGCACTCATATTACCAGCGCTACGCTTTATGATTGAATAAAGATTTTTTTTCTATTTGATTATTTACTTATATTTAATAATTTGTTCATATGAATTTTTGTAAAATCTATTCATTTCTTTTTATTTAATTTACTAATAAAAGAGTTTCTTCACTTCTATATTCATTTATTATAATCTGCTTTTTGAATGATACTACAAATAATTTGAGATACAACTTTGTTACTATATTTAGTTTCAATCATATTAATTAATTTTAGTTTTTGATTCAATTTTATAATTAGTTTTAAAATTGTTTGTCTATAGAGAAGTTTCAATTGATGTGTGTTGTTCACTATGTTTTCAATCTTCGAAGGATTTAGTTTTATCTTAATATATATCTATATTGATATATATTTATATTAACATATTAGCAACATCTTGAAGTATTTTCATTTCTGTTCTGTATTCCATTAGTAATTCATGTAAAGGGATAGAAATTTACATTTTTAGAATTAATTTTATGCTTAGTTAATTTCAGATCTATTTCCTTTGTTAAGGAAAATGATATTGACTTAATATTGTTTAGTGCAGTAGCATCGTTACATTGTTCTTATATATTATTTTATGTGCTCATAAGTATGTACAGAAAGCTTTTTGATTCTATTCTTTTATATTAAAAATAAATTTTTGATTCAAGTAGTAATTAAAAGTTTTTTATGTCATTCATAAATAAGCATACACCAGTGCAAATCATCTGAACAAATATTCATAACTTTTATTGGTTGTATGCCACATGTGACATGATCTGGAAACTTTATTATATTAGTCATATCGTTAAGTGGAAGCCGACATAATAGGTGATTTGAGCACAAAACTTATCTAATAAAACTCTGATCTAGTGGTATGTACAAAGTATTGACATCTGATAAGGCCTAACTATCATTTTGAAATAATATAGCTTCAAAATTTATAAACTACAAAAATATTTATTTGACCCACTTATATGGTAATACAAATTGTGCTTAACACAATGAAATATTTTCGTTAATTTCTTTTATAGGGTAAATTTTATTTATTTTATAAGTTTTATAGGGATAATTAGATATTTAGAAAGAGTCTATAAGCATTTGAAATATCTAGTAGTATAGTCCCTATAATCTATATGCATAGATGATATAATCATCAGAGATATAATCATCTATATACATAGATGAGGAACTATCATAGATAATAATGGAAAATACATAGTTTAAAATAAATATATAAGATGTTTTCAAAAATTGAATTTGTAGAAAATAAACAGTAACAGATAGGAACTATGCAGGAACTTATTAATAAATTTAATAATGATATAATAAGTTAAATCCTTAAGTGTAGTATATTTAGTTAATAGTTCTACAAAAATATTAAGGAATATATATACATTAATGTTTATAGATAATAAATGTCCACATATACCAAAGGCAGTAAATTTTAATAAAATTAAGAAATGTGTCAATAAAGTAGGAATTAGTTTGGAATGTTCAATATGCAAAAAATGCAAAAATAATTCATCAAAGCTCAATGAAAAGGTATACATTCAAAAACTTAAAGCCTTTTTCCTTTTTAATGTTATTTCTAAAGTGAATATATATAAAACTTCAGGAATGTGTAACAAATTCAGCTGTACTGATTTGTTTACAATGTGGATATCAAGGTTGTGGAAGAGAAGAATGTGGTCATGCATTGGAACATTATAAGAAGCCACATAGTGATTGTCATGTTATGGTAGTTGAGAGTCTTTATTGGAGTGTTTGGTGTTTTCAATGTGAAACAAAGATTAATATTGGCTGTAGGTATGTATGAAAATAAATGTACTACTTTATATATGTACATTATACAAAACGCACAAAAAATCCAAAAAATTGAATATACTATATATATTACTTCGTTTAACTGGAATAACTATACTGGAATATCTCACGAGGAATTGAAATTATCGGAAAGTATATAAGTCAAAAGCATATAAGTATTAGAGTCAAGTTAATTTTTTTAATGGAACTCTGTATTTTTTTATTCACAATATAGTGAAATATCATAAATTAGATCTGAAGGCGTTACATCAACGCAAATCGATAGTTGGCGCGATTGCATCGAATAACGACATCGTACATCGCTGATTAGATTATACGCTATAGGTAATGATCGCGCTCTTTATTTTCCCTTATGTATCTTATTGCTAGATTTATACCTCAGCACTATAAATAAAACATATAAACTAAAAAAATTAAAAACATGTGGTTTTTATTTAAGAATGTACTAAACGGAAGAAAATTTTTTATTAATCAAATATCATTAAAGAATTGAATGTAATAATAATATACAACGAAATTTGTAACGAAGGCAAGGAAAATGATTCTCTAACGATTACGAGGTAAAAATGGTAGAATATTTGACTCAATTCGTGAATCTGAGATAATCAAATAGAGAATCTCTGGAACTGTTAAAATTCTGAAAACTGTAGAACTATTAGTTAATATGAGCCCTGATTACTGATAATTGATTAAGAAAATTATTTTCTTTTTTCTAATACATTTTTTTAAAAAGTGATCTGTTTTAATTTTTTTAACTTCTATATTTTCTTTTTACTTTTTAGTCTTAAAAATTTTAGGTTTCTATCTTTTTGGAGAATGAGTGAAATTTCGCTTACACAATTTTACCCCGGCAAACGGAAAAGTAAACTAAATAAAAACCATTATCAAAGATCGAACTTCTTATTTCTTCTTATACATATTAGATTTATATTTTTAGCTTCTAGCAGTCAGTTGCTCTTAGTAAGCCAAAAGTCGAAAGAGCTCTTATGTTAAAGGCGGCTAAGAAACCGACGTTATAAATGGTTAAAGGAATGCTTAAACTGTCCCTTCGACTTTCTGACTCACTGAAGGACACCTTTTGAACTGACTCCTAGTTATAAACTAAAGGTATAAATCTAAGACGGATAAGAAGAAATAAGAAGTTCCATTTTTATTTATAGTATATATAACCTGATGAGGATTACTCAATGCAGTTACGTCAGCTACAGAGTTGAGATTGATATCAGGCAGTTGTATTTATTTTAACAAACGTTACTATATTACAATAAACAAATACAGAGTTTCATTTAAAAAAATTAGTTTAACTTTGATATATCCCCATTACTATATTTACAGAAAAATTATCTATACTACCTAATGTTCTACCAAATTACTAAACAACATTTACAATAATATTTTTTTGACCTATATGTCCTAATATATACATATATAACCTTTATATAACCTATATATACTAATTAAGAAATTAAATATGTATTCTAATAATTTTTAGTATTCAATTACAATCATAAAGTTTAAAGAAATGCTTTGAAAGAAAAGGTATTATATTACAAGTGGTTTTTAGATATTTCCTGACCATATAACCATAATAAACTTAATAATAAGATTAGATTATAAAATAAATTTAAAGAAATTTTGTTTGCAACGTCTATGGTGTAGGTAATTAAGTAATAAAAACATTTGTTATAATTTCAAAATTGCGCTGTAATATACTTTTTTTAACTTTTTAGATTTAAACCTACAGACTAAGTAATAATTTTTAATTTTTAGAAAAAAGCTTCAAGAAACAGTGGAGTTTATAAAAAGATCTAGCATAGTAAAAAGTTCATTACAAACTAAACCATCAATGACACAATATCAAAAGGAAACCGTAGATATAAATAAAGTAGATAAAGAAAAAGGTTTATACAATTTGCCTAAAGTGGGGGTATGTATTTTGGTAATTTCGGTTATTATTTTAATGAATTTCAATAAATTAAAAAAGTCATTTGCAATACAATTCGTTGACAAACATAAAGAAATTATGTAAGAATAATATTTAGATATGTACTTGATAAAAGTAGATGCAACTCATAATATGTGTATATGATTAAAATATCCAAATCTATATTATTTTAGGGTTTAATGAATTTGGGAAACACCTGCTTTTTTAATGCAGTTCTGCAATGTTTAGCACAAACACCTTTCTTAGTCAAAGTTCTTGATGATTTGCGTCTTCCTGGACAAAAATTCATTTTACCAGGGGGCAAACATAAGTTTGCTAATAACTCAGAAGAAGTTGATCTAGTAAGTTGTTTTTAAATGTATACCATGAATATACACTAAATAACATGTAACAAGACATAAAAATGAAAATTGAATTAAATGCTTTTAATGAATTTTTAATCAAATTTAACATATAAACGTGGTTGTATCATATACAATATTACTTTTTTAATTTTTTTGAAAAATATAATTACTTTAAACAAGTCATGTACAAAATAAGTTAAATTACATTCTTTTAATGTATTGAAATAAATCTGAGCTATATCCAATAATATTTGTAGAAATAAGATTTGCATATACTTTTTGTATTTAAATTAATAGTATCTGATACCTTTGCAGTAAATGTATCTTTAATTTATAATTAGTTGCTACCAGCATAAAAAATTAGTTTCCTGAGCAATAATTATTTGCAATTCTATGTTTATTCTATATTATCCTATATAATTATTTATATTATTCCATATAATTATTGTATTTATATTAACATTATATAGGATGTCTCATTTAAATCGATCCTTATGAATATCTCCGAAACTATTCATGATTAGACTGCAGATTTCCATGCATTTATAGGAAATTTGAAAGTTCAAAATTGCATACAACGCGTATAATATGAAGAAATATATAAAATACCCAATGTATAGTGTTTGTTATGATGTTTGGTACGTAAAACAATCCTCTATTGAAATTTCTCTACTCAATTCTCTATTTTTTGAATTATATTCTGAAAAATATGAATTTGCATAAAAAGTGCGAATGCACTCTATTCATGATAGTGGAAAATACTTCGAATAAAAGTTAAACTGTTTCACTATTTGATATTAATAATTTTTTGTAGATAGAAATGTATAGAACATATAGAGGACAATCTTATTTTTTTTAGTGGAACCATATATGTTTTTTTTAAATGCATTAGTTTTCTATCTTGGTATTTTATACACAAAATTATTATTAGCACTAATTTGCCACTCTTTCTTGCATCAATTAAAAGTTTAATTTTTTCCTCTTCTTCTAATAACAAGAAATCGTCCTACAGTCGCGTAGTCAAATGCGTGCATGTCCATATAAACTCATAAACCAATGCGACAAATTGTTGTTAGTGCGTGCATAGTCTCAGTTTAACAGATAGTTTAATTTTTATATGGAAAAAGCAAATCTGAAAACAGTGAAACCTCATGGAATATATAGTTACTGATTTCATTCCTTTCTGTTTCTGTAAGATTTTGTTGTCTTTTTTTATTCAATCTTTTTGCCTAATTCTTGACTCATCTTTGTCTTTATTTTTCACTTGCTTAATTTGCAGAACAAAATGCAGTTTATTTCATAATGTTTACTGTTCTCTACATTTATTTTTTAGTTTTTAAATAATAAAAAATAAGTAAATAAAATAATATATAATTTTCCACAAGGATATATCACCATTAATCTGTTCCTGAAGAACGAACGAATATTAAATTGGATGAATATAGAATCAA